>NC_052148.1:79204965-79524030 GCF_902713615.1 Scyliorhinus canicula
CAGAACAACGGGGAATCGGTGGCCATTTTGTGCCAGTTTTCCCCACTGTTCCCACGCCGGTGTGGGGACATAGCCGGAGAATCGGAGAATCCAGCCCTCTGTATCTAATAGCACATAGCATTTGAAACAAAGCAGATGAACTGATCGTGCAAATATAAATTAATAAGTAAAATCTGACAGCCATTGCAGAGACATAGCTGCAGGATGACATAGATTAGGTACTGAATATTGAAGAGTATGTGACATTTAAGGACAGGAAAGTAGAGAATTGTGGAAGGGTGGCTCTGTTAATTAATTGTGGTATCAGCGCATAGAGAGGACTGACCTGAATTCTGGCAACCCAGATACAGAAGTGGTTTGAGTAGAAATGAGAAATGATTAAGGAAGAAGTCACTTGTAGAGTGGTGTACAGTCTCCCTAACAGTACCCATATGGTAGCACATAGCATAAACATAGAACATAGAACAGTACAGCACAGAACAGGCCCTTCGGCCCTCAATGTTGTGCCGAGCCATGATCACCCCACTTAAACCCACGTAACCCGCATACCCGTAACCCAACAATCCCCCCATTAACCTTACACTACGGGCAATTTAGCATGGCCAATCCACCTAACCCACACATCTTTGGACTGTGGGAGGAAACCGGAGCACCCGGAGGAAACCCACGCACACACGGGGAGGACGTGCAGACTCCACACAGACAGTGACCCAGCCGGGAATCGAACCTGGGACCCTGGAGCTGTGAAGCATTGATGCTAACCACCATGCTACCGTGAGGCCCATAAAGGAAGACTTAATGGAAGCTTGTCAGAAATGTATACCGAAGTTCATGTAATACATGTTCATGTATACTGCACGGTGGCTCAGTGATTAGCACTGCGACTGCGACGCTGAGGACCCGGGTTCGAATCCCGGCCCTGGGTCACTGTCCGTGTGGAGTTTGCACATTCTCCCCATGTCTGTGTGGATTTCAACCGCACAACCCAAAGATGTGCAGGTTAGGTGGATTGGCGACACTAAATTACCCCTTAATTGGAAAAAAATAAGAGGGCAGCCCTGACCTGGGCCTTGACCATTGCCTGCACAGGGAGAGAGAGGAGGTAGGACATGCAGGACTAAGTCTGCAGCTGCCACGCGAGGATCCCGGAAGGTGAGACCACACGAGACCCACACCATCGGGAATTTGGCCGGTCGGCAATGGAGCATAATAGGGCAGGCCTCAGGCAGTGGATACTCGCCACGGTGTACTCCATGATGATGTACCATCAATTGGACTCGAGACACGATGAAGATCCAAACTGTGGCTTTAATCAGCTAGTTGTTAACCCGGTGGTTGACTACAGAGAAAGGCCGACCGCCGGGAACTCTGGGTACTTATACCCCACCTCGGAGGCTGGGTCTACTTGCCTCTCGACCAATTGGTGAGCAGTCACATGACTAGTCCCAGCCAATCGGACGAGAGGCACATGACCAGCCAGAGCCAATGGGAAACCCATGCTCTGCACCAATGGCAGTGCTCACATTCATACCACCACATTCACCCCTTGTGGAGAAAGAAGGCGGGGGGGGGGGTGTAAGTGGAAGAGAGAGGGGGGGGAGTGGGGGGTCCGAGGACTGGTGGTATGAGCAGCGAAAATCAAGAAAGGTGGGCTGCCCACTGGCTCGTGGCAAAAAAACAATACTACTTCTACTAACTTAAGGTGCAACAGAATAACAACAAAGTCCAAAAAAAAAATGTCCCATGGTCGCATCAGGTGGACACGATCATCCTGTCGGGTGCCTGTGGTGTTCTGGAGGACCGTCGCAGTGGAGCCGGTGACGTCGGGCCGATGGTCGTCCTTGCCTCCGGGAGCGTCGGTTGTAGATGTGTCTCCGTACCCCGGGCCGGTGGTGGAGACACTGTAATTGGGGGAGAGGGGGCATGTGCGCTGGGTCGTGGAGGCGCGGGGGGCGCTGGGGGGGGAATTGGGGTGGGGGGGAGGTGTTGATGTGGGGGGGGGAGCCCGCACGCCGGCGGGTGCCAGGTCCCGAAGCGAGACCGTATCCTGCCGACCGTCGGGATACTCCACGTGCGCATACTGCGGGTTGACGTGGAGTAACTGGACTCGGACTTGTGCACCCGCACATGCTTCCGGAGCAAGATGGGCCCGGGGGTGGCCAGCCAGGTCGGGAGAGGGGATCGAGGACGACTTCCTGGGGAAAACCAGAAGACGTTCATGAGGTGTTTGATTAGTGGTAGTACAGAGGAGAGACCGGATTGAGTGAAGGGCGTCGGGGATGACCTCTTGCCAACGGGGGATAGGGAGATCTCTGGACCGTAGGGCCAGCAGGATGGTCTTCCAAATGGTGCCATTCTCCCGCTCAACCTGACCATTCCCGCGGAGGTTATAACTGGTCATCCTGCTAGACGCTATGCCCCTGCTGAGCAGGAATTGACGCAGTTCGTCACTCATAAAGGAGGACCCCCGGTCGCTCTGGATGTATGCGGGGTAACCGAACAGGGAGAAAATGGATAGGTGGGCCTTTATGACGGTTGTTGTGGTCATGTTGGGACAGGGAATGGCAAAGGGAAGCGGGAGTATTCGTCGATAACACTCAAGAAATATGAGTTACGGTTGTTGGAGGGGACCCTTGAAGTCTATACTGAGACGTTCAAAGGGGCGGGATGCCTTGATCAGATGCGCTCGTTCGGGGCGGTAGAAGTGCAGTTTGCACTCGGCGCAGACGTGGCAGTCCCTGGTGACGGTCCTGACCTCCTCAACGGAGTAGGGCAGGTTGCGGGTCTTAATGAAATGGTAAAAACGGGTGACCCCTGGATGGCAGAGGTCTGTGTGGAGGGAGCGGAGGCAGTCAATCTGCGTGCTGGCGCAGGTACCGCGGGATAGGGCATCGGGAGGCTCGTTGAGCTTCCCAGGACGATACAAGATATCGTAGTTGTACGTGGACAACTCGATCTGCCACCGCAAGATCTTGTCGTTCTGTATCTTGCCCCTCTGTGCATTATTGAACATGAAAGCTACTGACCGTTGGTCTGTGAGGAGGGTAAACTTCCTGCCGGCCAGATAGTGCCTCCAATATTACACACCTTTGACTATGGCCTGTGCCTCCTTTTCCACCGAGGAGTGGCGGATTTCGGAAGCGTGGAGGATTCGTGAGAAGAAGGCCACGGGTCTGCCCGCTTGGTTCAGGGTGGCCGCCAGGGCTACGTCAGACGCGTCGCTCTAGACCTGGAATGGGAGGGACTCATCGATAGCATGCATCATGGCCTTTGCAATACCCGGCTTTGTCGGCGTAGTTGGGGACCCACTGGGCGTAATATGAGAAGAAGCCCAGGCAGCGTTTGAGGGAGTTGGGGAGAGGGAGTTCCATCAGGGGGCGCATGTGTTCGGGATCGGGGCCTATCACTCCGTTACGCACTACATAGCCAAGGATGGCTAGACGGTCGGTGCTAAACACGCACTTATCCTTATTGTAAGTTAAATTAAGGAGTTTTGAGGTTCAGAGGAATTTTTGGAGGTTGATGTCATGGTCCTGTTGGTCGTGGCTGCAGATGGTCACGTTATCGAGGTACGGGAAGGTAGCCCGTAATCCGTACTTGTCGACCATTCGGTCCATCTCCCGTTGGAAGACCGAGACTCCATTTGTGACACCGAATGGAACCCTGAAGAAGTGGTAGAGGCGCCCATCTGCCTCAAACACGGTGTACTTTCGGTCACTCGCGCGGATGGGGAGCTAGTGGTAGGCGGACTTAAGGTCCACCGTGGAAAAGACTTTGTATTTTGCGATCCTGTTAACCAGGTCGGAAATACGGGGGAGAGGATACGTGTCCAGCTGCGTAAACCTGTTGATGGTCTGACTGTAATCAAAGACCATTCGGTTTTTCTCCCCAGTCCGAACTACCAGGACTTGGTCTCGCAATGGACTGTTGCTGGCCTCGATAAGTCCTTCCTTAAGGAGCCTCTGGACCTCGGACCCGATGAAGGTCCAATCCTGGGCACTGTATCGTCTGCTCCTAGTGGCAACAGGTTTACAATCTGGGGTGAGATTAGCAAACAAGGAAGGGGGGTCCACTTTGAGGGATGCGAGGCTGCAAACAGTAAGGGGGGGAATAGGGCCATCGAATTGGAAGGCCAAGCTCTGCAGGTTGCACTGGAAATCCAGGCCCAAGAGTGCCGGAGTGCATAGCCGGGGGAGAATGAGGAGTTTAAAGTTTTTGAAAATCCTCCTCGGGACCGTGAGGTCCGCTATGCAGCACCCAGTGATTTGGACGGAGTGCGAACCCGAGGCCAATTCGATTTTATGCTTAACTGGATGGATGGGGAGCGCGCAGCGTCTTTCCGCGTCGGGGTGGATGAAACGTTCCGTGCTCCCCTAGTCCAGCAGGCATCTCGTTTTGTGTCCGTTGAGCTGGATCGTTGTCATAGTCTTGGCGAGCGAGCTTGGTCACGACTGGTTAATTATGATGGAAGCAAGTCGTGGCGAGAGTTCCAGATCATCCTCGGTGGCAGAGTAATCGCTGGCAGGGCCTTCCATGTTGGCCCAAGATGGTGGCGCCCAGGACCCGCATGTGGAATTGGGGTCCCAAGATGGCGGCGCCCAGGACCCACATGTGGAGCCGGGGCCCCAAGATGGCGGCGCCCATGGCCCGCACATGGCGTCTGGGGCCCAAGATGGTGGCGCCCGTGGGAACCTCGTGGAGGCTGGGGGCAGTGTCGGCAGCGTCTGCGGGCCGGTCGGGGCAGCCGGGAGCAGGGTCGGGAGGACCGTGGGCCCATTGCGGGGGCCGGGAGGTGGGCCGGAGAGGTCGGTGCACGGCGCTGGGCCCTAGAGGGGTCCGGGGGGGGGGTGATCCACTGTCGCTGTGTGGAACAGCAGCGACTGACTTGGTCTGGCAGACCACCGTGTAGTGGCCCTTCTTCCTGCAGCTCTTACACAGAGCGGAGCGGGCCGGGCAGTGCGGGCGGGGGTGCTTGGAGAGGCCACAAAAATAGCAGCGGGGCCCCGCTAGTTTGTCGGAGCGACCCGCAGCGCAGGCCTGGGGGAGGTCGGGGTCCACGGAGGACGGGGGTGACGCGTGCCATGAAGTCCAGGGGGTTGCTGCGCGGCCGGGGGCGTATGCGCGGGCGTTCAGGTCAGCAACCTCCAGGGAGGTTGCAAGGGTCCGTGCCTCAGCTAGGCTGAGGGTGTTCTTTTCCAGCAATCGTTGGTGGATAGAGGGGGATTGCATGCCAGCAACGTAAGCGTCTCTAATTAAAAGTTCCATGTGCTCAGTCGCCGAAACTTGGAGACAGGCGCACATTCTCCCTAGAGCTGCGAGGGCCTGGTAAAACTCGTCGAGTGACTCACCAGGAAACTGTTGTCTAGTCGTCAGGAGATGCTGTGCGTATACTTCATTGACCGGCCGGAGAAAATGTCCTTTGAGAATCTCCATGGCCGCATCATAATCGCTTTCGCCCTCAATCATTGAATATACCGCCGTGCCCATATATGAGTGGAGGATGTGGAGTTTCTGCTCCTTGGTGGGCTTGCCGGCTGCAATTGTCAGGTAACTGTTGAAACACGCCTGCCAGTGTTTAAAGATTGCAGGTGCATTTGAGGCATGCGGGCTGGTGCGGAGGCAGTCAGGCTTGATGCGAAGCTCCATTCCAAAATTCTAGCTGATTAAATTGATGTACCATCAATTGGACCCGAGACACAATGAAGATCCAAACTGTGGCTTTAATCAGCTAGTTGTTAGCCCGGTGGTCAACTACAGAGAAAGGGCGACCGGTGGGAACTCTGGGTACTTATACCCCGCCTCGGAGGCGGGGTCTACTTGCCTCTCGACCAATTGGTGAGCAGTCACATGACTAGTCCCAGCTAATCGGATGAGAGGTACATGACCAGCCAGAGCCAATGGGAAACCCATGCTCTGCACCAATGGCAGTGCTCCCATTCATACCACCACACACGAGTACGGCGATTTTTAGGGGGCAGAGAATTTAAAAGCCGGCGCCGCTTCTGATTTCGGCACAAAAGACGGATTCTCCACCCCATTGCCGAATGAGATTTTGGTGTCGGGGAGCAGAGAATCCAGCCCCAAGAATCCTGCCCCAGCATCAACAATTAGTCTCAGGAATGGAGAATTCCGCTGAAGAAACCTTGAATTAAATAAGGAATTAAGTAAACAGGTAACTGGAGTAAGCATCATGTCAGCCTGTGATTCTCCACTTACAGTAAATGAACAGAAATTTGTGACCATGCAAAACGCAGAAGTGAAAATATTTTTTTTTATTTGTTCATGGGCTGTCAGCATTTATTTTCCATTCCTAATTGCCCTTGAAGGGCAGTTAAGAGTCAACCACATTGCTGTGGGTCTAGCAGCACATGTAGGCCAGACCAGGCAAGGATGGCAGACTTCCTTCCCTAAAGGACATTAGTGAACCAGATGGGTTTTTACGACAATCAACATTGAATTCATAGTCTTTGTTAGACTTTTAATTCCAGATATTTTACTGAATTCAAATTTCACTGTCTGCAGTGGCAGGATTTGAACCTGGGTCCCCCAGAGCATTACTCTGGGTCTCTGGATTACTAGTCCAGTGACAATACCACTGTGCCACCACCTCTCTGGTCAGGAGGACAAAAGAAGAATTAAGTGATGGAGGAGGTAAAAAGTCACAGGGAAAGAATTGGGGACTGGTCTGCAGGTACTCAAATCTAAATAGTCATATACTATTTCCGCGAGAAACATGAATGATAATCAGCTGCAAATCATAGAACATACAGTGCAGAAGGAGGCCTTTCGGCCCATCAAGTCTTCACCGACCCACTTAAGCCCTCACTTCCACCCTATCCCTGTAACTCAATAACCCCATCTAACCTTTTTGGATACTAAGGGCAATTTAGAATGGCCAATCCACCTAACCTGCGGTTCCTTGGACTGTGGGAGGAAACCGGAGCACCTGGAGGAAACCCATGCAGACACGGGGAGAATGTGCAAACTCCGCACAGACAGTGACCCAAGCCGGGAATCGAACCTGCGACCCTGGCACTGCGAAGCCACAGTGCTATCCACTTGTGCTGCCCTTTGGTAAATCATTGGTAAGGTGCACTTTTTTGTGCTTTCCTAGGAGTCATCGACGTCCATCATTTACTGGTCACCTAATATTACTGCCACTATTCCTTGTTATCCCTCTTTACTGCAGATTCAGGGATCTCCTTTCCAGATATCTGGAAAGAGGATGAAACTGCCAAGAAACTAGTTCTGCCACTAGTGCAATTCATTGTTCCCTCGGCTCCCTGGTGATGTTATTAAAGGCAGACTAAAGCCAGATAGAAGCTGCTTGATGTCAAATTGCTTTTCAAAAAACCGTACTCCTTGGTTCATTGCAACTGTCATTGTGAGATGGAATCTTATCTCCAGCAACAATAATAACAACTTATATTTACACACTGGCTTTAACATAATAAAACAAGAGGGGCATCACAGGAGTATTTTATAACAAAATAGGATACCGAGGGTTGTGGGGCTGGGGGAGATTACAGAGATAGAGAGGAGAGAGACAATGGAGGGATTTGGAAACAGGGAAGAGGATTTTAAAATCAAGACATTGCTTGAGAAGGAGCCCATTGTAGGTCAGCGAGCTCAGCAATGATAGATGAAAAGGATTTGGTACGACTTAAGGCACAGGCAGCAGAGCTTTGAGTGAACTCCTGATTAGGGATGGTGGGACATCGGAGACCAGCCAGGATGTCTTGGAATAGCCAAACCTAGATGCACTAAAGGCGTGAATGAGGGTTTAAGCAAAAGATGTGCTGAGACTGGCGATAAGTAAAGCAATGTTGCAGAGATGGGAAAAGGGGGGTCTCAGTGACAGCTGTTTGGCAGCTCATCTTGAGGTCAAACATGACACCAAGACTGCAAACAGACTAGTGTCGGCTCAAACTGTTGTCAGGAGAGGAATGCCGTTGGTAGCTAGGAAACCAAGATTGGAATGATGACCGAAAACAATGGCTTCACTTTTCCAATATTTAATGGGAGAAAATTTCTGTTCATTTAGTACTGGATGTTGGACAAACAGTTTGATAATTTAGCAAGCGTGGAGGAGTTGACAGGGATTATAATGGGTGTTAACAGTTTACTTTTAAAAATTAATACTGTGTTTTTTGATGAGGTCACGAGAAGCAGTGAGTAGATGAGAAATGGAAGGGTATCGTGTTTCTGGCATCTTTATGAAAACTCACCAATCACAAAATCAGAATTGATAAATGTTAGTTCTATTTATTTGGCGATTAGAACTAATATATATGTGCATGTTACAGGAGAGCTCAACAAACAGGTATACTCTAGGGATTCAACAGACACAACCATCACCAACATGAATAGTTGTAGACCTGTTTGCTGAGCTCTCCTGTAACATGCACATATATATTAGTTCTAATCTCGAAATAAGTAGAACGAATAGTAACACAGCCTGTTGGGCACATGCTGGCTTACATCCTGATTTCACAAAAAACATAAGGGGCGGAATTCTCCGATCCCCCGCAGGGTCGGGGAATCACCCGGGCCGGTGTAAATCCCGCCCCCGCCGTGGCCGGAATTCTCCGCCACCCAGGAATCGTCGGGGGCGGAAATCACGCCGCGCGTGTCGGCGGGCCCCCCCGCGGCGATTCTCCGGCCCGCGATGGGCCGAAGTCCCGCCACTGTCAGGCCTGTCCCGCCGACGTGGTTTAAACCACCTCTGCTGCCGGCGGGAGCAGGCGGCGCGAGCGGGCCCCGGGGTCTTGGGGGGGGGGGGGGGCGCGGGGCGATCTGACCCCGGGGGGTTGCCCCCACGGTGGCCTGGCCCTCCACCGCGCATGCGCCGGGGTGACGTTAGCGGCTGCTGACGCTCCAACGCATGCGCGGACTCACGCCGACCAGCGGAGGCCTTTCGGCCAGCCCTGACGCCAGTCGGCGTGGCGCCAAAGGCCGTTGCCGCCGGTCAGCAGAGCGGGAGCCACTCCGGCGCGGGCCTAGCCCTTAAAGATGCGGAGAATTCTGCACCTTTGGGGAGGCCTGACGCCGGAGTGGTTCTCGCCACTCCGGTACGCCGGGTCCCCCCGCCCGCCGGGTAGGGGAGAATCCCGGCCAAGACCATAAGAAAAAGAAGCAGAATTAGGCCATTTGGCCCATCGAGTCTGCTCCACCATTCGATCATGGCAGATCTATTTCTCATCCCCATTCTCCTGCCTTTTCCTCATAGCCTCTGATCCCCTTGTTATTCAAGAACCTATCAATCTCTGTCTTAAAGACAATCAGTGAATTGGCCAACACAGCCTTTTGCGGCAAAGAGTTTCACAGATGCACCACCCTCTGGCTGAAGAAATTCCTCCTCATCCCTGTTTCAAAGGATCGTGTCTCCAGTCTGAGGCTGTGCCCTCAGGTTCTAGTCTCTCCTACTCGTGGAAACATCCTCTCCATGTACACTCTATCCATGCCTCTCAGTATTCTGTAAATTTCAATGAAATCCCCCTCCCCTTATCCTTTTAAACTCCATCAAATACAGAGCTAGAGTTCTCAACGCTCCTCAGATGCAAGCCCTTCATTCCAGGGATCATTCTTGTGAACCTCCTCTCCTTTCCAAGGCCAACACATCCTTCCTTAGATATGGGGCGCAAAACTGCTTACAATATTCTAAATGAGGTCTGACCGGATCCTTATACAGCCTTAACAGTACATCCCTGCTCTTGTATTCTAATCCTCGAGAAATGAATGCTAACGTTGCATTTGCCTTCCTCACTGCCCACTGGATCTGCATGTTAATCTTAAGAGAATCATGAACAAGGACTGTCAAGTCCCTTTGTGCTTCAGATTCTCGAAGCCTTTCCCCATTTAGAAAATAGTCTCCATTTCTCCTTCCAAAGTGCATAACCTCACACTTTTCCACATTGTATTCCATCTGCCACTTCATTGCGCACTCTCCTAGTTGTCCAAGTCCTTCCGCAGCCTCCCCAGAACACTACCTGTCCCTCTACATATCTTTGTATCAACTGCAAACTTAGCAACAGTGTCTTCAGTTCCTTCTTCCAAATCTTTAATGTATATTATGAAAAGTTGTGGTCCCAACACTGACCCCTGCGGAACACCATTAGTCATGGGCTGCCATCTTGAAAAAGACTCCATTATTCCCATTCCGTGTCTTCTGCCAACCAGCCAATCTTCTATTCACACAATTTGCATATTCTGTTTTGGGATGTCACAACAGAGATGCCAAAGACAACTCCTTGTAGGACACCAGATGTATCAGTGTGGAGGTGGAAAGAAAAGACTTTGGGCAAAGTTTTCCGTCTGTTCCTGATGGCAGGATCTTCCAGGGGGTGGGGGTAGGGGCGCGGAAATCCCATCCATTGTAACTGATATTGGGCAACATGGTAGCATAGTGGTTAGCACAATTGCTTCACAGCTCCAGGGTCCCAGGTTCGATTCTCGGTTTGGGTCACTGTCTGTGCGGAGTCTGCACACCCCCCCCCCGTGTGTGCGTGGGTTTCCTCAGGGTGCTCCCGTTTCCTCCCACAGTCCAAAGATGTGCAGGTTAGGTGGATTGGCCATGATAAATTGCCCTTAGTGTACATAATTGCCCTTAGTGTTGGGTGGGGTTACTGGGCCATGGGGATAGGGTGGAGGTGTTGACCTCGAGTAGGGTGCTCTTTCCAACAGCCGGTGCAGACTCGATGGGCCGAATGGCCTCCTTCTGCACTGTAAATTCTATGATAATCTATAATATTCTGGCTATGATTAGATAGATAGGAACGTAACCAGGCAAAAGCAGGCCCACGCAAGTGGACAACAGTGGAGAGGCATTGGAGGAGGATGGTATGGTCAACCTTCAAAGGTTGCAGACTGGTTGAGAAAGACGAGGGAGGAAAAGTGTACCTTTGTCACTGTCAACATAGGGTGTCGTGTGAATTTGATAAGGGCCATTTTTATACTGTGGCAAGGGCAGAAACCTGATTGGAGGGATTCAAACATAGAGTTCTGAGAAAGGTGAGCACTGATTTGGAAGACACCACATTCAGGGACTTTGAAGAGGAAAAGGAGGGTGGAGGCTGGGCAATGATTTTTGCATCAAGGGTTGATTTTTGAGAAGAGGAGTGATGGTGGCAGATAAAGAGGAGACGAAACTTGAAAGAGAACTGTTAACAATATTTGCTGAGATGAGGACCAAGAGGGGAAGATGGGCGATCAGCAGATTAGTGCGAAAAGTAGGAGCAGATGAGTCTTGTGTACAAGATTACCTGAGAAAGAGTATGCAGGGAGATAGAGGAGAAACTAGAGAAGGATATGAGAGCAGAGCTAGGGCTGCAAGGATCTTAACACCAACTCTGCTAGTTGAATGGAGCAGCACAGCAGGAACAGCTGATCCATGAAGATCATGAAATTCATGAGCTCCTTGGCATTATCTTTGTATTCCAGGGTAATGCTGGGGAATAATCCATTGGTGAGAATAATGGGGCGGGGCTCCCCATGTCCGTGGAGAGGGTAGTTCCTGGGGAGGGGGGGTTCTCCATATCAATGTAGAAGGGTTCCCTGGGGATCTCCTAAGCCATCGGAGGCCCCCAGGTGTTTAGGCTCTGGGCAGGATGGTACCCTGGCACTCACGTTGCCACCTGGACAGGGGCTAAGGAGCCTGGGTGCCAGGTTGGCACTTAAGAGGTGGGGTATGGGTGCCCGAGAATCCCCTAGCAGCTAAGTTGGGGCATTGGGGGGGGTTCCAGAGGCTGAGGTGGGGGGTCCAGGGAATGGGGAAATCGTGGCGACATTTTAAAATAGTGTTCCAATCTCTTCCTGCATCAATGAGCTGATCTTGTCAGTGCCGGAAATGAAGGTAAATGCGGCCTCAGCGGGACGTTCCTCACCGAGGCTAAAAATAAGAGTCCTATTTGATAGCGGGGTCGATCTGGATGCTGTAAGCACGGCGAAATACCCCATTAAACACGCTCAAAATGAGGCTCTGTTTTAAATGGTGCCCAAAGTCAAAGGGAATCAGAAGGAAAGCGCTCTATTGGTTGGAGTCATACATAGCACAAAGGAAGCTGGTTATGGTGGAGGCCAATCCTCTCAGTCCTTGGACAAGCTGCAGCAGCTCCGCAGAGTAATCATTACACAGTGTTCCGTGCCAGTCGCAATTTCTCAGATACTGAATCAGTCTCTGCTTTCAAGCAGCGTGACCTGGACAGCGTTCAAGCTTGGGCTGATAGGTGGCAAGTAACGTGCATGCCACCCAAGTGCCAGGAAATGACCACATCTAAAAAGAGAAAACCTAACCATCTCTCTTTGATGTTCAATGATGTCACCATTATTGCAGTGTTTGAGACTTTCATGTTGACAAGAAAGTGAACTGGACCAGCCATATAAGTGTTATGTATACTAGAGTAAGTCAGAGGCTGGGAATTTGTTAACTCACCTCATGATCCCCCAAGCCTGACCATCATTTAGAAGGTGTGATGGAATACTCTCCACTTGTCTGGATGAGTGCAGTTCCAATACCATTCAGGGCAAAGCAACTCATTTTATCAATACCCCATCTGCCACCTTAAATATTCACCACCGGCACAAAGTGACAGCTGTCTGTACCACTTACAAGATGCATGGCAGCAACCTGCCATGTACATTCCAAACCTACCACCGTGAAGGATAAGGATAGTAGATGCTTGGGGAAACCACCACCTTTATATTCCCCTCCAAGTCACTCACTACTCTGACTTGCAACTGTTCCTTCCTTCACTGTAACTGGGTCAAACATCTGCCCACTCAAACAACACTGTGCTTGTATCTACATTACATGGACTACAACTGTTCAAGAAGGCAGCTCATAACCACCTTCTCAAGGGCAATTAGGGATGGGCAACAATTGTTGACCTTGCCAGCAATCCTCACATCTCATGAACAAATAAAATCATTTATGTCTGCTGATATGACCCAAGCATGTGTATTGAGGTATTTTGTAGATTTTACTTGTTCAATGGCTCAAAGGGACATAAATGGAATATTAATCTGTCCAGCTGTGTCCATTATGTCCAAATATGCAGGATCATCATCAATTCGTACCTGAGTCTTGGATGCATCTTCTGCAGGGAAAGAAATGTGAATTTCAGCATAACTTGATCCATTGTGCCTTGTAGTTCTCTTCTAATATTTGTTGTCACTGTTAAACCAGCATTAATTGGTTTGGAACAATGTACTTTTATTTTTTGGATCTAAACAACTCAAATGTTTAAGGAGCTATTATTTTCATGAGGCAGTGAATTGACGCGCAAGATTAAATATTTTCCCTCTTTTATTTATAATCAATGTTTCATTTCATCTCTTGTTTGGGGCATTGCAAAAAAAAATCTGAACATAGAATATAAAGTGCAGAAGGAGGCCATTTGGCCCATCGAGTCTGCACCGACCCACTTAAGCCCTCACATCCACCCTATCCCTGTAACCCAATAACCCCTCCTAACCTTTTTGGTCACTAAGGGCAATTTATCATGGCCAATCCACCTAACCTGCACGTCTTTGGACTGCGGGAGTAAACCGGAGCACCCGGAGGAAACCCATGCAGACACGGGGAGAACGTGCAGACTCCACACAGTCAGTGACCCAGCGGGGAATCGAACCTGGGACCCTGGCGCTGTGAAGCCACCGTGCTATCCACTTGTGCTACCGTATTGCCCCAAATCAGTCTTTATGTAGAACCTCATCACATCCTCAACCTCACCCAAAACAATATTTGTGAGTTGGTTTTTGAAGTGTCGTTATGTCAGCAAAGTCAGCAGCCAATTTGTACACGTCAAGGGCCCAGAAACGGCAAGCGCGGTAAGTGGTCAAATTGCACAACCTCGATTTTAACTGAATCTGCCAGTGGGAATGGCCAGGCAAACAGTTAATATTGGAGCAATAAGGCTTACTGCCCAGTTGCACCTTGAAATTCACTGACCACTCTTTTCACTTTGCAGCCAACAGAGGCAATTGCCTCATCAACTAATTCAAATGGTGATCAGATGATGCTATTTGGACTCTTGCACAACTTTAACTGGATGGGTCAGCAGTTTCCATGGCAGCCAATCCTCTGAGTAAGGCCTTGTGGGTCGACTTCACTTACTGATTGACTTGAGTGGAAGGTATATTTATAGATGTACTCACTGGCACGTCACTGATGCTCTATTAATTACGCAAAGACGAGAGTAGAATGTAATCAAGACTTTATTACACTGAGATGTGTGGCCTCCTACAGCAGCTGACAAAATGGCTGCTGTACGGGGAGCGCACATATTTATACTCTGCCTACTGGGCGGAGCCAGCAGGCAGGGATCTACCCCCGTACCTGTGGTACAGGGGCCTTACCGTAAAGCGCCTATATCAATATCCTCTATATACAATATATACATCAGTGGTGACTACCACAGTCACTCAATCCACGAGAATCTGTGCGCCTTTGTGAATCATGCATTTCCAAGCTAGATCTGTGCTTCCTTTTTGTTTCTTTGTAATCCATTTTGCACCTCATCATAAAATGATTATTGACTAAACCATGTACCAATTAATACTTTAATGACCAAGGAAGCTAGCGGTAGGAAAGAGTAGATTCATTACTTTTAACAATAACAGAATCATAGAATCACTATGGGGCAGAAAGAAGCCATACGGCCCATCTGAAAGAGCACCCAACCTAGGCACTTGGGCTGAAGGGCTCAAAGGATATGGGGGGATAATGGGATTAGGCCAGGGGTGGGCAAACTACGGCCCGTGGGCCGCATGCGGCCCGCCAAAGGTCATTATGCGGCCCTCCAAGTCTAGGTTGGGTGATGTATATTGGTTGGTCAACCGCCTTTTTCTGGCCAACCTCCGGAACCTCAGCCCTGGACATGACATTGTCTATCTGACCAGATACTTCTGTGTCCATATCCGAGATAAAGGGCGCTATGATGTGGGGTTGAATTCTCCATTTCTGAGACGAAGTGCTAACGCCGTCGTGAAGTGTGAACTTTAACTACGGCAAAAACGATTCGACAGGTACAATGATTCACCAACTCTAAAGGGGCTAGCACCGCCATCACGTGATGGCGCGGGAGGAAGGTCGTCAAGCACTGGCATTCGGCGCGCCTGGCAGACGCGGTCAGCGCCCGTTGGCGAAGTCGGGACCCATCTAGTGCAGGAAGAAACTGCATGACCTTCTCAGGGTGGCCAGGGTGAGTAGGCAGCACTGTGCCCCTGGCACTAACCTCCCCTACCCCCCCCCCCAACACACATGTTACCCGGACCCCCCTGCGCCCGGGGTTGGCCGGACCCCCACCCTGCCCCATATGCCTGCACCCATGCCAGCCGCAATAGCCGGGTGCCTGCGCCACTGATGACACCATCTATCCAACCCTTCGGCTGCATAAGAACATAAGAACTAGGAGCAGGAGTAGGCCATCTGGCCCCTCGAGCCTGCTCCGCCATTCAATTAGATCATGGTTGATCTTTTGTGGACTCAGCTCCACTTTCCGGCCCGAACACCATAACCCTTAATCCCTTTATTCTTCAAAAAACTATCTATCTTTACCTTAAAAACATTTAATGAAGGAGCCTCAACTGCTTCACTGGGAAATGAATTCCATAGATACACAACCCTTTGGGTGAAGACTTTCTTCCTAAACATCTTCATGCGCTGGACTGTCGAACAGTGTCGTTGTTTGTGCCCTTCCCTTCCCCAGGACAAGGTTGCACACAGTCGCCTGCAGTGGGAAAAGACCGGAGTGGGACCACCAGACCTGCGTCCCTCACTGTGACCGAGCATAGGGCACTGGATGCGGTCGGCGGCCTGGAGGAAAGGGAGTTCGCCAACGCGGAGGTCGGCGCCGGGCGAGGAAATGAGACCCCCTGCCTTGTTGCGGATCCTCATGGCACATGTGTCCCCACCCCCTCACCCTCACCCCCCCAACTCCCCACACCCCCCTTACCAACCCAAACCTCCCCTCACCCCCAGGCATCCCCCCACCCACCCCTCACCCATCAACACCCCTGCTCACCACTCCCCACACGCTCACCCCCCCTCACGCCTCACCCCCGTCCGGCTGTCTAACCATATATGCCTTCTTGTGTCTTGCAGGACCTGCCGGAGATGAGCCCGGTCCATCCAGAGCACCCCTTCCCCAGCCAGTGCCAGAGCCCGTGCCACCCGGACGGCAGAGCACTGACGGGGAGAGCAGCCTGAACACCAGCCCTCTGCTCGAGATCCAAGAGATCCCGGAGTTCGGGTCGGAGGAGGACACAGACTTTCTGTCACAGCTGTCTCCATCACCCTCCACCATCTCAGAGACTATCACCTCGGTTAGTCACTTTAGTGAACAGGCTCCTGGGACACAATCTGGTGTGCACCACACAGTTGGTCCAGTACAGCAAGTGGATGTAGGAGCAGCCGAGGGGCCGGACAGTTGGAGGGCAGGCCTGTACCGTCTGTAGCATCTGGGGAACCACCTAGGAATGGTGTTAGGGCCCATAAGGCCAGAAAGTTAGACCGCAGTTAAGTTGGCACGGGTGCAGGACACAGTTTAGTTATAGGGGCAAGGGCACAGGCTGTATATACCCCTTCACATTAAACACCTGTGAACACTGTTGAAACCTGACTCTGTGCTCTATCTGATGGATGTTGTGGCACTAACAATTGTACGCAAAGACTCGAGTGAAGTACAAGAGAGGCTTTATTGCTGTGAGATGCTATTCCTCCGGCGGCAGCTGTGGAATAGTATCTCAGTGAAGCTAGCGCATATTTATACACAAGCTCCATGTGGGCAGAGCTAGTCGGCAGGGGCTTACCGGAGAAACCTGTATTCCAGGTACAGCCATACATCCCCCTACTACAAGCACACATATCTACAGTCGTTGTATCACCACAGATGTGTGGTGGGTGATCAGTGCTGGCCAGTGGGAATGGGGGGGTGGGTGACGAGTGAAGGCCCTGTAGGTGGATCCACACCCCCCCCGCCCCCCCCCCCCCCCCCGCCCTGACTGTCCCAGCACCCCCCAGCGGTTCGACAGGACCGTGTGATGGACTGGCCAGCTTGTGTGCAGGGATCACCCAGGTGGAAGGTGCCACTGTGGACATGAGTCAGACATTGTCAGACGATGAGCACGGAGCTCATCGCAGAGCGGGCTGTCATCATCCTCCAGTCCATGGACCAGACCCGCTGTCACTGCCAACCCAGTGAACCCAGCTCGTTGCGCCACAGGTAGATGTAACGCCGGGGGTGTGCATGCGGGTGGTTTGGTGGTGTGGGAGGTGAGTGGGTTTGGTGGTGTGGGAGGTGAGGGGGTGTGGGATGGTGATGTCCGTACGCCTGGCCAGTGACCCCTCTCCCCCCTAGTCTGTGATGCGTGTCGCGATGAGTGCGTCCCCTATGCGCTGGCCCTGGCAGTAGCATTGTGCAGCCTCCAGTGCCTGGCCAGGCCCCATGTCCCGCTCATTGTTCTCCTCCCCCTTATCCTCCTTGTCAGACGAGGCCTGCCCTTCCTCCTCCTCCTCCAGCACATTATCCTCTGCTGCGCGATTTTGTGGAGGACACAGCAGACCACCACGTTGTGGGTGACCCTCCTGGCTTCGTACCGGAGGGTCCTTCCAGAGCGGTCCCGGCACCTGAACGCATCTTCAGGACCCCGAAGCACCTCTCGACCACACCCCTGGTCGCTGTATGGGCATCATTGTAGTGGGTCTTTGTGTCAGTCTGTGGCCTCAATATAGGCGTCATCAGCCACGACCGCAACAGGTAATCCCTGTTGCCCATAAACCATCCCTGCAGCCGGTGGGGGTGCACCTCGAACATGTCGGGGATCACCGAGTGGGCCAGTATGAATGAGTCATGTATACTGCCCGGGTATCGGGCGCATATGTACATGATGCGTATCTGATGATCGCAGACCAGCTGTATGTTCACGGAATGATACCCATTCCTGTTTGTGAACAGCGACCTATTATCTGCCGGTAGCCGTAGGGTGACATGTATCCCGTCTATCACCACCTGGACCCGGGGCATCCCAACGATGGCTGCCCGGGTGTTCCGATGGGCGTGATCCACAGGGTACTCGATATACTGCCGTGCCTGGGAATACAGGGTGTCGGTGACAGCACAGATGCACCTGTGTGACGATGCCTTGGAGATGCCGGACACGTCCCCACTCAGCGACTGGAACAACCCCGTTGTGTAGAAATTCAATGCGACTGTCATCTTGACGGCCACCGGGAGCGGGTGACCTCCCCCATATCCCTGTAGTGCCAGGTTTGCCATATTCTGGCAGATGTGTCTGACTGTTTCCCTGCTCAACCACAGTCTATTTCTGCATTCCCGGTCCGGAAGGTCCTCAAGCGACATGCGGCACTGGTACGCGCGGGGCCTCATCCGGCACCTTCTCCTCCTCCTCCTTCTCGGCCTGTTTGGCGACCGGCTCTCCAGCCTGAGCCGCTGCCACCTGCACCACTGCAGCCCGCTCCTCTGCCGCAGTCTCCACCTCCTCTCTGAGTGGTCCCCACTCACGCTGCCACAGGGCTTCATGCAGCGCAAGTTGACGACCAAAAGCCATTATTTTCTGCAGGGGGTGAAAGGCAAACATGTTAGCATGGTGGATAGACCCGTGCCCAACCAGGTGCCATGGGCTACACAGTAACTCCGGTTGGCACTGCGGGCCCCGTCCACGCATGTCCCGCCCCCTACCCCCGCACCCCGGCCCCGTCGTTGTCCCTGGTCCTGGCGCCCGTCCCTGCAGCCAGGGGCACCGTTGGCTGGCACAGCCCTCACTGGTGGCAGGCGTCGGTGTGGCCCTGGGTGATCCCCCGGCTGCCGGTTGGGTGGGGTGGTCCGGGGGGGGGGGGGGGGGGGGGTGCCCATCCATTCGGCCGTTGTAACTGCATGCACCCAGGTGGGTGGCCAGCAAGATGACCTCTGTAATGCGGTTAGTACCCTCTCCTGTGGGGGGGCTCCCCGGCTGCTTGGCCTGTCCCCCCCTCCCCTCCCCCTGCCGCAGCCAGCACAGCCGGTGTCCAAGCCAGCAGCCCACAGTTACCCCACGCTATTTCCAACCTCCTCTCTCTTGCTCAGCAGCCAGATGCCAGGTTCACGATTTTTAAAAACACATTAGAAACACGCCGTCGTGAAATCGGCCCATCCGAGACGCTGAATCGCTGAGGCCCCAGAGACTCGGTCATCAGGCCTACTGTAGTTTACGTCGTGCTGGATTCTCCGCACCCCAACGCCGAAATCGCAGCTAGCGCCCGTGACTGACTTGGAAATATATCTTGTCCTTCTAGATGATAGTGGTCGTGGGTTTGGAAGGTGCTGCCTGAGGAACATTAGTGAGTTACTGCACAGCATCTTGGAGATGGTACACACGGCTGCCAGTGTTCGTCGGTTGTGGGGGGTTTGAATGCTTCTGGGAGGGGCAGCAATCAAGGGGACTGCTTTGTTCTGGATGGTGTCGAGCTCCTTGAGTGTTATTAGAGCTGCACTCATCCATGGAAATGGAGAGTATTCCATTACACTCCTGACTTGTGCTTTATAAATAGTGGATAGGCTTTGGGGCGTCAGGAGGTGAGTTACTCACCGTAGGATTCCTAACCTTTGACCTGCCCTGGTAGCCACAGTATTAACATAGCTAGTCCAGTTCAATTTATGATCAATGGTATCCCCCAGCCTGTTGATTGTGGGGGATTCAGTGATGGTAATGCCATTGAATACCAAAGGGTGATGGTTAGATCCTCCCTTGTAGGAGATGGTCATTGCCTGGCACTTGTGTGGCGGGAATGTAATTTGCTACTTGTCAGCCCAAGCCTAGAAGAAAGGTTCTGCATATTGGCTCCAATCTTCTATGCTCACATTGAAGTCTCTAGCTTACCAAACAGCGGCATTGTCAAACTTTATATCCTCATGTTCCTGCATGGTATTCGTCCGGGTGGCTGGGTGTTTTGACAAAAGAGTCCGGAATCTCCTTTTTCATCGTCGCCAGTAATAATGACCAAGGAAGCCAGCTGGAGGAAGGAAAAGATTTATTACTTTTAACAATAATCTGCCCTGGCAATAACTATCTACAATCACAGTCCCTGTTGGGAAAACCAACATGCTAGTCCCTGCTTGGGCAGGATTTTATGCTCGGTTCTAACGGGCCCCATCTGGGTGGGCCTCCATTACATACCCGGGGCTTCGTCCTCCTTGTGCCACATGGGGACATTGATAATGGCCTCCCTGTGGGCCCCATGGGGGATGACAATTACCAACCGATGATGAAAATAGCCTCAATGAATCTCCTTTGTTTCAGAATCAGCTGTTATCATCCTCTCTGTCATTGCTATTGACTACAACAATGAATTCATCTCCATGACACCATTACCTCTGTCCTGTTCGTATATCCAATAGTCATTTGTCATCATCCAGCTGTTCCAGAGTATTGTACTGTTGTATTTCTTGGAGCATATCACTGTGATGACGATGACATATTGGTCTATTGTCTCTTCTCCCTGAGCAAAGAAAACACTTTACCAAGTACTCTTTCATGATGATAGTGCCCCTTTCATTTCAAGCCAGTGTGGAATTATTTACAGCACTGTCTTCTCTCAGTGGAAATAATCTTTTTGTTGTTTCTCTACAAAATGACAAGAAATCTTATAACCTTTATAACTGCTTCAACTTTAGGGGCCAAGACAGACTGCTATTATATTGGCCAGTGCCACTCGCAGGCTAACACTCAAAACAGATTATTATTACAGCCGAGGAAACCAATTCATTCTGGTCCTTTATACCTTTGTAACACTGCCTGCTCTTATGTTCTTTGTGTGATCAATGATTGAACAGTCTGATGGGTGAATTCACTTTGCATTTTTATCAGTCAGCCTTAACATTTGCTTCTGGACCCATTCTGTAATCAGCTGTAATTTGTCATCAAGAAACCAGTATCAGCAGACAAGCTTGCACGGTGCACTAATTTTATGTTTATCAGAAAATAGTTCACAAACAACATGGATAGCTGCCATTGTTCTCAATGTTTACATCCTTGCAGCATAAATGGGTGCTGTTCAATGATTTTGCAGTTAACATTATTGCCTTATACAAAGCACTCAAGCACTCACAATGATGGTTGCCGCATTTCAACAGTGGCTGCTGTTCACTGGGAATAATGGGCGAGGAAAACAAAACACATAGCATTGTTCCCAGGATTTAATTCCACCATGCTGTGAAAACCAGCGCTCATTTAATGGTGAAACCTGCTGGCAGAGATTCACAGCTCTCAACCGTACTTAGCAAAGGGCGTGCTGCATTTAAACTCTTGCTGGAAATGAGTGGCGTGCCCGCCAAGTGATTTACCGAGCAGAAGAACTGCAATAATGCAATTCAACAGTGTCGTTTTACTCTGACAAAACTTTGCTATGATTACAACAAAAATCAATGATAGGTTACCATTCATTTTATACCAGAAATACCTATTCTAATCCTCAGCTCATTTGGTTTATGACAGTTGAAATTGGCCAAATTGGATTTAATTACAAAAACCAAAATTAGGCTTGATTGAGAGACCAGACAACTATTACAATAGGAGAACACCTACTCCACAGATGAAACATTGTTTGATTGACAGCTCAGGCTCTTTGATCTCTGTGGCCAATGTAATTTGACACAAGTTAAGTGGTTTCAAAGGTTTATAGTTTATGGCTTTGAAACTTAATAGGGCTTGAATGATTGACTCTTTTATTAACTTGGTCAAGAGTTTTTTGTTCACGCAAGGGAGAAAATCAGCAATAGCTTGCATTTTATCAAAGCCTTTTTTTAATACGTGTCACTATTGTTGGAACCAACAAATCTACGGACACGTGCTTGTAGGATTAGAATAGCGGTTTTAATATACTCACAACAGAGCCAGCCGGTTAGCCATTGAACTTTTGGTGAACTGGCCGGCTGACCATGTGGCACTGAGCTTTTATACAGGAGCTTCCGGGGGAGGAGTCCTGGGCAGAGCCAAGGGAGAAGCCCCATACAACTCGAGCATTCCCAGAGCTACTCCCCCTGGAGGACAGGTAGTGCAACTGCACTTACAATACAGACACATGTATATACAGATTACAATCCGGCGTGAATCACATTCACCACATTCACCCCCTGTGAAAAATCGAGTCCAGCAGGGGTGGTGGCTCACAGATTTAGTCTGTCCGGTGGATGAATTGTTCTTTTCGATCTCCGGAGCACCGGGGTTACAGCCTCTTGCGGTGGCTGGGTGGGTGTTGAGAGCTGGGGTACGATGGCAGACTCCGGGGCGGGTCCCGTCCGAACTTTATACACCTCTGGCTCGACCGGAGACTGGGGGCGCTGGGGGTGGGCTGGTTCTGGCTCGTGGAACCGATGGAGTGAGCTTGCGGAATCGGGGGCGCGAGGGGGCGGCAGCATAGGGAACGGGGTAAGGGGTTCCTCAGCTGGGGTAGGGGGGCTGGATCCAGCGGGTGCCAGGTCCCAAAGGTATACTGTGTCCTGGCGACCGTCAGGGGAACTCCATGAATGCGTACTGGGGGTTGGAATGGAGGAGGTGCACCTTTTCAACAAGGGGGTCAGTTTTGTGCCCCCTGACGTGCTTTCTCAGGAGGACCGGGCCTGGTGTCCTCAGCCACGCCAGAAGTGAGACTTCCGTGGTAGTGCCCCTAGAAAAAATGAAGAGTCGCTCGTGAGGGGTTTGATTTGTAGCTGTACAGAGGAGGGATCTGATTGCGTGGAGCGCGTCTGGGAGGACTTCTTGTCATTGGGAGACTTGGAGTTTTCTAGACTGGAGGGTCAGCAGGACGGTCTTCCAGACCGTCGCGTTCTCCCTCTCCACCTGCCCGTTCCCCCTGGGGTTGTAACTGGTACTCCTGCTCGAGGCGATGCCCTTGTCGAGCAGGTACTGACGCAGCTCGTCGCTCATAAAGGACGAACCCCGGTCGCTGTACATGTAGCTGGGGAAACCGAACAGGGTGAAGACACTATGCAGGGCCCTAATGACTGTGTGGGAGGTCATATCAGGGCATGGAATGGCAAAAGGGAATCGGGAGAATTCGTCGATGATGTTGAGGAAATAAATGTTCTTGTTAGTGGAGGGGAGTCGCCCTTTGAAATCGATCGCAAGGCGTTCAAAGGGCCTAGAAGCCTTGACCAGGTGGGCCCTGTCTGGTCTATAGAAGTGCGGTTTGCACTCTGCACAGATCGGGCAGTCCCTGGTGACCGCTTTTACCTCCTCGTTGGAGAAAGGTAGGTTTCGGGCTCTGATGTAGTGGGCGAGCCGGGTGACCCCTGGATGGCAGAGATCAACGTGGATGGCTTTCAGACGGCTGATCTGCGTGCTGGCGCATATCCCGTGGGATAGGGCATCCGAGGGCTCATTGAGCTTCCCCAGTCGATATTTAATATCTTAACTATAGGTGGAGAGTTCGATCCTCCACCGAAGGATTTTATCATTTTTTATTTTGCCCCTTTGCGAGTTGTCAAACATAAAGGCAACCGATCGTTGGTCGGTGATGAGGGTGAACCTCCTACCTGCGAGGTAGTGCCTCCAGTGACGAACATCCTCCACGATGGCTTGTGCTCCCTTCTCGACTGAGGAGTGTCGGAGTTCTGAAGCGGATAGGGTACGGGAGAAAAATGCAACGGGCCTCCCTGCCTGATTTAAAGTGGCTGCTAGAGCTACCTCTGAGGCGTCGCTCTCAACCTGAAAGGGAGTGGATTCATCCACCGCCCGCATGGCTGCTTTGGCGATGTCCTCCTTGATTCCGTCGAAGGCCTGGCATGCCTCGGCTGACAGGGGAAATCGTGTGGCCTTAAAGAGTGGGCGGGCTTTGTCCGCATATTGAGGGACCCACTGGGCGTAGTATGAGAAGGACCCCAAGCACCGTTTGAGGGCCTTGGGGTAATGAGGGAGGGGGAGTTCTAAGAGTCTGGGTAGTGGTAGCAGCCTCCACAGTAGTGTCTAAGTCCTGGGGCCCCTTTTCTAGCAGTCTTTGGCGCACATAGTTAGACCTAAGGCCCGCCATGAAAACGTCCCGCACAGCAAGCTCCCTATGTTCAGCCGCGGTAACGGCTTGATAATTACAGTCATTGGAAAGATTGTTCAATTCCTTTACAAACTCAGTTAGCGTTTCTGTAGGCCACTGACGGCGGGTCGTAAACACGTGGCGTGCATAAACCTCGTTAATGGGCCTAACGTACATTTTGTCCAATATTGCCAGCGCTGCGGTGTAAGAACCGGCCGGATTTAGTTGTGTGGAGATTCTGTGGCTTACCCTCACGTGCAGTAGGCTGAGTTTTTGTTCCTCCGTTGTTCCGGCGGTGCTGGCTTCTGCCAGGTAGGCTTTAAAACATCTCAGCCAGTGGGAAAAAATTTCCTTAGCCTCTGCATCCTCTGGGTCGAGTTCTAGGCGTCCGGGCTTGAGGGCTGCTTCCATGATTTCTTCGACTGTTTCCTGAGTATATTAAATTGTTGGAACCAACAATTCTACGGACACGTGCTTGTAGGATTAGAATAGCGGTTTTAATATACTCACAACAGAGCCAGCCGGTTAGCCATTGAACTTTCGGTGAACTGGCCGGCTGACCATGTGGCACTGAGCTTTTATACAGGAGCTTCCGGGGGAGGAGTCCTGGGCAGAGTCAAGGGAGAAGCCCCATACAACTCGAGCATTCCCAGAGCTACTCCCCCTGGAGGACAGGTAGTGCAACTGCACTTACAATACAGACACATGTATATACAGATTACAATCTGGTGTGAATCACATTCACCACAACTAGACACTGTGGTGTTAATTGGTTCACAAAAGTGTACAGTGGGTCAATGGACATGGGCTTGGCACAAGGGGCATAAGGGGCCAGACAGGGTGTGCGGAAGGGCAGAACTTGGCATAATGGACACAAGGGACCTGAGAGGTTGGGTAGAAGGGAAAATCTTGACATGGAAGTATGAAGGACATGATGGGTGGGTGCAATGTCAGATCTTGACATGGGGGCATTAGGGGGACCTTGTGAACTTACCTTTTAAAAGGTTCCCTCATACACACCAGAGTTCCCGGTTCCTCTATGTGTCTATAAAACAGGACTCTGTAATAACCTAACCCAACTCCATGAAAATTGCCGACTAAGCTATGCATCTCTCTGCAATGGAGCCAGCGAAGACGAGAGTGCAATGGTTCAGGCTTGATAGGAACCAGCCTGCACCCCTTCAAGGCATTATTGAAAATTAAACATCTCTAGAGTGGGTTGGGAATCCTGGAATTAGGACATGCCTGCCATGTTCATAGGGGTCCTAAGTCAGCCAAACTCAGTGAAAATCCAGGCCATTACATTTAGCTATCCATTTGACAATGGGTTATGTTGTTAGGTTCCCTTTTCTTATAATGCCATGTAAAATTTATCGATTTGCATCACTTCCACCTCTTGTCCATTATTTCAACTCAAGTGTCCGCTTGTCTTTTCCCTGGTTCCCTGATGAATATTGATACATGATGTGGACACGTTGGGCAGGAATGTAATGCATGAAGAGTGGCTGAAAAACTTCCATAGTCTTACTCCCGCCACCTGGACCACAGCCTGGACCTTTGAAAGGAGGTATCCCTCATCTTCTCCAAGCCAGTACTTAACTCTGCAATTTGAATTCATCTTTTGCTGTCTTTAGTTGTGATCTGATGTTCACAACAGTTTTACTAAGCTGGAATATGTCTGGAACATTGAATGGCTGCAGCATGAAGACATTGGGACAGGTCCTTGGAAATTTAACGATTGTTAATCAGTAAGGGAACCAAGGATTATGGGGTTGTGGGGATAAAGCAGGAAGGGGGAGTTTAGGGTTATCATATCAGATCAGTTGTGATCTCATTGAATAGTGGAGCGACATGATGGGCTGAATGGCCTACTTCTGCTTCTACGTCTTATGGTTTTAGGGTGCACATATGCATGAACCTCTTCTTTTGATTGCTCACCGGCCAATAAAATCCCTCCAGTTGATTAAACCCCTGGTTTCTGTGGCAGTGCTCAGACTGACTATTGCAATTAGAGACAAGTTTATGTAACTATCAGCTCTGACCAAAAGATCCATCTGTGAGCTGCCTTCTGCATCTACTCGCTGCTGATTGCGAGATCCTACTTACGTTTCCAGTAGCAATGTGGAAGTATTAGGAGGGGAAAAAGTAATGACCACTTTCACAGCTACTGGTCAAGCAGGGAGCAGGTCTCTTTGTAGAAAGAATCTGAAGATGTGACAAACTTGGCCTGTGGAAGCACTACTGTTCTGACAGCTCAAGGAAGCTGAGCCTCTGTCTGTAAACCATGTGACATGGGTAGTGCTTGCTGTGACATCAGCAGCTCCCCTGTGCATCTCCCTCTTGTGTACATGTTGATTCCACCATACCCTTTCTACATTCTCATAGATGATCATCATCTTACTCTTCTGATGTGCTGTCAACATATCCCAGACATCTTCTGTAATGTCCCGCATGGGACTTACGGGGTGGGAATGATTATCTTTCCCTTGGTTGTGGCCAAATATGAGCTCCCCCGCTGAGGTGTGGGGGAATTCCATTTATAAAAGGTTGGCCAGTGAGGCACCGACTAGAAAGAGACAAGATGGGCTCTACCAGGAAGTGTGTATAACTAATTAGAAATAAATCTAAGTTCTTTATTTTATTCGGTGCAGAATCCCCATGTCCTTATTAAGCCTCCCATATTTTTTTGTTTCAAATTTAGAGCATCCAATTATCTTTTTTCCAATTAAGGGCAACTTAGCGTGACCAATCCACCTAGCCTGCATATCTTTGGGTTGTGAGGGTGAGACCCAAGCAAACACGGGGAGAATGTACAAACCCCACACGGACAGTAACCCAGGGCCGGAATCGAACCTGGGACCTCGGCGCCGTAAGGCAGCAGTGCTAACCACTGTGCCACCATGCCGCCCTAAACCTCCCATCGTGACCTTGTCAGTTTGAAAGTATCCAAGGTTGAGAAAAGCTGTAAATCCTCTCAACTACATGTTTGCCAGACGGAACTGAGACAGAAACTACAACAGATTCCAACTATTTAGATGTAGCAATGATAAGTTTAAATATATAGCCAGCTGAAATGCTGCTCTATATTGCCTCAGTTTTTGATCAGTTTTCCAAACTCAAAGAATTGTGTGTTGGATCAAAGCTGTTCAATCAAAATTAAATTGAAAGTTCCAAAGAGTTCATTAACAATGTCTAAGGATAATGTTACTTGTAACTTCCCATCTGTCTGCATTAATTGCAACATGAGTGAGCAGGTTCATGCCAGCATCCAGATGTGCCTCTATTCAATGTTGGAGCTGAATTTAAGTTGCACTTCAGTTTCTCTAACTTTCAAAACAATCCATTCTTGCATTTTAAAGTGCATCCCTCAACTCCCCTAGGTAGTGTTTCTGACTGACATTCTTCCTCGTTCTCTTTCTCTAGTTATTATCAGATATTTAGGGAATGTAATAGTTTTAAGGAGGTGTCCATGTGAGTTTGCAACCATGTTAATCCATATATACACCTGTATCATTATGCAAAGATTGCAATAATGCATTAAACAGACACGTTCACTTGATCGCGCCTCTCCTGAACTCACTGTTGTGTTCACCCTCTTTATTTTACCATCAGTCTCAACCGGTCATTAATCAAAACAAAATGATGGAAATTACTAAAACAAACAAAATACAAAATAACTGAATCACTAAATCTGGTGCCTCTATCTGGGAGTAATGCACTCCCATTTATACTCATCTTGGTATTGTTACTCAGTTGTGGAATATTATGTTCCCATTTAGGACTGCAAACACTAAGCCGACAGGTATGTAACCACAGGTTACTATTAGACCCATTTAATTCAATTATTCACTCCTTCACCAGCAGGGAATCCATTATATCCAAAGGGTGCCACATAGCCCCCCACCTGCCCACCTGCCCCTGTTCCCACTGCAATTAAAGTGGGTGGCACAGGAGCACAGTGGTTAGCATTTTTGCTTCCCAGCTCCAGGGTCCCAGGTTCGCTTGGGTCACTGTCTGTGCGGAGTCTGCACGTTCGCCCCTTGTCTGTGTGGGTTTCCTCCGGGTTTTCCGGTTTCCTCCCACAGTCCAAAAATGCGCAGGTTAGGTGGATTGGCCATGCTAAATTCCCGTTAGTGTCCAAAAAGGTTAGGTGGGGTTACTGGGTTATGGAGATAGGGTGGAGGTGTGGGCTTAAGTAGGGTGCTCTTTCCAAGGGCCGGGGCAGACTCGATGGGCCGAATGGCCCTTCTGCACTGTAAATTCTATGATAAAGAGTGGATGGGGAAGCTGTTAGTTTGTCTACCCAGCTTTGGGCATATGGATGCCTTTAGCAGCTAATTATTGGCCAGTCTTCAGCCTTCCCCACCAGTATTATATCTGCAGCAGGAGTAGCTGCAAGCAAGTTGGGAACAGGCAGGGGAGGTGGGGGCAGCCTCCATTGTGGGTTCCTGGAACCAAGAGAGGCAACCCCAGGTCATCCCCTCCTCTTTTAACCCACCTTCATGCACCCTCCTGACCTCTTGAATCCAGCCCCTACTCCCCACCCCCCAACCCGCTAAGATTTTCCAGGCTGACATTTGATGAGACCCTGGACTTACTGTCTGTCTGGGATCCTTGGCATGGAGGAACTGCCTTTAGTCCCAGCTGTGAACCCAGGTAATGTTGCTGGGATTACAGAATAGTTGGCCATCCAATGGACAGTAGTTCCCTAAGGTGAGACTTCCAGCAATTTAATGCTGCTCCTAGCATCAAATAGCTGTGGCCAGCCATCAGACCTGTGGGTGGGATGCTCCAATTTTTTTGGATGAGGTGTTGGAGACCACAATGCTCCACAAATCCAACCCATTCCATCAAACTCTCCTCCCATGCTTACCAGGGCCCTTCAATGGAGTGGGTGACATGATGACTCAGTGGTTAACACTGCTGCCTCACAGCTCCAGAGATCCGGGTTCAATTCCGGCCTCAGGTGACTGTCTGAGTGGAACTTGCACTTTCTCCCCGTGCTTGCGTGGGTTTCCTCCGGATGCTCCGTTTTTCTCCCACAGTCCAAAGATGTGCGAGCTAGGTGGATCGGCCATGCTAAATTGTCCTTAAGATCCAAAAGGTTAGATGGGGTTGCCGGGTTACGGGGACAGGATGGAGGTGTGGGCTTAGGTAGGGTGATCTTTCCGAGGCCGGTGCAGACCCGATGAGCCAAATGGCTATCAGCAGGCTATAGCTAGCTGAAATTTGCCAAAATGTCTTTCCACGTTAGTTTTATGGTTTTACGGTGGGACAACTGAACATAAGCTGTGCTTTCTTCTGAGGAAAAATTCAATGTTTTGGGGGAGAAATTTGACTTCTGCTCTCCCACCTTGCATATGCAAATCATGGTCTAACATCAGTTACAATACACTTGTCAACAAATGAGTGCAGCTAATATTACACACACTCCTCCCAATTGATCTGGGTCTTCAGCGATTTTACAAGGGTTGCGAGATGCCCTCCAAAAAAAAACCTTTCTTATAATTCTATTACTGAGGAGAGCATGAACAGGAGTATTCTTCCAGTGTCCAAAAAAAAAATATTGGTGATACCGTTGGCCAGGGCAGGGCATTTTGTGCATTCCTCCCCCTCTGGGATCGATGTGTGAATTGGTTTGCCCTCAGACAAGACTGAGAACCCCAATCAGCAAGATGCATTGGGTGGCCTCATTGGCACCTACAGCTTGCCAGCTTAATTTAAAGGAGGCCATGTTAAATCCAGCTCCGTTTCTTTACTTTACTGGATTGCTTTACAAATTTGCATTTGATTCAAAAATTTTTCCATCTCTAGACAGCGCAAGGAACTTACTCAAGGTTGAAGCCCTGCCCACATTGATTTTTAAGTGGCATTTCTGTTTTCATTTAAACACAATTGAATTTGAGGGGCCTTCTTACATCTCAGAGTCATGTCACCTTTACTAGTGCCAGAAGTTGAGTTATTGCAGTCTTGATTCACATAAAACTCCTGTTTATTCTCACAAGTTTCCATCAATGAATTTGACTGTCACGCGCAGAAACTACAATTTGTGTCCATTAATTTGGAACTGAAGGACAGGAAAATAAACCAGAAAGCCAGCTAGGTTCCCCGGAGCTGCAATCAAGAAATGAATCATAACCTTTACTATTCAGGAAGAAAGAATATTAATAAAGCAGCTTGGTCGCTTACCTATTGTAGGATTGTGGTAGTCAGGGAAACGATGGCTGATGAATTGTATTGTCATTGCTGCAACAGGACAAAGGGACAATTTTAGTGCCTCTTGATGGATTTTAATAAAATTTTGCCTATTGAAATGAAAACATGACATTTGGCTGTATCGGCAGTAATAAGCTACACAAACAAGAAGAGAAGAACAGTCTATAGAAACCTTTCTTGCAGTTTAAAATATAAACTCTCGGCTCAGTGGGAAGAGACAAAAGTGAAGGATTTCTTTTGTGGAGGAAAACCTGCCGGTTGCCGGGGAGTAAGTCTACTGCGCACAACAGTTGGAGGCTATATTTCATGTCACATAAAAGCTTAGAACCTCTTGGCCCTTACACTCTGCAAATATTAAATAAATGCTAGGTATTACCTGTAAAATTACAGTGTGGTACAGTTATCAAAAATGTTGGCTAGGTTTTCATGGAACATTATAAATCTGCAGGTTTAAGGTTGTATGCATTATTGATATTTCAGGTCAATTGGTATGAATCAATATTTCATCTCAATGAGAGCTAATATTGAGAATGTGATCCGTTTATGGTCATGGTTATATATTTCACCTTTTTAACAATTATTTTTTGCATTGAGTGACAGTGATGTTATTATTTAAGATAATTTAAAATTGAATAGCAGTTAACAAGCTTATTTCTCAGCCCTGTAGCTGTGGAGCTAAATCCCAGAGGAGGCCAGATGTTCAATATTACCAAACAGATGTCTGAAAACATTTAAGAGAAAACCTTTGCAAAATGTAGTATGGACACTAAGAATGGATGTGGGCATTAAACCCAAGCAAAATAAAATGTTTCCCTCATCTGTTCATGAAATGGCTGATTAAATATGTTTTCATATACTCCTTAATAGGAATTTCTGTTGTCTTTAGTGTTAGTAGTCAGCTCACTCACTTGTGAACAAATCCTGAATCTATTATTTTTTTCTCTAAAAACAATAGGAATCATCGCAATGCAAAAGGTATTCATCGAAGAGAGGAAGCATGTTATTTTCTCTATGTACTCGTGCTACCATCGTTAATTGATGGGAGCAAGTGGAGTGATGGCTTACAGTGTCATTTTTCCACTGGAGCATAAGGTAAAGATGACATCCATTTCAAGGCAAAATTGATGCTCCATCCATGAAAGTGCTTCAAATTCCCACCTCCTGTCTGCCTGTCTACAGTAGGGCACTGCATTTCCACACCATATGTTTGGCTCACTTCTATCTTCTCGCAGAGAGATCAAGATGCTGCACAGATGAACAGCCAAAGGAGAGGAAATTAGGAAAACCTCCATTTGTAGCTGCCAGATTTACAATTGAAAATATAATCGCATTCCAAAAATACTATTATTCATCACACTACATATTAATATCTTCCTGCTTTTAATCCTCAAGGAAATTATTCAAACTATTTACTTTTTACATATGGAACATCTGTTTATTCAGAGTAAAATAACTTATCGCTTCAAGATCTGTCCAGTGGAATGATGTTATCAGATGCCATAAAGTCTTTCTTGGATCACGTGATAAATAGGCGTATTATGCATGGTGATGTATTTCACAGATACATTGTTCAATAAATATTTTTAAATTTGAGATTTATAAAAATTATAGCATCCAGGCAATGCATCCTTGAAACCATTTTACTATTTGCTTAAACAGGCAAAATAAATGATCTAATGTTGGCTTTTTTGCAGTGAAATTGAGATGGATACATTGGTATCATTATTGCCTTTGGAAATAACAACGTTGATTATCATTTTCTGCAGGCTTCCTGTGGAAATAGACAGAACACTATATTTATTCTTTCCCACTGTTTAGTTTCATGTAATAAATTCAATAACTGAAAACCTTATAGGTGCAATTAATAGTGTTCGTTCAAGGAAACTATAAGTTCATAAGTTCATAGGATATAGGAGCAGAATTAGGCATTCGGGCCATCAAGTCTGTTTCTCCATTCTGTCATGGCTAATATGTTCCTTATCTGTCACCTACAATGCTACAGACCAAAAGCTGGATTGCAAAATTACCCAGAGCATGTCCTCCGTAGAACACATGACCTAGAAGCAGGAGTAGGCAATTTAACCTCCCGAGCCTAAACACCTTTAATGTGATAATGGCTGATCCCATCTGGTCTCAACTCCACTGTCCAGCCCGTTCTCCATAACCCTTCAGCCCATTACCAATTAAAAAACTGTCTAACTCCTCCTTAAATTTATTCACTGTCCCTGCATCCACCACACTCTGGGGTAGCAAATTCCACAGATTCACATCCCTTTGGGAGAAGTAGTTTTTTCTCAAATTTGTTTTAAATTTGCTCCTTCTTATTCTAAGATTATGACCTCCATTTTAAAATGCCCCACAAGAGAAAGCATCCGTTCCACATCTACTTTATCCATACCTTTTAGCATCTTCTATACTTCGATTTGATCTCCCCTCATTCTTCTATACTCTATAGGCCTAAACTGTTCAATCTCTCCTCACACGACAAACCCCTCATCTCTGGAATCAATCTAGTGAACCTCCTCTGGACGGCCTCCAATGCCATGACCTTTCCTCAAATAAGGAGACAAAATTGTGCATAATACTCCAGGTGCGGTTTCACCAATGCCTTATATAGTTGCAACAACACTTCCTTACCTTTATATTCTATTCCTTTTGCTATAAATGCCAACATTCCATTTGCTTTCCTTATTACCTGCTGCACTTCATGCTAGCTTTCTAGTGATTCATGAACGAGGACACCCAGACCTCTGCATCGGAGCACCCCGAAGTCTCTCCCCAGTTAGATAATAAGTTGCCTTCCCATTTTTTCGACCAAAATGCATGACCTCACACTTATTCACGTTAAACTTCATCTGCCACATTTTGGCCCTAACATAACTATATCAATTTGTAAAGTTATTATTTCCTCATTGCAGCTTACCGTCCCAACTATTTTTGTCTCATCTGCGAATTTGGCTATAGAACCTTCTATCTCTGTATCCAAGTCGTTTATATAGATTTTAAATAGCTGGGGCCCAAGGACCGAACCCTGTGGCATCCCATTAGTTACATCTTGCCATCCAGAAAAAATACCTATTTATCCCGACTCTGTCCATCAACCAGTCTTCCAACCAAGATAATGAGTTAACCCTGATCCCATGTGACCTCACCTTGTGAATTAACCGTCTGTGCAACACCCTGTCAAACGCTTTCCAGAAGTTCAGATATACTACATCTGCAGGATCCCCATTCTCCACTTTGCTTGTTACATCTTCGAAGAACTAAGAACTGATAGTCTACATTTAGAAAAAGCTACACAATATTACATACAGGGAGGATCAAATTAATTCTGAACAGTTTGTGAGCTGTGTGGCAATATTTAGTTCCTGTTAACTTGTCAAAGCAATAATGTAAGGAACCACTGGGGCTGAAATTGATCTTGGACTGTAATGCAAAATGGTCAATAGAAAATTGACAGCTTATTCAACACTCCACCTGATTTTATTTTTAATTGTAAAACAGGCTGCCTATTTGCTATTGGCCATTTTCCACTACTGCCTTTCTGTCCCCATTAAACATGCACTAAACCTACATAAATATTGTATGATATTAAATCCAAAAGCCAGCTTCAGGGAAGAATTTAGAATCAAAGTCGCAATTGTCTATAAAAACACACCGATCTATAAAAACGCATTGGTTTAATTTCGAGCTCTTCTTGGCTTCAACAATGCCATACTGATATTGTTTCAGGACACGCATTGCGCCAAGAAAGTAAAAGCTATGAATAATTTACAAATCTATCAGTTTTATGTCCAACATGTTCGTAATGCCTTTGAAAATCTCCAACAGGTTAATTAAAAGTGACTCCTATTCCTTGAGTCCATACTGACTGCCCTTTAACAAGTTATGCATTTCCATGTAATCATTCACAAGATCTCTCAAGATCATTTCAATGATTTTCCTGAGATTGCAGCCAAATATACTGATTTGGATTTTCAAGTTGGCCAGGATGATGCAGAAGCTCCAAACACCATGAGGTTAAGCCCCAGCCAGAGCCCACTATCCAGTGTTGGAATGTAAAATTTGGCTTGGGAAGCAGCACAAAATGGTAGCCAGCAAATTGGAAACTCATTTTAAATCCAAAAGGACATTTACATAACACCTTTCAGAAACGTAGGATGCTCCAAGGTATTTGTAGGCAATTAAGTATTTTGAAGTGTAGTCATTGTTGGAATCGAGATTAATAGAGTAAAACAGGATAGACAAGTTGAATGCGTGGCTTGAGAGATGGCGCAGGATGGAGTAGATTTTTCGAACATTGGAACCGGTTCTGTGAGATGTGGGACCATTACAAATCTGTCTACACCTGGGCAGGACTGGAACCAATGTCCTAAGGGGGTTGTTTGCTAATGCTGTTAGTGAGGGGGAAGAGAACCAATGCAGGAAGTCAGAGGGTAGTAAAGAATGGACAGAAACAAAAGCTAGTAAGGAGAAAAGTGAAAGGATTGGATTGGATTGGATTTGTTTATTGGCACGAATACCAAGGTACAGTGAAAAGTATTTTTCTGCGAGCAGCTCAACAGATTATTTATATCCAACATGTTCATAATGCCTTTGAAAATCTCCAACAGGTTAATTAAAAGTTACTCTTATTCCATGAGTCCATAATGACTGCCCTTTAAGCAGAAAAGGGGAAGAAAAGGGAATAAAAGAAAATACATAATAGGGCAACACAAGGTCCACAATGTAACTACATAAGCACCGGCATCCGATGAAGCATACAAGGTGTAGTGTTAATGAGGTCAGTCCATAACAGGGTCATTTAGGAGTCTGGTAACAGCGGGGAAGAAGCTGTTTTTGAGTCTGTTTGTGAGTGTTCTCAGACTTCTGTATCTCCTGCCTGATGGAAGAAGTTGGAAGAGTGAGTAAGCCTGGTAGGAGGGGTCTTTGGTTATGCTGCCCACTTTCCCAAAGGCAGCAGGAGGTGTAGATGGAGTCAATGGATGGGAGGCAGGTTCATGTGATAGACTGGGCGGTGTTCACGACTCTCTGAAGTTTCTTGCGGTCCTGGGCCAAGCAGTTGCCATATCAGGCTGTGATGCAGCCAGATAGGGTGCTTTCTATGGCGTATCTGTAAAAGTTGGTAAGAGTTAATGTGGACATGCCAAATTTCCTTAGTTTCCTGAGGAAGTATAGGCGCTGTTGTGCTTTCTTAGTGGTAGCGTCGACGTGGGTGAACCAGGACAGATTTTTGGAGATGTGCACCCCTAGGAATTTGAAACTGCTAACCATCTCCACCTCGGTCCTGTTGATGCTGACAGGGGTGTGTACAGTACTTTGTTTCCTGAAGTCAATGACCAGCTCTTTAGTTTTGCTGGCATTGAGGGAGAGATTGTTGTTGCTGCACCACTCCACTAGGTTAGAACATAGAACGTAGAACATTACAGCGCAGTACAGGCCCTTCAGCCCTCAATGTTGCGCCGTCCTGTGAAACCCCTCTAAAGTCCCTCTACACTATTCCCTTATTGTCCCTATGCCTATCCAATGACCATTTGAATGCGTTTAGCGTTGGCGAGTCCACTACTGTTGCAGGCAGGGCATTCCACGCCCTTTCTACTCTCTGAGTAAAGAACCTACCTCTGACATCTGTCCTATATCTATCTCCCCTCAATTTAAAGCTATGTCCCCTCGTGCTGGACATCACCATCCAAGGAAAAAGGCTCTCAATGTCCACCCTACCTAATCCTCTGATCATCTTGTATGCCTCAATTAAGTCACCTCTTAACCTTCTTCTCTCTAACGAAAACAGCCTCAAGTCCTTCAGCCTTTCCTCGTAAGATCTACCCTCCATACCAGGCAACATCCTTGTAAATCTCCTCTGTACCCTTTCCAATGCTTCCACATCCTTCCTATAATGTGGCGACCAGAACTGCATGCAATACTCCAAATGCGATCGCACTAGAGTTTTGTACAACTGCAACATGACCTCATGGCTCCGAAACTCAATACCTCTACCAATAAAAGCTAACACACCGTACGCCTTCTTAACAACCCTCTCAAAGTGGGTGGCAACTTTCAGGGATCTATGGACATGGACACTGAGATCTCTCTGCTCGTCCACACTACCAAGAATCTTTGGCAGCACGGTAGCATGGTGGTTAGCATAAATGCTTCACAGCTCCAGGGCCCCAGGTTCGGTTCCCGGCTGGGTCACTGTCTGTGCGGAGTCTGCACGTCCTCCCCGTGTGTGCGTGGGTTTCCTCCGGGTGCTCCGGTTTCCTCCCACAGTCCAAAGATGTGCGGGTTAGGTGGATTGGCCATGCTAAATTGCCCGTAGTGTCCTAAAAAGTAAGGTTAAGGGGGGGGGGGGGGGGGTTTGTTGGGTTACGGGTATAGGGTGGATACGTGGGTTTGAGTAGGGTGATCATTGCTTGGCACAACATCGAGGGCCGAAGGGCCTGTTCTGTGCTGTACTGTTCTATGTTCTATGTTCTATGTTCTAATCTTACCATTAGCCCAGTACTCTGTCTTCCTGTTATTCCTTCCAAAATAAATCACCTCACACTTTTCTGCATTAAACTCCATTTGCCACCTGTCATCCCAGCTCTGCAGCTTATCTATGTCCCTCTGTAACTTGTAACATCCTTCTGCACTGTCCACAACTCCACCGACTTTAGTGTCATCTGCAAATTTACTCACCCATCCTTCTACGCCCTCCTCTAGGTCATTTATAAAAATGACAAACAGCAACGGCCCCAAAACAGATCCTTGTGGCACACCACTAGTAACTGGACACCAGTCAGAGCATTTCCCATCAACCACCACTCTTTGTCTTCTATCAGCGAGCCAATTTCTGATCCAAACTGCTAAATCACCCTGAATCCCATGCCTCTATATTTTCTGCAATAGCCTACCATCGTTAGCAAACTTAGAGATGGAGTTGGAGCCAAATGTTAGTCTTAGAATTAAATTTTAAAAGATTAGAACGAGTATAAAGCAAGTAAAAAGAGGATCTGTTGTGGAGAGCTCACAGAGAGTCGCCTCGCTCCTGCGTCATTTCCTGGAATGGAGGAGAAACAGAATAAACTGCCTCGCATGGCAGGGGGGTGGGAAGCAGAGTAGTAGGTCAGTGGAAGAAATAACTGATGGAGTGCTACAGACTAAGGCCAGTAAGATTAAGAGGAAGAGCAGGCAGGGAGTGGTTGTTCAACGCAGAGGGGCTGGTGGGCTGAAGTGCATTAGTTTCAATGCGAGGAGTATTTCAGAGAAGACAGATGAATTTAGAGCTTGGATTAGTACGTGGAATTATGATGTTGATGCTATTACAGAAATTTGGTTGAAAGAGGGACAGGATTGGCAACTATACATTCCAGGATTTAGATGCTTCAGGCAGGATAGAGGGGGGTGAAAAAGGGGTGGGGGAGTTGCATTATTGGTTAAAGAGAATATCACAGCTGTGCTGAGGGAGGAAACCTTGGAGGATTCAGGCAGCGAGGCCATCTGGGTAGAGCTCAGGAATAGGAAGGGCGCTGTCACAATGTTGGAGCTTTACTATAGACCTCCTAACAGCCAGCGAGAGATAGAGGAGCAGATATGCAGACGGATCTTGGAAATAATAGGGTTGTCGTGGTGGGTGATTTTAACTTTCCCTGCATTGACTGGGATACACTTACTGCTAGAGGCATGGATGGAGCAGCATTTGTAAGGAGCGTTCAGGAGGGTTTCTGGAACAATATGCAAATAGCCCAACTCGGGAAGGGGCCATATTAGACCTGGTGCTGCGAAATGAGCCCGGCTAGGTGATCGAAGATTCACATATTGAAGATCATATTGGGAACAGTGATCATAATTCTGTAAGTTTTAAGCTGCTTATGGACAAGGACAAGAGTGGTCCTCAGGGGAAGATGTTCGACTGAGAGAAGCCTAATTACAACAGCATTAGGCAGGATCTGGAGAGTGTTGACTGGACGAGGCTGTTTTAGGGAATATAAACATCCAGCATGTGGGAGGCTTTCAAATGTCAGTTAATTAGAATTCAGGACCGGCATGTACCTGTGAGGACGAAAGATATGGGTGGCAAGAATAAGGAACCCTGAATAATAAGAGATATGAATCTTGTCAAAAAGAAAAAGAAGCATTTGTAAGGTCTAAAAGGCTTAGGACAGATGAAGCCCTTGAAGAATATAAAGCAAGTAAGAAGAAACTTAAGGTAGGAGTTAGGATGGCTAAAAGGGGTCATGAAAAGTTGTTGGCAAACAGGATTAAGGAAAATCCTAAGGCGTTTTATACATATGTAACGAGCAAGAGGGTAGCCAGATAAAAGGTTGGTCCATTCAAGGATATTGGAGGAAATCTATGTATGGAACCAGAGGAAATGGGAGAGATACTAAATGAATACTTTGCCTCAGTATTTACCAAAGAGAAGGACTTGGTGGATGAGAGGTATAGGGTAGAGTGTGTAGATATTCTGAGTCATGTTGATATTAATAAAGAGGAGGTGTTGGGCACCTTAAAAAGCATTAAAGTAGCTATGTCCCCAGGGCATGATGGAATCTACCTCAGAATACTGCGGGAGGCAAGGGAGGAAATTGCTGGGGCCTTGACAGTAATCTTTGTTTCCTCATTGGCTACAGGTGAAGTTCCAGAGGACTGGAGAGTAACCAATGTTGTTCCATTGTTTAAGAAGGGCAGCAGTGATAATCCGGGAAATTATAGACCAGTGAACTTTACCTCAATGGTAGGGAAATTATTGGAAAAGATTCTTAGAAATAGAATTTACTCACATTTGGAAACCAATGGATGTCTAAGTGATGGACAGCATGGTTTTGTGAAGGGGAGGTCGTGCCTCACTAATTTGATCGAGTTTTTGAGTAAGTGGCAAAGATGATAGATGAGGGACAAGCAGTAGATGTTGTATACATGGACTTCAGTAAAGCCTTTGACAAGGTACCTTATGATAGACTGATACAACAGATGAAGTCACATGGGATCAGAGGAAAGCTGGCAAGTTGGACACAGAACTGGCTTGGGCACAGAAGACAGAGGGTAGCAATAAAAGGATGCTTTTCTGAATGGAAAGTTGTGACTAGCGGCCACAGGGATCAGTTCTGGGGCCTTTGTTGTTCATGGTGTATATAAATGATTTGGAAGAAAATGAAGCTGGCCTGATTAGTAAGTTCGCAGATGACACAAAAATTGGTGGAGTTGCGGATAGTGAAGAGGATTATCAGAGGATACAGCAAAATATAAACTGGTTGGAGTCTTGGGCGGAGAAATGGCAGATGCAGTTTAATCTGGACAAGTGTGAGGTAATGCACTTTGAAAGGTGCAATGCATGTAGGAATTACACAATAAATGGTAGAACTCTTGTGAGTACTGACAGGCAGAGAGATCTGGGCGTGCATGTCCACTGATCATTGAAAGTGGAAACGCATGTGGATAAGGTGGTCAAGAAGGCATACGGCATGCTGGCCTTCATCGGTCACGGCATTGAATATAAAAATTGGCAAGTCATATTGCAGCTGTACAGGACGTTAGATAGGTCTCATTTGGAATATTGTGAGCAATTCAGTTCGCCACTTTACCAGAAGGATGTGGATGCTTCGGAGAGGGTACAGAAGCAGTTTACTAGGATGTTGCCTGATATGTAGGGCATTAGCTATGGGGAGAGGTTAGATAAACACGGTCTGTTCTCACGGGAATGACGGAGGTTGAGAGACGACCTGATAGAGGTCTGCAAGATTATGAATGGCATGGACAGAGTGGATAGTCAGATGCTCTTTCCTAGGGTAGGAGAGTCAAGTACTAGGGGACATAGGTTTTAAAGTGCGTGGGGAAAAGTTTCGAACAAATGTGCGAGACAAGTTTTTTACACAGAGGGTGGTAAATATATGGAACGCGCTGCCTGGGGAGGTGGTGAGAGCAGGTACGATGGCGGCATTTAAGGGACATCCAGACAAATATATAAATAGGGTGGGAATGGAAGGTTATGGACTCCGTAAGTGCAGATGGTTTTAGTTTAGGCAGGTGCCATGGTCGGCGCAGGTTTGGAGGGCCGAAGGGCCTGTTCATGTGCTGTATTGTTCTTTGTTCTTTGTTCTAAATTGGGCGGGCTAGAAAACATGTTGCTGATTAAATAATGCTTATTATGTTCTAACACCAACAATGAATGTCGACACCCCTCTCCCCCATGGGTCATTGAAATAATTTTTGAAACAATTTTAGCCGAGTACGCCTGAGGATACCATGGGAAGACGTGGAAAATGCTTCCACAATGCCACAGAGTTCTTTACACCACAGTACAATAACAGGACAGACTGCATGGCTGCTTGAGCAATTCTTTAACAGCTTGTGTTCAAAAGAATTTGAACATGGGAAATAGGAGCAGAAGTAGGCTATTCAGCCCATCAAACCTGCTCCTCAATTCCAGCAGGTCAAGGCAGATCTGATTACAGCCTTAACTCCACTTTCCCCTCCCCTCACCATCCCATGACCTTTGACTCCCCTGTACAACAAAAGCTGCCTAACTCAGTCTTGAATACATTCAATGACCCAGCTTCCACTCCTCTTTGTGGAACAGAATTCCAAAGATTAATGGGCCTCTGGGAGAAAATATTCCTCCTCAATTCCTTCTTAAATGGGAAATCCTTTATTTTGAAATTGTATCCCCCAGTTCGAGATTCCCCCATGAGTTTAATCATTCACCCTGACATTAATTGCAAAGGGGTTCCATCCCTTTAACATTTAAATGGACCCTCTGCTCCCCCACTGTAATGTTAGGCCAAGTCGGAACAATCCTAACTTGTGGAGCACAGCTTAATATAACAGCCTCAAAATGTGGTCAATCCCCTCACTGTCTGGTAAGGTGTAGGAGATCACTTCTGTGTATGCAAAGCACAACCTGTTTCAGGTGGTAGGTTCCTTTTGTTTTCTTAGGTTGGAACTACTTGGAGCATGTGTAGCTTAGCCAGTGACAGAACTGAAGGGGCACAGCAAAGATAAATTTAGAATTGTAGGGGCCCAGAGAATTATTTCTACTTCTCTGAGCTTCACAAAAATAACCTGGGCGGCTTTTGTTAACCACTCTGTTGTTGCAACCTCCCACATCCCATACTTCTTTCAAAATTAATTTACAGGATGCGGACATCACTGGCTAGGCCAGCATTGATTGCCCATCCCTAATTGCCCTTGAGAAGGTGGCGATGAGCTGCCTTCTTGAACCGCTGCAGTCCATGTGGTTTAGGTACATCTGCAGTGCTGTTAGGGAAGGAGTTCCAAGATTTTGACCCACGTTTCTCATCGGCAGCTTGACTACGAGCCAATATTGGCCAACCTTGATCCAAAAGCTCCTTCGGGCTGCACAACCTACTGGCCCAACATAGCAGTCACTTCTTTGCCATGGGTACAAGCAATTATTGAATAGAATCCATACAACGCAGAAAGAGGCAATTCGGCCCATCGATACTGCACCGACCGTTAGAAAGAGCAAGTTTCCTTGTCTAACAGCTTAAATTAATCATTATGACAAAGAAGAATCCATTGTGTGCATGTTGCTAGGCTGCAGATAATGGGCATGATTTAACCACCGTGTTGGGCCCATTGCGGATCGGGGCGTGTCGGGTAAATAGTGGGAAAGGTCAAAATTGAGAATCGGGCCTGGTGAGAACCAATTAATAATTCACTCCTGATGGCAACTTCCAGATCTCACTGCAAAATTGTGAGAACATCACCAGCCTCATTTGCATTTATTTGAATCTGATTGCGAGATTGAAGTCGAATGCAGCAGCCTTCCGGGAACTACCCAACTCCCCAGCGAGAAAGCACACCAGGCGTCATTTTGTACTCCTTTTCAAAAAAAGTGAAACTAGCCCAATGGCTGCTGTGGGGAAGTGAGGAGGTTTGCTTATGTAGTACATTGTATATATTGTGGTGCCCTATTATGTATTCTCATGTATTTTCTTGAATTCTGTTTAATTCCCTTTTCTTCCCATGTACTGAATGATCTGTTGAGCTGCTTGCAGAAAAATACTTTTCACTGTACCTCGGTACACGTGACAATAAACAAATCCAAAATCCAAATCCAGGTGAGTAGCCATTTTCATTCTCCAGCATGCAGCTCAAGGGTACTGTTGGGGGATCTGTCAGGGGGCTTGAGCTTGGTCAGGGGACTGACTAGGTTGGGGGTCACTCCTGGGCCAGGGGGTTGAGGGGCTTTGTGTCTGTGAGGCCTTCAAACCCATAACAGGGTAACCACAGCTGCAGCCTGTCTATCCTACCAAACACTTCCAGGATAGAGCCCTATTGTGGCTTATCTCATGAAAGTCAATTTAACTCCCTTTGACTGTGAGCAGCCTCTGGCTTCAAAGCTGAATTCTATTTCAACTGAGGAATTAACCTTGTTAGTTCTGATAACACTTCACGCTCCTCAATTCTCAAGTGGCTCCACAGGGACACACGGGTCATGTCTCAGTGGATGATTAGTGCACTGCATGGCAAGCACACTTTGATACCTGAATAGTGTACCTGAACATGAGGAGCGTCCGCACCATCGAGGTAGCTGCCAACAATCAAACACTAAAGAACAGGGCTTCAACAGTGAGGATCCTCTCATGGCCAAAGGGTAAGTGTGAAGTGCGTGGATCAGGGGAGGGCACCTGAGCACGGTCTCCCTCATGTTCCCGGAAGAGGTATGAAATCTGAGGTCTAGGGGTGAGTGTGTAGAGCAATGTTTATCAGCACATCTGGCTTACTAGATGGCACTCTAACAGAAGGTGCGACACGTATGGGTGAGGGAGGCTTGGGGGATTTGAGGGTCCCAGAATGGAAGTTCTAACATTGTTGGTCTCGCTCCTTCTCCAATTCCTTACAGATACCAAAATTATTGCTGGTGTTGATCCCACAGAGGCTGCCTTCGTGTTGCCAGATGCTGGAGTAGGCAGCACCACTGCACACCCTGAATACCTGGTTGCCCATCAAGCTGAAGAGGGACCCAGAAGGGGAGGCTAGCAATGGCCCAAGGTGTACAGGTGTCATAGACATAGAATTTACAGTGCAGAAGGAGGCCATTCAGCCCATCGAGTCTGCACCGGCTCTTGGAAAGAGCACCCTAACCAAGGTTAACACCTCCACCCTGTCCCCATAACCCAGTACCCCACCCACCACTAAGGGCAATTTTGGACACTAAGGGCAATTTATCATGGCCAATCCACCTAACCTGCACATCTTTGGACTGTGGGAGGAAACCGGAGCACCCGGAGGAAACCCACGCACACACGGGGAGGATGTGCAGACTCCACACAGTCAACGTCCCAAGCCGGAATCGAACCTGGGACCCTGGAGCTGTGAAGCGATTGTGCTATCCACAATGCTACCGTGCTGCCACCAGGCGTGTCATTGGCCATTAAATTAAATAAGACAGCAAATACCGCAGAAAACTCTGTCTCAGGAGATAGACAGACAGTGCGGCACCTGTGTCATGTCCTCGCAGACCTGCCACCCTGTGGAACAGGAGGAGGACACCTGTTCCTGGTGGTTGTGAAGGTCACCGCTGCCCTCAGCATTTATGTCACTGGTTCATTCCAGGGCTTGAGCAGGGACCTGTGCAGCATTTCACAATCTATAGCCCACAGGTGCACCCAAGAGCTCAAGGATGCCCTGTATGCCCATGTATGCATCAGACTTTATCACCTTTGAGCTGGACCAGACCCACCAAGATGCCTGGGCTACAGGTTTTGCTGCCATCGCCGGGATGCCTAGGTACATGGGGCAATCGATGGCATGCATGTGCCCTGTGCACACCGGGGCATCAAGGATTGCCCTTTATTAACAGGAAGGGGTTCCACGCCCTGAATGTTCAGATTGTGTGCAACCACCACCTCTGGATCATGCATATGCATGCCTGCTACCCAGGAAGCGTGCATGACAACTACATCCTGGGGCACTAGGAGATCCCCAGTATATTTGAAGACCACCCCAGGATGTTGGATTGGCACTTGGGAGACAAGGGTCTGAGGTCATGGCTGATGATACCGGTGCAAAGGCCTGAGACAGGGGCAGATATTTGATATAACGAAGCCCATGTTTCCACTCGTGCTGTCACTGAGCGGTGCATCGGATTGCTCAAAATGCAGTTCCGATGCCTTGACCACTCTCACAGTGCCCTGCAGTACACCCCCCAGAGAGTATCCCACTTTGTGACTGTCTGCTGTGCCTTTCACAACCTGACACAGCAGTGGGGTGACATGCTGGAGGTGGAGGAGGAGGGACATGCAGCCTCATCGTCATCGTCGGCAGACTAGGAAGGGCTAGAGGATGAACCTGAGGAGGAACCAGTGGATGTAGGACAACCGGCGGCAAGGGTCTGAATCGCCCAGAGGACAGGACAGTCCTCATCGGCTCTAGATTTTCGCCGGTGGTCTCCTCGGACCTCTCTTGTGATCTCCTGGGTGCCAGGGGGGGCTTGACTCCAAATGGCCTAGCCCCATCAGATGGATATCCTTCGAGACAATGGACATGTGGTCAGTGAAATGGAAAGATAATTTTGCCTGACATGAACAACTCACTTGAGACAGGTCACCTGGGTGAAGGAGCAGTGCATCCTCACCTCTGCAACGCAGGCCAATTTTACTGCTGGTAACTGCTCTCTTTTAGGACATGATGCCCAGGGCCAATTCTTCATTGGGGGTAAGGACTCGGATCTCTGGCATCCCGTCCTGGTCTTGGCCCTTTCTCGCTTATTATGGGATATCTTCCCCTGTGGAGACAAAGAGAGGAAATTGTGCATTCCACACTTGATGGGTAAGGGGGGTGCATAGAAGGTGGCATGTGTGGGCACTGCACCTGAGCAAGAAAGGGTTGTTCTGGGTGCCAGAGGGTTCTGAGGAACAATCATGAAGATCGGATGTGGAGAGAGTGCAAGATGTCAGTCAGCGATTTGTGGGAGGGTGTGTTTGGGAATTTGGGGGGTGGCAGGTGGAACCGATGCCAGGAGAGAGGTGGCAACTTACCCTTGCAGCTCGGTGGAGGTCATTGGTCTCCTTCCGACATTGGACGGTGGTCTTCCTGGTCATGCTGCCCCTACTGACAGCTGCTGCCACTGACTCCCAGGCACCACTGCTGATCCTGTTGCTGGTCCTCTGACCCTCTCGAGGGAACAGGGTGGTCCACCTCTCATTCACAGCGGCGAAAAGCCTTGTGAGGTCGGCATCCCCAAATGGAGGAGCAGGTGTGCATGCTGCCATGCTGGTGTGTTGACTGGGAGTGAGTAGTGATGGAGCATTTAAAAGCAGTTCCCCCTTGTTGGCGGCGAGAAGCTGAGGTGCGAGTCCTATGAATCAGACGGCAAGACAGCCAATAATGGGGAGAATCTTGTGGGGATCACTTTTGGCACTAAGTGCCGCAATCTCATTAATGCGACTGTCGAGAAACACCCCACCAAACCCACCCAAAATGACACTTAGAAATGTTTCCATTGAATCGTGTCCTATGATATAATATGATATATTATTTGCAGTTATATTCCAATATTGAGCAATATCATGAAGGAAAATTATGACGTTACAAGGGCAACTTGGAAGCTATATTCTGTTAGAATTAAGTCAGCTTACTGGACTATCTACAAGGAAAATGGTCGCCAAATAGCTGCCTTGATTTTTCAATAACTGCACGGGTAATTGTACTGACGTATTTCGATCCTGAAGAATCTCTCACAAATTTAATTTAATTGCCATCAATTTCAACACCCGTTTCCTTTCAAATTCATGAGAGCAATCATCTGATCAACATTATTTTTCTTGTTTAAAAGCATAGAATCCTTTCATAGCCAAATTGTTCAATGTTTATATCATCTCCAGCTTGTCCTTTTACTGTTCCTGGATATTCTCTGATATGATTGAGACAAATTGAGACAACATTTCCTTTTTTAACTGGATAAGGGCACATTGAAGTGTTATCTTTTACTGCTGGATTTCAACACCCTATTATCATTTTAAAATGGATCCATGGCCTTTCCATCCTTATATAATGTATATGTCACTGCAAAAACCTGTTATTGAGATATGTTTACATTTATTTCTCTGCATTTCAATCTGGAGGTGATCTTATGGATCCTGTGTGAGGCTTGGAAACTCAGAAGAGTATGTTTGCTGAAAGACCTGCAGAATTTAACTGTGGATTCTGCCACAGGCAACCTGATATACAGGCTGAAGACCTGGGGTGGGATTCTCTGTGAATTGGAGCGATGGCCCAAAACCGGCGGCAAAAACAGCACAAATCACTCTGACGTCGGGCCCCCCGAAACGTTGCGAATTCTGAGGCCCCGAATGGGCTAGTAGCAGCATGACGCTATTTTGCGATGGCGTCACCCGTCATGGACGTGCGCGGTGTCACTGCACAAAAGACGCCCCCCCACGGAGACCCGGCAAAATGGCTGCCCGCCGCGCAGCGCCAAGTGAGACCGCTCAGGCCTGCCCCCTTTCCCCATCCCCCTTCCCTCATTCACCCCTTCCCCCATATCTCCCTTCCCATATCCACCCTGCTCCCATATCCCCCCTTCTCCCATATACCCCATATCCCCCTTTCTCCACATCCCCCCAATCCCTCACTCCCCAATATCCCCCCTTCCCCCATATCCCCCCTTCCCCCATATCCCCTTCCCCCATATCCACCTTCCCAGGTATACCCCTTCTCCCATATCCCCTTCCCCATATCCCCCCTTCCCCCATATCCCCCCTTCCCCCTATCCCTCTTCACCCATATCCGCCATCCCAGGTATCCCCCTTCTCCAATATCCCCTTCCCCATATCCGCCTTCCCTATATCCCCCCTTCCCCATATCCCCCTTCTCCTGTATCTCCTTCACCCATATCCCCCTTCCCCATATCCCCCATACCCCATATCCCCCTTTCCCCCATATCCCCCTTCCCCATATCCCCTTCCCCATATCCCCCTCTTCCCCATATCCCCCATATACCCCTGTCCCTCATATCCCCTTCCCCATATCCTCCCATATCCCCCTTCCCCCATATTCCCCTTCCCCCATCCCCATATCCCCCTTCCCCCATATCCCCCCTTCTCCCATACCTCCCTTCCCCCAAATCCCCCTTCTCCCATATCCCACTTCCCCCACATACCCCGTTCCCCTATATACCACTTCCCCATATCCCCTTCCCGCATATCCACCTTCCTAGATATAGCCCTCCTCCCATATCCCCCTTCCCCATATCCCCCCTTCCCCCATATCCCCCCTTCCCCATATCCCCCTTCACCCATATCCGCCTTCCCAGGTATCCCCCTTCTCCCATATCCCCTTCCCCATATCCCCTTCCCCATATCCCCCCTTCCCCCACATCCTCCTTCTCCTGTATCCCCTTCACCCATATCCCCCTTCCCCATATCCCCCATTCCCCCATAATCCCCTTTCCCCCATATCCCCCCTTCCCCCATATCCCCTTCCCCATATCCCGCTCTTCTCCATATCCCCCCATATACCCCCTTCCCTCATATCCCCTTCCCCATATCCTCCCATATCCCCCTTCCCCCATATCCCCCTTCCCCATATCCCCCATACCCCCATATCCCCCTTTCCCCCATATCCCCCTTCCCCATATCCCCTTCCCCATACCCCCCTCTTCCCCATATCCCCATATACCCCCGTCCCTCATATCCCCTTCCCCATATCCTCCCATATCCCCCTTCCCCCATATTCCCCTTCCCCCATCCCCATATCCCCATATCCCCCCTTCTCCCATACCTCCCTTCCCCCAAATCCCCCTTCTCCCATATCCCACTTCCCCACATACCCCGTTCCCCTATATACCACTTCCCCATATCCCCTTCCCGCATATCCACCTTCCTAGATATAGCCCTCCTCCCATATCCCCCTTCCCCATATCCCCTTCCCCCATATCCCCCCTTCCCCCATATCCCCCTTCACCCATATCCGCCTTCCCAGGTATCCCCCCTTCTCCCATATCCCCTTCCCCATATACCCTTCCCCATATCCCCCCTTCCCCCACATCCCCCTTCTCCTGTATCCCCTTCACCCATATCCCCCTTCCCCATATCCCCCATTCCTCCATAATCCCCTTTACCCCATATCCCCCCTTCCCCCATATCCCCTTCCCCATATCCCGCTCTTCTCCATATCCCCCCATATACCCCCTTCCCTCATATCCCCCTTCCCCATATTCTCCCATATCCCCCTTCCCCCATATTTCCCTTCCCCCATCCCCGTCCCCATATCCCCCTTCCCCCATATCCCCCCTTTTCTCATATCTCCCTTCCTCCATATCCTCCTTCTCCCATATCCCACTTCTCCCACATACCCCGTTCCCCCATATACCACTTCCCCATATCCCCTTCCCCATATTCCCCCCTCCCCATATCCCCCTTTCCCCTTCCCCATATCCCCCTTCCCCCATATCCACCTTCCCAGGTATACCCCTTCACCCATATCCCCCTTCCTCATATCCCCCCTTCCCCCATATCCCCCCTTCCCCATATCCCCCTTCACCCATATCCCCCTTCCCAGGTATCCCCCTTCTCCCATATCCCCTTTCCCATACCCCCCTTCCCCATATCCCCCTTCTCCATATCCCCTTCTCCTGTATTCCCCTTCACCCATATCCCCCTTCCCCATATCCCCCATTCCCCCATATCCCCCTTTCCCCAATATCCCCCCTTCTCCCATATCCCTCTTCCCCATATCCCCTTTTCCGCATATCTGCCCTTCCCCCATACCCCCTTCCCTCATATCCCCCTTCCCCATATCCTCCCATATCCCCCTTCCCCCATATTCCCCTTCCCCCATCCCCGTCCCCATATCCCCCTTCCCCCATATCCACTCTTCCCCGTATCCCCTTCCCCATATCTCCCCTTCCCATATATCCCCCATATCACCCCTTCCCCCATATACCTCTTTCCCCCATATCCCCTTCCCCATATTCCCCTTCCCCATATCCCCCTTTCCCCTTCCCCATATCCCCCTTCCCCCATAATCACTCTTCCCACGTATCCCCTTCCCCATATCTCCCCTTTCCATATATCCCCCGTATCACCCCTTCACCATATACATCTTCCCCCATATCCCCCCTTCGCCCATATTCCCCCTTCCCCCATATCCCCCCTTCCCCATATCCCCCCTTTCCCCCACCCCCATATCCCCTTTCCCCCCATATCCCTCCATATCCCGTCTTCCCCCATATTACCTTCCCCTATCCCCTTCCCCATATCCCCTTTGTTCCATATCCCCCTTCCCCATATCCCCCTTCCCCCAACCCCCTTCCCCCATTTCCCCCCACCCTCATATTCCCCCTATGGGGGAGGAGGGATATGGGAGGAGGGGAGATATAGGGGAAGGGGGGACAGACCTGGGGGGTGTGGACAGACCTGGGGGGTGTACACCGCCCCCAGGACATTCCAGGGCAGCCACAAGCCAGGGACAGAGCTGGAGCACCAGGCGGAAGCCGCCCACATCTAGTGCAAGTGCGGCGTCGCTGGCGGGCCACACCCAGCAATGAGGTGGGCAGCCACAGCACCAGGCCCCCGTCGCAGCCGACCCAGGACGCTAACGCACAGGACTCTGATGCCCAGGACACTGACGCACATGACACCCACACACAGGGGACGGATGGACAGGAGTCACCACTCCAGGGGACACCGTGTTTCGGGTCAAATGAGGAGTACGCCATTACGCCACTGCTATCTCCTACACCCTCCACCATCGCAGACACACTCACCTCGGTTGGGCACTTTAGCTATGAGGCATCTGGTACACTAACTGGCGCGCACAACACAGCCGTCCTGGTACAGCAGGTGGAGGCAGGAGCAGCCGAGGGGCCCGGCAGTAGGATGGCAGCCTGGCGCAGGCAGCCATCTGCCGCCCAGACGGGTCCCGGGTTCCTGGAGTTACCACACCCACCCATAGACCTGATGCAGGCACGGACCAAGAGAAGGGGGTGATGGCCGGCTTGCGGCAGCTGCAGACCAAGGTGGAGGAATCCACCTGCGTGCAGGAGCAGGTAGTGGTGCCTATCATGCGTGCCACCCAGGCTGACACCGCACGGATGGCGTCCGCGGTGGAGGCAATGGGTGCGACGGTGTCAGACATGGGTGGCAGTATGCAAGGTGTGGGGTTTTCCTGGCCCAGGACATGGCAGCCCTCTCACAGGCAGCCATGAGCCAGAAACAGGAGCAGATTGCAGAGGTGCTCAACGCCGTGGCCATCTGCAGGCCATTGCTGAAGGCATCGGGGCCATTGCCCAGGTGCTGGCAGGCGTCGCCCAGACACAGACAGGGATGGGCAACTCCCTGAGCTCCATGGCTGCAAACTTGCAGGCCCTTGTTGATGCCAGTGCGCGGGTCTCCAGGACTGGCAGTACCAGGTTTCGGGGGGTCGTCGTGTGCTCGGTCCGTTCGGGTCCCCATTTAGGGATGGACCCGGAACACCGTGACACCTCGGACTCCCCCCCCTTCCGTGCCAGGTGTATCTGGTGGGCAACGGGCAGGACAGGCTGGCAGCTTGCCATCCCAGTCGCCCAAGCTGCAGCCTGGCCCAACTTGGCCGGGCCGCCCCAGGAAACGGCCGCCATAGGGGTCCCTAGTCACAGGGCAGGACTAGGGCACGTGTATGAACTGTTTGTTATTAAAATTAACAATATGAATGAGTCATGTACACTGCCTGGTATTGGGCGCAGACATGCAGGGTCATCATGCGGTGGTCGCAGACCACCTGCACGGTCATAGAATAGGTCCCCTTCCTATTCGTGAACATGGCCCTGCTATCCGCAGGTGGCCGCATGGCGACGTGCATCCAATGGATCGCTCCCTGGTCCATGGGGCTTCACGGTACAGTTGAAACTTCTGTTTAAAAATCTTCCAGTTGGCACCGAGGTTGCCGGTGATGCAGAGCGCCGGGGGAGGGCGGACGCTGTCCATATTACCGGATGGCTGATTGCTGGTCAAAGGCAGACTATCTCAAGGTAGGTCCGTCAAACTCTAACATAACTCACTGGTACCATGATGTGTTGGGTATGCTGGGTCTGCGAGGACTGCGTTTACCATAGCAGTGAGAGAGACAGGCTACCAACACTTGTAGAAGTACAACTCTATTTTATTTAGCTATGAGCTGTTAAACATACTTGCACTGTGGGTCGACACTATGCTGAGTTGACTGGAGACCTGAGGCTAACCTGACCAGACTATACAGCTAGCACATGGTAGATGTTCGCGTTGCTGATCACGGGCTCTGGCTGTCTCAGAGGCTGCATCCCGATAGAGCGGGAAAACTAGTGCCCTCTGGCTTTATAGTGCCCGTGTCCTGTTTGGTGATTGGCTGCTGTGTTCTGTGTGTTTATTGGTCTTTCTGTGTGTCAGTCAGTGCCTGTCTATGCACCATCATATACTTGTGTGTATATTATGACAGCCGCCGCAGCGAAGCCCGCTGCCCGGGCATCCTCGCTGGCCCGGTGCGCAGGGAACTGGATGTAGCAGTCCGCAATGGCATATAGGGCGTCTGTCACTGCCCGGCTGCACCGATGCACCGATGCCTGCAAGATGCCGGACAGGTCCTCACTCGGTGCCTGGAATGACCCCGTTGCATAGATGTTCAGGGCCACCGTAACCTTGACGGCCACGGGGAGAGGGTGTCCTCCCCCAGTGCCACGTGGTGCCAGGTGTGCCATCAGGTGGCAGATATGGGCAACGGTTTCCCGGCTCATCTGGAGTCTCCTCCTACATGCCCGGTCCGTGAGACCCTGGCATGACAAGCAAGACCGGTACACAGGAGGCCTCATCGGGCGTCTCCGTCGCCCTGGCACCACCACCACCTCCTCCTCCTCCTCGTCCTGTTGTGCAGGCGGCCCTCCAGCCTGGGCGGCTGCCACCTGCCTCCCTGCAGCACGCTCCTATGTGGGAGCCTCTACCGCCTCCCTGGCATGTTCACGCTCCAGCTCACCCAGGGCAACATGTAGAAGTGCGGCTCCCGCCACAGTGGCCAACATTGCTGGGCGATCACCAAACTGGATGATGGCCTGCAGAGGGTGGGAGGGATAGACGACATGTCACCAATGCCCATACCCCGCCCCGCATCCAGGTGCCATGGGCTGCATGGTCCTGACTGTTGCCAGCTGGCACATGGCCAGGCGGACACCCCCCTCCCCCCGGCACGCACCGTCTCCAAACCCCCCCTCCTCCCTGGCACGCACACTCCCTAAACTCCCCCTCCTCCTCCCCGGCACGCACCCTCCCCAAACCCACAACCCCCTCCCGGCATGCACCCTCCCCATCCCCCCCCCCCTCTCTCTTCCCCGGCAATCACTCTCCCCAAACCCCCCCTCTCTTCCACGGCGCGCACCCTCTCCATCACTCGCCCTCCCCAGGTCCCCCCCCCCCACCTCTCTCCTCCCCGGCATGCACCCTCTCCATCATTCACCCTGACCGGCCTCCCCTCCCCCCTCACTCTCCTCCCCAACACGCACCCTCCACAACCTGCCCCACCCCTCCCCGGCATGCACCCTCTCCATCACTCACCCTGCCCGCCCTGATGTGTTGAGCAGGCTGGGTCTATGTGGACTGCGTTTGATGCAGTGTAGAGAGAGACAGACTTCCAACAGTTGATGAGATGCAACACGATTTTATTTAACATCTAACTATATTACATGCTTAACTGTGGGTTGACACTATGCTGACTTGAATGGAGACCTGCTGCCAGCCTGACCAGACTTACTGACTACCACATGGTATTTGTACTGGCTAGTGCTCACGAGCTCTGACTGTCTCAGAAGCTGGATCCCGAGAGAGCGGGAAAACTGATGCCCTCTGGCTTTATACTGGTCGTGTCCTGTCTGGTGATTGGCTGCTGTGTTCTGTGTGCTCACTGGTCATCCTGTGTGTCAATCACTGCCTGTCTGCACTCCCTAATATACATGGATGTATATTCTGACATCTCCCCTCTTTTTTTTTTAAGTCTGTGTTCAGATAATAAATATTAAGGTGCATGTGCATGAAGATGTGCATATGTACGTGACTATATACAGAATATGCTAAAATGGACTTATATACAGAGGAAGGTGTCACGAGTGCAGATATAGGGCAGATGAAACGGTAAAAAAAACAAGATTTACAGACATCAAAACGATGAGGTAACAAAATTGTGCAAACGTTCAGTCTATAAGTTTAGCCTCTATGGCGGGCGACGAATTCTGGTTGACCGCCTCAAGGGTGGATCAGGGGCCGACTGCACTTGAATAGGCGGGACTGCCGCCAATGCGGTGGTCGCAGAGGTCGGCAGGATTGCTGGTAGATCGGTGGCCTCGTGGCAGGGTGCGTCCGGAGGAAGCATTGTGGGAGGTGGGACATCACGGTTGGGTGACGGGCGTGGAAGTCTGTGCAGCGCCCGCCTGTTGCGTCGTAGGAAAGAGCCATCAGCCATGCGGATGAGGAACGATCTCGGGGCCACTTGCTTGACCACCGCAGCTGTGGCAGACCAGCCGCCGTCAGGCAGCTGTACACAAACTCGATCAGCTGGGACCATCCGGGGGAGATCCGTGGCAGGAGCGTCATATGCTGATTTCTGTTGGGCCTGAGACTGCTGCATCTTCTGTATGACCGGGAAGTTGTCAAGGTCTGGAACGTGGATGGCTGGAACTGTTGTTCGCAGAGTGCGATCTATGAGCATCTGCGCTGGAGACAACCCAGTGGACAGCGGGGTCGCTCTGTATGCCAGCAGCACCAGGGTGAAGTCGGAGCCTCAGTCTGCAGCCTTACATAGTAATCTCTTGACAATATGGACCCTTTCTCGGCCTTCCCGTTTGACTGCGGGTAGTGGGGCTGGATGTGATGTGGCGAAAGTTGTATAGACGGGTAAAATCAGACCACTCCTGGCTGTAAAAACAGGGGCCGTTGTCACTCATCACCGTGAGCGGTATCCCATGTCTGGCAAATGTTTCTTTGCATGCTTTAATCACCGCCGCCGACATGAGGTCGGATAGTCTCACCACTTCGGGGTAATTGGAAAAGTAGTCGATCAGGAGGACATAGTCACGCCCCTTGGCGTGGAAAATGTCGACACTGACTTTGGACCATGGGGAGGTCACTATCTCATGTTGCTGCAGAGGTTCTTTATGTTGAGCTGGCTGAAATTTTTGACATGTAGGGCAGTTGAGGACTGTGTTAGCAACGTCCTGGCTGATGCCCGGTCAATAGTCTGCCTCCTGAGCTCTGCGCGACATTTCTCGACCCCCAGGTGACCCTCGTGGAGTTGGCCGAGCACAGTAGCTCGCATACTCTGCGGGATCACGATTCTGTCAAGCTTCATGTGGATGCCGTCCACCACCGTCAGGTTGTCCTTGACGTTGTAAAACTGGGGTCACTGTCCCTTCTGCCAGCCATTCGTGAGGTGCTGCATTGCCCGCTGGAGCAGAGGATCCTGGCCATTTCCTCACGAATTTGAAGGAATCTCATCAGAGGCCGGAAAGCTGGAGGCACACAATTGCACCTGCGCGTCGATTTGACGTACGATGTCAGTTTGCTCACACGGTGTGGTGATAGACCTGGAAAGGGTCAAAATTGTAGCGGCGTAGCTTGAGAAGGATTTGCTGTAACCGTGGCGTCATGTCATTGAGGTCTTTTTGGATGATGTGGACTAATGGCCAGTGGTCCGTCTCAACCATGAATTTAGGGAGGCCATATACATAGTTGTGGAACTTGTCGATTCCTGTTAGGAGGCCCAGGCATTCCTTCTTAATCTGAGCGTACCGTTGCTCAGTGGGCGTCATGTCTCTGGAGGCATACGCAACTGGGGCCCAGGAGGAGGAGTCATCCCGTTGGAGGAGCACTGCCCCAATACCATCCTGACTCGTGTCAGTGGATATTTTTGTCTCCTTGGTGGGGTCGAAAAACGCCAGCACAGGGGCTTTGATGAGTTTTGCCCTCAGTTCACGCCATTCTTTCTCATGAGCGGGAAGCCACTGGAATCCCGTCAACCTCCTGACGAATTCTGTGGTGTGGGACGCCATGTTGGGAATGAACTTCTGAAGGAAGTTGACCATCCCTAGAAAGCGGAGGACCGCCTTCTTGTCCTCTGGGGTCTTCATGGCGTTGATCGCCGAAACCTTGTCAGCATCCGGCTGCACGCCTTGCTGCGAGATGTGGTCGCCAAGGAATTTGATTTCTGATTGACCGAATGAGCACTTGGCCCTGTTGAGTCGGAGGCCATGCTCGTAGATCCTGTGGAATACCTGCTTGAGGTGATCGATGTGTTCTTGAGGAGTTGTGGATCAGATTATGATATCATCAACGTACACGCGCACCCCCCTCGATGCCCTCCATCATCTGTTCCATTATGCGGTGAAATACCTCTGAGGCAGAGATGATGCCAAAAGCATCCGGTTGAAGCAGTAGCGACTGAACAGGGTATCGAATGTGCACAAGTTGTGACTGGATGCATTCAGTTGTATTTGCCAGAACCCCTTGGAGCTGTCCAGCATCGTAAAGAATTTGGCATGAGCCATCTCGCTGGTCAACTCTTCTCGTTCTGGTATCATGATGTTGCGGTTTAAATCTTTGGGGTCGATACAGATTCGAAGCTCTCCTGACAGCTTCTTGACGCAGACCATGGAGCTGACCCAGTCGGTGGGTTCTGTGACCTTTGATATGATGCCCTGGTCCTGGAGGCCCTGCAACTGCTGCTTGAGGCGATCCTTGAGGGGTGCCGGCACCCGACGTGGTGCGTGAACCAAAGGGGTGACGTTCGGTTTCAGCAGGATTTTGTGCCCATACCGTCGAACACGCTTTGGTACTGCGCTATGATGTCATCAATTTGAGCCTGAAAGTTTTCATCAGGTGAGGTCGTCGCCTGTGAGGATGACATGGTGTGGACTCGCTGAACCAGGTTCAGGAGTTTGCAGACCCAAGCACCGAGCAGGGATGCTCTGTCAGGTCCTACGGTCTCAAATTGCAGCGTCGCTTTAAATGACTTATTGGAAACTCTGAGTTGGCATGAGCCACTGGCAGCAATGGCATTGCCATTGTAGTCAAGGAGCAGGCAGGCCAGTGGAAGAATACTTGGTCTGACGCGGATGGTGTCGAGATCGGATTTCGAAATGAGGTTCGCTGATGCGCCAGTGTCCAGCTTGAAACGGATGCGAGCCTTGTTAACTGAGAGGACAGCACATCACTCATGGTCAGGATTCACGCTGAGGATCGGGAGGTACTTCACTATCTTGGAGAGAGGCAGCGTATGCTTCGTAATGATGCCCACCCGGTATGGGGATTTGAGGCACTCAGCATCAGGATCTGTTGGGCTGTCGGGGTCGGAGTCTGGCATGGCCTGCTGTATGGAACGGACGCTTCTGCGCCATGGCTGGGATCGCTGGCTGCTGGGCAGTGGAGCAGATCTGCAAAGGGCTGCATAGTTGCCAAGCTTGCCACACTGTAGACACCATTGTGATTTTGCTGGACATTGCCGCTTTAAATGGGCGGAGCCACAATTCGGACACATCATGACGCCAATGTCAGCGCATTCCGTGTGCCAACGAGCATGCGCAGTGCGGTCGAACGACGTACGCACCTGCGCAGGCTGATCTTCTGCCTCGCCGTCCCCTCGGTTGTCGAGCGCATGGGCAGGGTCCCGGGAAAAGCGGCGAAATGGCCACTCTCGTCGATACTTAGGCCCTGCATTTGTGCGATGGCCTGCACCCGTTCCGCCTCGTGGGAGGTTCGCTTTGCCGTTTCTGCCGCCCTGATGTGGGAGTACCGATTGTTAGCATGTTCGTGGAGAATGCACGTTTCAATGGCGATGGTGAGGGTGAGCTGCTTGACTTTCAGGAGCTGTTAGCAAAGGGAATCGGAGTGGACCCTGAAAACGATCTGATCCTGGATCATGGAATCAGTTGTGGAGCCATAGTGACATGACTGTGCGAGGATGCGGAGCTGGGTCAAAAAGGACTGAAAAGGTTTATCCTTACCCTGAAACCTCTGCTGGAAAACATACCGTTCGAAGCTCTCATTCACCTCAATGTCACAGTGGCTGTTGAACTTCAGCAGGACTGTTTTAAATTTTGTCTTGTCTTCGCCTTCAGCGAATGTAAGGGAGTTGTGGATGTGGATGGCATGGTCCCCGGCTGTGGAGAGGAATAGTGCGATCTTCCTGGCATCTGATGTGGCCTTAAGGTCGGTGGCTTCGAGATAGAGTTGGAACTTCTGTTTGAAGATCTTCCAATTTGCACCGAGGTTGCCGGCGATGCGGAGCTGCGGAGGAGGTTGCGGAGTTGTCCATGTCACTGGATGGCTTGTTGCTGGTCAACGCTGATTCACTCAAGGTAGGTCCGTCAATTTTCAGCATCCAAACCTGGTACCATGATGTGTTGGGCAGGCTGGGTCAATTTGGACAGCGAGAGACAGACTTCCAACACTTGATGAGATGCAACACAATTATATTTAACATCTAACTATTTTACATGTTCAACTGTGGGTTGACACTATGCTGACTTGACTGGAGACCTGATGCCAGCCTGACCAGACTTACTGACTACCACATGGTATTTGTACTGGCTATGCTCACAAGCTCTGACTGTCCCGAGAGCGCGGGAAATCTGGTGCCCTCTGGCTTTATAGTGGTCGTGTCCTGTCTGGTGATTGGCTGCTGTGTTCTGTGTCTTACTGGTCATCCTGTGTGTCAATCACTGCCTGTCTGCACTCCATTATATACATGGATGTATATTATGACACGCCACACCCCCTCTCCTCCCCGGCACACACCCTCCCCAATCCCCCCCACCCCTCCACGGCATGCACCCTATCCATCATTCACCCTGCCTGCGCCCCCCCCCTCTCCTCCCCGGCACGCATCCTCCCCAACCCCCCGTCCCCCACCCTCCCCTCCAGCCCCTCACCCTCACTCCCTCCAGCCTGTCCCTCCCCCAGCCCCTCTCCCCCAGCCCCTCTCCCCCAGCCCCTCCCCCCAGCCCCTCTCCCCAGCACCTTCCTCCCCTCAGCCTCCCTCCCCCTCCCAGCCTCCCCAGCCCCTTCCCCAACCCCTCCCACCCAGCCATGCCCTCCAGCCCCTCGCTCCCCGGAACGCATACACCAACGGCTCCTGCAACCCCCACCCACCAGATGCGGCCGTGCCGTCACTTACCCGGTGGCCGACCCACGTCGACCCCTAGCTCCACGCTGGCCGGCGTCAACCATCACGACTGGTTGACGCCGTTAAATAGGTGGTTTGATTTACGCGGGCATGACCCATGGGGACTTTGGCCCATCCGCCCCGGAGAATTGGGGCGGCCCCAGGGCACGTTGCGTTGTGCCAGTCCTCGACATTCTCTGAGGCACGTGGTGGGATTCACGACAATGGGATTTTTGGGGGGCCAGAGAATATTGCGGGGCGGCTGAGCAGGCTTTACGCTGCTCCCCCCCCCCCCCCCCCCCCCAGTGACTCTCTGACCTGGTAGGGGGCCGGAGAATTCCGCCCCTGGTCTGCGTTAATGTCATAATCGCTGAGGCCAGGTGGATGTGTTGGGCAAGTGGGAAAGATTGTGTGGTGCATTCCCAGCTGAGAGGCTGGAATTCTGGGATAGTTCCACATTGCAGGGGTGATCACATTATGTCTGGGATCCAGATCACGGTAGTTGGGGGGAGTGATTAGTGATTCCATAGCGTTGGGGAATTCTGGTGGTGTTTGCAAGGGAAGCAGTTGATGGTTAGAGGAGTCCAATGATGATTGTTAAAAACCAATGTGGCAGATAGACCACAGGGTCAGTGACTTTACTGGGTAGCTTGCTAGACTCAGATTGAGCATTCCTGCCCCCCTGGGGCAGCACTGTGAAGGCACTTACTGCATGGATTTAGCACGTTTTACCTTCTTCAGGCTGTCAAATTTCCAGAGACCCTGAAAACAGCTGTCCTGGAATTTAGAAATGGAACGTCATTTTAAATAAAGTCATGTCGTCTCATTAAAATATTTAAATAACTAACCCACTTCTCACGAGCAGATTGGCCACCTATTCCTCATCGAGGTTCTATTAAAACCATGAAGTGGACGTGCTCAAGGTCTTTTCCAGCTGTTTTGCATTTTAACCACCAATACGGCCCCCTATTAATGCAGTTTTGGTATTTCCATTTTGGTTTGCTTCTTTTATTCTATTTTCCCCAACCTGTCTTTATAATTTACCATGTTCTCATGCCTACTAGCTCCCAGTATATTTTGACAGCTTATTCATTCATTATGCCATCTCTTACGTATATAACTCAATCACATTACAAAGTCTTAAAACACCAGGTTAAAGTCCAACAGGTTTGTTTCGAATCACGGTGATTCGAAATATACCTGTTGGACTTTAAGATGGTGTTGTGAGACTTCTACTGTGCTCACCCCAATCCAACGCCAACATCTCCACATCATGGCTACCATCAATCACATTGGCCTTTTTTGCTCTTTAATCTGTTTGGCCCAGAAGTAATTTTGATTTCTGTCACATGAAAACTTTTGCAGGCGTTTCTCATTTCCGAAATATTCTTGTTTTCAAATTATTTTTTTTCCAAAATAACTTTCCATTTCATATTTTCGGTTTCAATATTTTATTAGATTTGATTTTCCTTTTCACATTACAGTCCTCATATGCCAGAATCCCTGAATCTGAGATATTTGATTAGTATGAGCTACAGATACAATGTCGTAATAACCAACACGGGACAACTGTGTGTGATGATTGTTTTCCCCGTGCTCCTTGAGGAGCACGAGCTCCCTCACTAGCAGCGGGTTGGCTTACCTGTTCTTATATAGAAGGCCGGCAAGTGTGGAACCAACCAACAGGCGAGAGAGTACCCACTGAGGTTCTAGTGGTACTCATGTGCATAATTGTTATAAAATAAATGTTTACTTTTGCTTACTTTTGACTCCCGAGCCTTAGGAAACTGGAAATGAGGGTAAACCTGGAGTTGTTGATGTGCAACATATCCAGCTCAGCCACCTCCCCGCATTGATTTTCTTTTCTCTTCTGGACCACGCTGCAAATTTGGGTGAGTGACAATGCCTCTGTTTGGTCGTTAGGATGCCTTTGACCCTTATTGTGGTTAATGTATAGTACTAGTAATTCACCAGTGTATTAGTATCATGTTCTGCCATTGTGTTCCAGCTATGTTATGTTGTTGACCTTGTGGGCTCCACCTATGGGCCATTATGTGGCTTCACCCACAGGGGGATATGTTGGGGTATGTACGAGCTCCGCCCATGGCTCTTTCCCATGAAAGGAAGTATAAAGAGCAGTTGAGCTGTAGGCGGTCCACAGTATTGTACTAGTCGCAGGCAGGCTCTGTTCTAAGCTGATTAAAACCTCGGTTTGCTTCTACTCGTGTCTTTGAGTGAATTGATGGTCGCATCACTTATATGGAAACCTGGAATCAATACACAGAGTGAACGTGGTACTTCTTCAGAGTCAAGATCACAGAAACCGAGCGGCAGACCATACTATTGCTGATGGGCTGTGGAGCGATCCAGGGCCTCATGTTTCTAGCGGTGCCAGACTCAATGATGTTTAACCAGCTTGTTATATTGGTGGGACAGCATGGCAATCCAACCCCCTCTATCGTCGTTCAGCAATAAGGTTCAATACAGTGGAGAGGTGCACCGGGGAGTCCATGGCAGAATTTGTTTTGAGACTTCGGAAGATCACCGAATACAGTGAGTGTGGCATTGTTTAGCCGATATGCTCTGCGACTGTCTAGTCTGCGGGGTAAACAACAATGAAAGTCAGAAGAAACTTCTGGGTGAAAGTTTCCTCAGATTCTCCACAAACACTACAAATCTCTCTTTCTCAAGAGGGTGTGGCAAAAGGTATTCAAGAGTTACAGAGTGTGGAAAGTGAATGTTGTCTGGCGCCCCCCTCCACGTGATTCCTCTATGGCTCGAAAGAAGTGCCATAGTAATTCCAGCCTTTGGTAACGGGGCCAAGCGCCATGCTTCACACCATCCCCGGACTCCACTGACACCGATTCCGTCCCCTGCAGGAGGTATGGACATCGGGCCAGACGTAGACGGTGGTGGCAGGAGAGTCAACGTACCAGGCATCATGGAGTCAACTCCGTGGTAAGGCCTTGCAGTTAGACAAGCCGGAAGAGGCTGATGATGAGGCCGAGATGCATCTCAATTGTGTGTCAGCACTCCATATAGCCCCGATGCGTATTCCGGTACAGATCAATGAACATTTGCTCTGAGTGGCGTTGAACAGAGGGACGCCTGTTTCTGTAGTGGTGCTCCATAACTTTGAGCAGATCAAACAAGGAGCGAATACCTTGTCGCTGACGGGCTCCACAGCTCTGTTGGCCACATATACGGGGGGAACATTTACATATAATGGGGTCAGCGTTCACTCCAGTGGTTTATGGCAGTCAGTCCCTGCATCTTCCCCTCATCATGGTGCAGGACAATGGAGCTGGCTTGTCATGATAAGTTGCGGCACTTGAAGATTGAATGATAATATGTTTTTAAAGTAGGGACGGGGGTCTTATGCTCAGTGTTGAGCAAGGTCCTTGAATATTTTCGACCTGGCCTTGGTACAATCAAAGGGGCTGTGGCCACTATCCAGGTGGACAAGGCAGCACAACCCTGATATATTCAGGCCCACCCAGCCCCTAATGCCATCATCAGGATGGTCAAGATTGAGCTCTGGTGGTTGGAAAGTTTGGGGATCATCCGGCTGGTGTGTTTTGCCGACAGAGCAGCGCTCGTGGTCCCGGTGCTGGAGGTGTATTGGGCGGTTTGTCTTTGTGGTGATCACAAGGTGGCTTCTAGGTTAGACCGCTACCCGCTGTGCAGGATACAGGATCTATACTCTACGTTGGCTGGTGGATCAATGTTTACTAAACCCGACAGGAGTAAAACTTATTTACAGCTACTTTTGGATAAGGCCTTGAGGAAGTATGTGACTATCAACACACACAAGTGTCTGTACGAATAAATCTGGCTTCCGTTAGGCGTGTCCTTGGCGTGTGTTGTGTTTCAGCGCATTTTAGAGGGCATTTTGTGCAGCATGCTGGGAATTGCCATCTCTCCCGAAGATGTTTTGATCACATGGGCCATGGAGGAGGTGCATCTGAGGATCCTCGAGGCGGAGCTACAGAGGTTTTCCGTCTGCGCAGGGCGAAATGCGTCTTTCACGCCAATGGACTATTTGTTCAATCACAAAGGGCTACATCCGATTGCGGATAAAGTACAGGCGATAAAGATGGCTTCCTCGCCACGAGATACCACGGTGCTCCGTTCTTTTTTAGGTCTCATAAACTATTATCATCATTTAATTCCAAACCTGGCTACCGCCCTGGCCCCCCCTTCATTTGCTGTTGAAGAAGTGCCAACCCAGGCTTAGGGGAGCAGCCCAGGCAACGGCTTTCCAGGTGCTCCAATTTCCTCCCACAAGCCCCTAAAGACATGCTGTTAGGTAATTTGGACATTCTGAATTCTCCCTCAGTGTACCCGAACAGGCGCTGGAATGTGGCGACCAGGGGCTTTTCACAGTAACTTCATTGCAATGTTAATTTAAGCCTACTTGTGACAATAAAGATTATTATTATCATTAAAGCGCCGTTTATCCTCTTTGAAACTGCTGACTAATTTTGACTTGTCCAAACCGTTGTATGTGCCATGTGAAACCTCGCCATATGACATAGGGTCTGTCCTATCCCATCGTATGGGTCATGGCCATGACCGTCCAACCGCGTTTGCCTCCCAGACACTGATGGCCATCAAGAAGAACAATGTGCATATTGAGAAGGAGGGCTGACTGTGGTATTTGGCGTCAAACGTTTTCATCAATAAATCTATGGTCGCCATTTTTTCATCATAACTGACCATAAGCTGCTACTTGGCCTCTTTCGTGAGGACAAGACAGTCCTGTCGAAAACATCCTCACGGATCCAGTGCTGGCTTTGTTGTTAGCTGCATATGAGTACTCTTTTGATAACCGTCCAGGGACACAAATTGCGAATGGGGGTGCATCGGGCCATCCTCTCTGCCTGTTGTGGCCGCTTACCCGCCCACTGCAGACAAAGTTATCGCGGTCCTCAACTTGATGGACTCTTTGCCTGCGACTGTTCCTGTGTCCGCTAGTGGACGCAGACCGACCCAATGCTGCCTAAGGTGCATCAGCTGGTGTTCTATGGTGGGTATTGGCAATAGTTTACAGGGGAGTTGAAGATGTTTTCTTCCAAGTTCTCACAATTGACCATGTTGAACGGAAACCTCCTGTAGTGCACGAGGGTTATCATCCCCGAAAAATGGCAGGCTTTGTTATTGAAGGATCTTCATGCGGGGCATCCTGGAGTACCAAGATGAAGATGTTGGCCAGAAGCTATGTTTGATGGCCAGATCACTGAGCAGCACGGTGGCACAGTTGTTAGCATTGCTGCCTACGGCGCTGAGGACCTGGGTTCGAATCCCGGCCCTGGGTCACTGACCGTGTGGAATTTGCCCATTCTCCCCGTGTTTGCATGGGTTTCACCCCCACAACCCAAAGATGTGCAGGGTAGGTGGATTGGCCATGCTAAATTGCCCCTTAATTGAAAAAATAATTGGGTATTCTAAAATTTAAAAAAAAATGTTTGATGGCCAGGATAGATGTGGTTATCGAAGCGTTGGCCCAAGACAGCCCCGTTTATCAAGAACATCAAAAACTCATCGTGGCAGCGTCCTTACAGCCTTGAGAGTGGTCAGTTCGCCCTTGGGCTCCCATGCATGCAGAATTTGCCGGTCCTTTTTTGGGGCCTATGTTTCTGACCATGGTGGACTCCCACTCAAAGTGACTGGAGGGCCACAGGATGATGCCCATCATGGCCCAAATAACCATATTCCCAACATAGGCAGCACAGTAGCACAGTGGGTAGCACTGTTACTTCACAGCGCCAGGGTCCCAGGTTCGATTTCCAGCTTGGGTCACTTTGCGGAGGCTGCATGTTCTCCCCGTGTCTGTGCGGGTTTTCTCCCGGTGCTCCGGTTTCCTCCCACAAGTCCTGAAGGTAATTTGGACATTCTGAATTCTCCCTCCGTGTTCCCAAACAGGTGCCAGAACGTGGCGACTAGGGGCTTTTCACAGTAACTTCATGCAGTGTTAATGTAAGCCTACTTGTGACAATAAATATTATTATTAGAGCGACTGTATACTTCTTTTTCGGTCTGTGGCATACCCGAGGTGCTCATTATAGAACATAGAACATAGAACATTACAGCGCAGTACAGGCCCTTCAGCCCTCGATGTTATGCTGACCTGTGAAACCCCTCTAAAGCCCATCAACACTATTCCCTTATCGTCCATATGTCTATCAAATGACCATTTGAATGCCCTTAGTGTTGGCGAGTCCACTACTGTTGCAGGCAGGGAATTCCATGCCCTTACTACTCTCTGAGTAAAGAACCTACCTCTGACATCTGTCCTATATCTATCTCCCCTCAATTTAAAGCTATGTCCCCTCGTGCTAGACACCACCACCCAAGGAAAACGGCTCTTACTGTCCACCCTATCTAATCCTCTGATCATCTTGGATGCCTCAATTAAGTCACCTCTTAACCTTCTTAACGAAAACAGCCTTAAGTCCCTCAGCCTTTCCTCATAAGATCTTCCCTCCATACCAGGCAACATCCTGGTTAATCTCCTCTGCACCCTTTCCAATGCTGCCACATCCTTCCTATAATGCGGCGACTAGAACTGCACGCAATACTCCAAATGCAGCCGCACCAGAGTTTTATACAATTGCAACATGACCTCATGGCTCCGAAACTCAATCCCTCAACCAATAAAAGCTAACACACCGTACGCCTTCTTAACAACCCTCTCAACCTGGGTGGCAACTTTCAGGGATCTATGTACATGGACACCGAGATCTCTCTGCTCATCCACACTACCAAGAATCTTACCATTAGCCAGTGTTATTGACAATCGAGCCTCATTTACAATAATAATAATAACAACAATCACTTATTGTCACAAATAGGCTTCAATGAAGTTACTGTGTAAAGTCCCTAGTCGCCACATTCCGGCGCCTGTTCGGGGAGGCCGGTATGGGAATTGAACCTGCGCTGCTGGCATTGTTCTGCACTGCAAGCCAGCTATTTATCTCACTGTGCTAAACCAGCAAAGTGTTTGCTGCTTTTGCAAAGCTCACAGGACTCGTCTTGTCCGCATTGCCCCTTATCGTCCAGCGCCGAATGGTTTTACCAAGATAGCCATACTGACAGTAAAAAAGAGGTTAAAAATGTAGACTGCAGGCACTATGGATACCCTGCTGGCAATATTCCTGTTTTCGTACAGGAGCACTCTTCGCACTGTGATTGGGGTTGCCTCTGCCGAGTTGTTAATGGTCAATAGCTTCAGACACAACTGCTGGACATTAACACGAAGGTGCGCTGTAACCAAGAATTGCAGGGACGTTGCCTGGATCGACATCGACCTCTTTGATGCTTTGCACTTGATGACGCTGTCTATGCTTGTAGCTTTGCTGAAGGGGCTCACTAGTTCTCTGGGATCATTGTCCATCAATCGGGTCCTGTGTCTCACCAGGTTCGGTTTGAGGGCAGCTTATGCGGCAACAGCTGGATCATATCCACTCCCAACGATCTCTTCTTCATCAGGTACCGCGGAAGATCTCTTCCCCGGATCCTCCGGTTCCATTGTCGTTACGGCCTGCTGCTGCGTCACCTTCATTTTCCTGCACCACAGACAAACCTGACGTCCTGTCCTCAGACACCGATATGGAGATGCAAACGTCTGGGATCTCCAACGCCGACGCCATGGTTCCACCGCCCTCGGCCGATGATCGGTTTAGGCGGTCCTACCGTAGACACCAGCAATATACTGTTGATACACGCTGGCTGATCCTTTTCCTCCACTCGACGTCAACTTGCCGGAGCCAAAACGTCTTTGTCATCCGACTGCAGCAAGTGCTGCACCAGTTTCTTCTTATTCTTCGTCAACGATTTTTGCAATTTCATCATCTTCTCATCATCGTCCATCGAGAGGGTCTTCAGGCTTTGTGGGGAGGAACGTAGTAACCAACACGGGACATACGGTGTGGGGATGATTGATATCCCCGTGCTCCTTGAGGAGTATGAGTAGTGTCACACAACACAATGGAAGGTATCCTCAATGCGAAGACGCGAAGTGCGCTGGTTACTTCTACCGATACTGTCATGAATAGATGTATCTGCAGCAGGCAGATTGGTGAGGGTGACGTCAAGTATGTGTTTCTCTCTTGTTGGTTCCCTCACCACCTGCTGCATTCCCAGTCTAGCAGCTATGTCCTTTAGGACCTGGTCAGCTCGGCCTGTGGTGGTACTCCAAGCCACTCTTCGTGGCCTACTCCTGCTCCTAGTTCTTCTGTTCTTATTATGAACAATGAAGTCCCCCACCCAGAGAATATTCTGTGCTCTTGCCACCCTCAGTGCTCCCTCCGAGTGATTTTCAACATGGAGGAGTACTGATTCATCAGCTGATGGTATGGTTGTGGTCGGCATGTGGTAATCAGCAAGATGTTTTCTTGCCCATGTTTAACCTGAAGCCATGAGGCTTCATGTGGTCCAGAGTGAATGTTGAGGACTCCCAGGGGAACTCCCACCCGACTGTATAACACTGTGTCGCCACCTCTGCTGGGTCTGTCCTGCCGGTGAAACAGGGCATATCAAGGAATGATAATCGTGCTGTCTGGGCCATTGTAAGATATGGTTCTGTGAGTATGATGATGTCAGGCTGTTGCTTACCTGTGAGACAGCTCTCCCAACCTTGGCACAAGCCCCCAGATAGTAGTAAGGAGGAGTTTGCAGGGTTGGCAGGGCTGGGTTTGCTGCTGTTGTTTCCGGTGCCTGGTTCGATGCCGGGCGGTCTGTCCGGTTTCATTTCTTTTTTGTGTTTTTGCAGCGGTTGAATACAACTGAGTGGCCATTTCAGAGGGCATTTAAGGGTCAACCACATTGCTGTGGGTCTGGGTGGCAGATTTCCTTCTCTAAAGGCCATTAGTGAACCATTTGTGAGTTTTTACGACAATCGACGATGGTTTCACGGTCATCATTAGGCTTTTAATTCCAGATATTTTATTCATTATCCTGGGTCTCTGGATTACTAGCCCAGTGACAATACCATTATGTCACCCCCTCCCCCGAACAGTAACTCCTCAACTGCACCATAATCTATCAGAAGTGTGAATCAGGAGGAGACAATTTTCAGTGCTATTCAAAAGAACCATCAGATGCTCTCGGTTAAAATGCTGGAAATTTTAGCGAGACATTTTTCTTCAGTATCCTTGTGGTTTTTGACTATCACCAACAGAGTGCACAAGGAATGTTCCACATAGCAGTGCTTTGTCTCCCATTAACACTTTACAGAAGAAGAAAAATCAAAGTCTCATAATGCATTTTCTTGCAAAGGTCACACTGTTAAAAGTACAAAGTGCATTTAACATGTGTGTGACAGATAGCTGTCATCTTTGACCTACACTCTTACTGAATCACTACTCCTCTCCAGAGATGCTCGTCTTCCAGCCAAGGAAGAGGTCAACTAGATTATGGGTTTAAAGCTCCATGATTCAGTCAAAAAACAAAATAAAGTGAGGAAACTGAAGCATTAAGTGTAATAGCTAATGCTCCATCATTATATTACCCTAATTTCATCCAGTCAATGGCTCCTCCATTGTTTTTAAAGGTTATGCCAGAATCCCAACAAGTTTCATTTGAATTTAAGGGGCCTAATGTAATGAAGGTGTGTCTACTGAGTGGTGACTAAAGGTTCTACATTTATTTGTAGAAATTTTACATCAGTCGCAAATGATGAAACAAAATCCTTGAAAATGCAATGCTAGATAAAGTGCTAAATGAACACTGTAATTTCTCATGATGGGACCAGAATTGTGAGGCATGTCCACCTGTAGGGGGAACAGCCACTCTCAATCACACTCACTTAGATATGCAGAGGTGAGAAGCTCAGCGAATCATGTGGCGTGGATGGGCAGGAAGTCGTCAGCCATGTTTTTACCTCACAGAATCGAAGGTCCGGCTGCCATAATTAATGGGACCCAGACAGGCATCCAGCAGCATCAGTCTAGCTGTTTGAGAATCCTCTAATCCCTGGAACTGCTACCAACCCCCTCTTTCTGATATGCTACTACCCCCTTCACTCCCAATTCCTTGCAACTGCCGTCACCGCCCGCCCCTCATGTTGATCCTGATCATCTGCTCTGACTCAGCACAGGCATAATAATAATAATCGTTGTTGTCACAGGTCGGCTTACATTGCAATGAGGTTACTGTGAAAATCCCCTAGTCGCCACATTCCGGCGCCTTTTCGGGAGAATTCAGTATGTCCAAATTACCTAACAAGCATATCTTTTGGGACAAGTGGGAGGAAACCGGAGCAAACGGAGGAAACCCACGCAGACACTGTGAAGCCACAGTGCTAACCACCACTGCGCTCCGAGTGGTCCGATGGTTTATCAATGCCTCCCTGTAGGTTCTCCTTCAGGCCCTCGGGGAATTCCGGTTGGTCCTGTTACCCAGTGACGGCAGCAGGAGGCCATCATGTCTGACACAGATTGTGACAGAGTACCTGACATCCATGAATTGCCCCCTGCTGAAAAACAGACTACAGAATTGGCAGGCAAGGAAGCTGAACTCCCCTGTGATGATGTGACAGTAACACCAGGTCTGGTCCATGGGATGGAAGGTGATGACAACCAGCTCTGCAATGAGCTCTGGTCCTCCACATCATTTGGCAATGTCTGATTCCTGCCCACAGTAGCACTTGACACCGTGCACCTTGGTGATCCGTACATATGAACTGGCCAGTCCATCACACCATCCCATCGGATCCCTGGGGTGGCAAAGGTGGTGGGAATGGTCAGTGGGGTGGGGGGAGGAGGATGGAGCCTTGGCCACCCACAGTGGCCGACCACTCCCCCACAATATCCGCCCATTCTCCCCCCACGCCTCCCCGTCCCCACCCCGGCCAGCGCAGACCAGCCCAGCCCTCACACCCATCGGACAGAGCAGCGAGGCAGGTTGTAACAGTCGTATCAGGTTTTTAATGTGAACAAATATATACGATTTGTGCCCTAGCCCCTATAACTATACTGTGCTCTGCACCCATACCAGCTCGACTGGTGTTTAACTTTCTGGCCTTACGGGCCCTGACGGTACGTCTAGGTGGCTCCCCAGATAATATAGCAGCAGTGGAGGCGGTCTGCTGTGATTCCCGCCCTGTGACCTGGGTTCCCATTGGCGGGCGTCGTCTGGGGCAACCGGGCCTGGATGGGTCCAACTGCTGCTCGGGTGTCCTGTTCTGCCCACCAGATACAGCAGGGACAGGAGGGGGGACACAAGTTGCTGCGGTGTTCTGGCACCTCCCCGGCAGGAGTCCCCGGCACAGGCCCCATCACCTCCTCCTCCCTCTGGGCCCGAGGTCCCTGAGCTTCTCCATGGGACAGGGGTGCGAGCGGAGCTATCCCCTGAGGCTTCCCCATCACTTGGCACTGCCAGTCGAGGCCCGCTTTGGTCTCGACCAGGGTCTGCACACTCTTGGCCATGGAACACAGGGAGTGGACCATCACCACCAGGGACTACGTCACATCACTTATTGACCGTGCCACCACCTTCTGGGTTTGTGTCACATGAGCCAGTGACTACGCCATCCCCCTCTGGGACTGGGCCACCTACCCAGTGTCTGCACCACACGGATAGCACCTTGGCAATGGCGCCAACATTCCCAGCAATGGCCTGCTGTGACTGGGCCACGCTCAGGAGCATCGCAGCTATGTCCAGGTGGCTCTGGCACATGGTTGCCTGTGATACTAGAACCCTGTTCTGGGCCTCGGCCTGCGCCTAGACAGAATGCCTCAGGTCTTGGACATGCTGATCCACAGCCAAAACCGTCACCCCCAATGCCTGTACTGCGGAGGCCACTGTGCGGTGTTGGCCTGCATAGCAAGCATGGTAGGCACCAACTCCTGCTCCTGTATGTGCTTGGACTCCTCCAACTGCACCTGCAGGGACTAGATGCTCGCCGCCAACCCCTCATGTAGTCCCTGGCCCTGCAACTGCATTTCCTTTATAGATGGGACTGTGTTGTTCCAGAAGCCTGAGACACGCCTGGACGGTAGCTAGTTCCTCAGGTCGGCCTGCCCTCTGACCATCCGGCATCGCGTGTGGTCCTGCCTTCACCTGCTGTACCTGAACAGCTGTGTGGTGAGGACGTGATAGTGTCCCATCACCTCTTCACTAACATGCCCAATCGAGGTGAGTGTCTCTGCGATGGTGGAAGGTGTTGGAGACAACTGTGAAAGAAAATTACTAACGTCCTCTGACTCAAGCTCCGGGGTCTCCTGAGTCTCGGGTGGAGGGTTGGTATCCAAGCTGCTCTCCCCGTCACTGCTCGACTCACAGTGGACACCGGCTGTGGCACTGGCTGGGGGCGGGAGATGCCAGATGGACTTGCCCTATCCCCAGCAGATTCTTCAAAACGCAAGACAAGACGCATAATTAGACTGTGGGCCGGGGGGAATGGGGGTGGGTGTGCGGGTGGGGGGTGATGGTGTGGTGTAGGGTGAGGGTGGTGTGGGGGTGGTATAGGGTGAGGGTGATGTGGGGGTGAGGGTGGTGTGGGGGTGGTGTGGGGGTGAGGGTGATGTGAGGGTGATGTGGGAATGAGGTTGGTGTGGGGTGAGGGTGATGTGGGGGTGAGGGTGGTGTGGGGGTGGTGTGGGGGTGAGGGTGATGTGAGGGTGATGTGGGAATGAGGTTGGTGTGGGGTGAGGGTGATGTGGGGGTGAGGGTGGTGTGGGGGTGGTGTGGGGGTGAGGGTGATGTGAGGGTGATGTGGGAATGAGGTTGGTGTGGGGTGAGGGTGATGTTGGGGTGAGGGTGGTGTTGGGGGCGTGGCGGTTTGACACACATGTTAAGGGGAACCGCAATTAAGCACGTCTCACTTCCTTGACCGGGGCACAGAACTCCACCTCGATGACCTCCGGTTCCTTGAGACTGCCGACCATATCCATGACCCTCTCCTCAGTTATGGTGAAGGGACGCAAGGCCGGCGGTCCCCCTCCTGTCTTCTCCTGCTTCCGGCAGTTGTGTGCGGCCTTTTCCTTGGGTGGGCGAAGAGGTGTGGTGAAACAGAAAACAAGAGTGTTAGATAGTCTGACTAATGCAGCCCAGGGGATTGGCAGCTGGTGGCCTCAATGGCCAGGGCACTTGGCCATGGTGGACAGTATGGGTACCGGCATATGGGGCAGAGTGGGTGTTCGGCCGCCCTCAGGGTTGGCAGGGGGGTGGGGTAGGGTTATGGATGTGTGGGATGGGGTTTGGTGCCAGGGGCACAGTGCTGCCTACTCACCCTAGCAGCCCTGAGGAGATCGTACAGTTTTTTGCTGCATCTGGAAGAAAAACAAATCCGTGGTGTAGGGTGAGGGTGATGTGGGAGTGGTCGGTCCGGACTACGTTGCCCATGGTGCTGACCGCCTCTGCCAGCTGCTCCCAGGGAAGACACACAGCAACAGTTGGCAGCCTCCTTCCCACACGGGGGTACTGGATCATCCTCCTCTTATCACGGCATCCAGGAGGGTCTCCAGCTCGGCATCTGTGAAGCATGGGGCTGTGCATCTCACTGCCATCTTTTGGCTGGGTGTGTGAGTGGTGAGTGCAGTGTGTATATGCGGCTGCAGCTTGTCAGCCTCCTGAGAGTCAATTACGAAACCAGTGAATCCAGCACCGTTTCTCAATGGAATCAATTGTGTTCCCCGGGGCATCAGTGCTAATCCCATAACAGTGGCAGAATGAGTGGAGCTGCAGCGGGAGGAACTTGTGCGGGAAACTGGATTCATGCGGGGAAACTGGATTCTCCGCTCCGTCGCCGAACACGATTTTGGCATTGGGGTGCGGAGAATCCAGCCCCAGGTCTTCAGTCCTACAGCACGGATGTTGTCAGGACCCACAGCCCTTGCTGTATCCTGTGCACAGACAATGCCTGATATCAAGTGGAATGAATGAAGTTGGCTGAAGACTGGCATCTGTGAGACTAGGGCAGAAGGAGAAAGTGATGGATTATTCACTCCGCACTTCAGTGGTTGTAAAAAAAAATGCATTATTTTCTTTTACACTCACACACTGGATTCTGTCATCATTGAGCATGGGAATGTTAATGGATCCTCTCCTCCCATTAGTTTTTCGTGTCACATGTAGGCCAGATGCCAGATTTCAGTGGACGAGATGGGTTTTTGGTACAATCAACTTTTAATTCCAGATTTTATTAAATTCAAATTTTACCATCCAACCTGGGTCCCCAGAGCATTACCCTGAGTCTCCGGATTAATAGTCCAGTGACATTGCCACTGTGCCATCACCTACCCCAGCCTCTGATCTGCTCTTGCAGCCACAGTATTAATATGGCTAGTCCAGTTCAGTTTCTGGTCAATGCTAACCCCGAGAGTGTTGATAGTGGGGAATTCAGAAATGGTAATGTCATTGAATATCAATGGGCGATAGTTAGATTCTTCCTTGTTACAGATGGTCATTGCCTGGCACTTGTGTAGCGCAAATGTTACTTGCTACATGTCAGCCCAAGCCTCAATATTATTCAGGTCTTGTTGCATTTGGACATGGATTGCTTCAGTGTCTGAGGAGTGGCGAATGATGCTGCATATTGTGCAGTCATTAGCAAACATCACCAATACTGACCTTATTATGGAAGGAAGGTAAGCAGCTGAAGCTGGTTGGGCCTAAGACACAGCCCTGAGGAACTGCTGCAATGCTTTCCTGGAGCTAAAATGGCTGACCTCTAACAACCACAACCATCTTCCTTTTGCTAGGTATAACCCCAACCTGTAGGGTGACCCATGATTCTCATTGATTCCAACTTTTCTAGGGCTCCTTGATGCCACATTAGGTCAAATGCTGCCTTGATGTAAAGGGCAGTCACTCTCACGTCATCGCTGGCATTCAGCTCTTTTGTCCTTGTTTGAACCAAGGCTGCAATGAGATCAGGAGCTGGATGACTCTGGGGGGACCCAAACTGGCCATGTGTGAGCAGGTACACTGAACTGGAATGGACGCAATTCACACTGAGGGACTGCCTAAGAAGAAGCATTGTTTGGTTCCCCATTTCCATTCGTGACAACATGTGACAGGACTGCAGGTTGATCAGATCCATTGGTTGTGGGGTTGCTTAGTCTGTAGAAGGCTCTTCTTGTGTAATATTTTAATTTGCATGTACTAAAGGAAGTGTTGTGAAGAAAAACAAAAGAAGGAAGAAAAAATGCATAAGATAAAATGGATGGGCGGGATACTCCGATAATCGGCGCGCTGGCCGGGACCTGGCGGCAAAAATGGTGCCGATCACTCTGGCGTCGGGCCCCCCAAACGGCGCAAATTCTCCGGCCCGGATTGGGCTAGTAGCAGCGTGACGCCATTCGCGATGGTGCCACCCGCCGCGGACGCATGGCATCATTGACGCCAGGTGGCTTCATAGCACAAAAGACGCCACCCCATCCCCACCCCCCGGAGATCCGACAAAATGGCCGCCCGCCGCACAGCCCCGAGGTTCCAGGAGCACGACATTGAGGTGCTCCTGGACGCAGTAGAGCAGAGGAGGGAGGCCCTGTACCCCGGTCACAGCCGCAGGGTTGCCCCACGCCTCAGCTGGCGTCTGTGGACACCGACACACATGACACCGAAAGAAAGGACAGTGACACACAGCGGACGGGTGGACATGAACCGCCACCCCAGGGGACCATGGATTCTGGGTCGGACGATGCTCATGATACAACGCCACTGCTGCCTCCAACACCCTCCACCATCGCAGAGACACTCACCTCGGTTGGGCACTTTAGTGATGAGGCTTCTGGTACACTCACTGGTGCGCACAACCGTACCGGTACAGCAGGCGGAGGTAGGAGCAGCAGAGGGGCCAGGAGGTCGGAGGGCATCTTGGCCCAAGCAAACATCTGCCGCCCAGATGGGTTCCTGGAGTTACCACACCCACCCATAGACCCGATGCAGTCACCAACCAGGGACGATCGAAGGGGGTGATCGAAGCGGCTTGTGGCGGCTGTAGATGCAGGTGGAGGAGTGCACCTGCGTCCAGGATCTGGGAGTGGTGCCGGTCATGCGTGCCACCCAGGCCGAAACCGCACGGGTGGTGTTCCCGGTGGAGGCAATGGGTGTGACGGTGTCAGACATGGGGAGCAGTATGCAGGGCCTGGGGCTTTCCATGCAGGTGGCGTCTGTGGCCCAGGACATGACTGCCCTCTCACAGGAAGCGATGAGCCAGAGCCAGCGGCAGATGGCAGAGGCGCTCCACGCCGTGGCCCTGTCTCAGCAAGTCATAGCCCAGTCTCTGCAGGCAATGTCCCTGTCTCAGCAGGCCATTGCTGAGGGCATCGGTGCCATTGCCCATGTGCTGTCCGGACACAGATAAGGATGGCCAACTCCCTGAGCTCCATGGCTACAAACTTGCAGACCCTTGTTGATATCTGGGCGGGCCTCCAGGACTGGCAGAGCCAGGTGTCGGGGGGGGGGGGGGGGGGGGGGCGTTGGATGGCCGGTCCGTTCGCATCCCTGACCCATTTAGAGGCCCAGCGGCCATCAGGCACCCCGAGGGAGGAGGAGCTGCTGGGGCCCGGTTCCCCCTGTAGGGGAGGTCCTGGAACACCGCGGCACCTCGGACTCCCCCCCCCCCGGACTCCCCCCCCCCCCCCCCCCTTTCCGTCCTAGGTGCATCTGGTGGGCAACGGGCAAGACAGCTTGCAGCTTATCATCCCAGTCGCCCGAGCCGCAGCCTGGCACATCTAGGCCAGGCCGCCCCAGGTAACGGCAGCCAAAGGGATCCCCAGTCACAGGGCAGGAATCACAGGAGTCCACCTCCAGTTCTGCTGTACCGTCTGGGGAACCACCTAGACGTAGTCAAAGGGCCTGTAAGGCCAAACAATTAGGCACTGAGTAAGTTGGCACGGGTGCAGGACACAGACAAGTTATAGGGGCTAGGGCATGTGTATGGACTGTTTGTTATTAAAATCACATTCACACCTACAGAAGCTGCCTTTGTGCTCTGTCCGAAGCGTGCGGGGGTGTGGTATGAGGTGAGCGCCAGTGTGTGTGTGTGAGGGGTGGTATTACGTCGGCCCCAGGTGAGTGTGCCCCCCCTCCCCCCGGGTTGCCCTCGACGGGACCGTGCGCTGCTGTGTCACGGCCGCATGCAGGGACGGTCCGGGTGGAGGGTGGTACCGTGGCCATGGGTCAGACATTGTCCAACGATGTAGAGCCAGGAGCTCATCGCAGAGCGAATCGTCATCATCCTCCATGGCCTGCAATAGACACGCCTCCACCGGCGACCGAGAGAGCCCGGCCCGTTGTGCCGCAGGTGGATGTGCAATGGAGGGGTGGTGTGCATGTGGGTGGGGTGGGGGTGGTTGGTGGTGGGTGTGTGGTGGGGGGTTAGGATGTTGGTGGTCGTTGGGTGGGGGTGGTGAGGGTGTTGGTGGTGGGTTGATAGGGGGGTCGACTGGTACCGTGGTGTGTGGTCTGTGCCCATACTCGGCGATTCTCACGCCCCCCCCCCCCCCCGGTCAGTGAACCGGGAGGCTATCTGCCCGTTCCATGCCCGCTGGCCCGGCCGGTAACGGTGGGCAGCCTCCAGCCCATGTCCAGCCCGTCTGTCCTGACCATTGCCCCCATCCTCCTCATCTGGGGAGGACTACGCCGCGTCCTGTTGCTCCTCCACTCCCCCCTCCTCTGCCTGCGGCACATCGCCCCTCTGCTGGGCTATATTGTCCAGGACGCAGCACACCAGAACGATGCGGCCGACCCTATCTGGTGGGTAATGAAGGGCCCCTCCAGAGCGGTCCAGGCACCTGAAACGCATTATTAGCAGGCCAAAGCACCTCTCTATCACACCCCTGGTCACTGCATGGCATCATTGTTGCTGTTCTCCGCGTCAGTCTGTGGCCTCCACATAGGCGTCATCAGCCACGACCGCAATGGGTAACCCCTGTCGTCCAACAACCAGCCCCTGAGCCGGGGGGGTTGACACCTCTCGAACATGCCGGGGATGTAAGACTGCGCCAATACGTATGAGTCATGTACTCTTCCCGGGTACGGGTCGCAGACGTGCAGGATCATGCGGTGGTTACAGACCACCTGGATGTTCATGGAATAGGTTCCCTTCCTACTCGTGAACACGGCCCTGTTATCCGCAGGTGGCCACACGGCGACGTGCATCCCATCGATCGCGCCCTGGACCATGGACATCCCAGCCACTGCAGTGAAGCCCGTTGCCCGGCCATCCTCGCTGGCCCGGTGCGCAGGGAACCGGATGTAGCGGTCCGCAATGGCATACAGGGCGTCTGTCACTGCCCGGATGCACCGATGCACCGATGCCTGCGAGATGCTGGACAGGTTCCCAGTTGGCGCCTGGAATGACCCCGTGGCATAAAAGGTCGGGCCACCATAACCTTGACGGCCACAGGGAGAGGGTGTCCGCCCCCAGTGCCACGCGGTGCCAGGTGTGCCATCAGGTGGCAGATATGGGCGACGTTCCTGGCTCATCCGGAGTCTCCTCCTGCATGCCCGGTCCGTGAGGTCCTGGTACAACGAGCGGGGCCGGTACACACGGGGCCTCATCAGGCGTCTCCGTTGCCGTGGCAGCACCACCTCCTCCTCCTCCTCCTCGGCCGGATGTACCGGTGCACCGATACCTGCGAGATGCCGGACAGGTCCCCACTCGGCGGCTGGAATGATCCTGTGGCATAAATGTTCAGGGCCACCGTAACATTGACGGACACGGGGAGAGGGTGTCCTTCCCCCAATGCCACGTGGTGCCAGGTGTGCCATCAGGTGGCAAATGTGTGCCACGGTTTCCATCCGGATCATCTGGAGTCTCCTCCTGCATGCTCGGTTGGTGAGGTCCTGCTACGACAAGCGGGGCCGGTATACCCTCTCCCCCCTCCCCGGCACTCGCCCCCCCCTCCCCGGCATTCACCCTCTCCCCCCTCCCCGGCACTCGCCCCCCCCCTCCCCGGCATTCACCCTCTCCCCCCTCCCCGGCACTCGTCCTCTCCCCCGTCCCTGGCACTCACCCCCCCTCCCCGGCACTCGTGTCCCCTCCCAGGCACTCGCCTCCCCCTCCCCGGCACTCGCCCTCTCCCCCGTCCCCGGCACTCACCCCCCCCTCCCCGGCACTCGCCCCCCCCCCCCTCCCCGCACTCGCCCTCTCCCCCCTCCCCGGCACTCGCCCTCTCCCCCCTCCCCGGCACTCGCCCTCATCCTCCCTCCCGAGAATTCGCCCTCTCCCCTGTCCCCGGCACTCACCCCCCCTCCCCGGCACTCGTCCCCCCCCCCCCCGGCACTCACCTCCCCCTCCCCGGCACTCGCCCTCTCCCCCGTCCCCGGCACTCACCCCCCCTCCCCGGCACTCGTCCCCCCCCCCCCGGCACTCACCTCCCCCTCCCCGGCACTCGCCCTCTCCCCCGTCCCCGGCACTCACCCCCCCCTCCCCGGCACTCGCCCTCTCCCCCCTCCCCGGCACTCGCCCTCTCCTCCCTTCCGTGAATTCGCCCTCTCCCCCGTCCCCGGCACTCACCCCCCCTCCCCGGCACTCGTCCCCCCCCCCCCCGGCACTCACCTCCCCCTCCCCGGCACTCGCCCTCTCCCCCGTCCACGGCACTCACCCCCCTTCCCCGGCACTCGCCCTCTTCCCCCCCCCCCCGGCATTCACCCTCTTTCCCCCTCCCCGGCACTCACACTCTCCCCCCTCCCCGGCACTCGCTCTCTCCCCACCCCAGGCACTCACCCTCTCCCCCCACCCCAGGCACTCGCCCCGCCCTCCCCGGCACTCGCCCCCGACCCCCCTCCTCGGCATTCACCCTCTCCCCCCCCCCCTGGCACTCGCCCTCTCCCCCCTCCCCGGCACTCGCCCTCTCCCCCCTCCCCGGCACTCGCCCTCTCCTCCCTCCCGAGAATTCGCCCTCTCCCCCCTCCCCGGCACTCGTCCCCCCCCCCCCGGCACTCGCCTCCCCCTCCCCGGCACTCGCCCTCTCCCCCGTCCCCGGCACTCACCCCCCCTCCCCGCCACTCGCCCCGCCCTCCCCGGCACTCGCGCCCCGACCCCCCTCCTCGCATTCACCCTCTCCCCCCCCCCCCCGGCACTCGCCCTCTCCCCCCTCCCCGGCAGTCGTCCTCTCCCCCCTCCCCGGCACTCGCCCTCCTCCCCCCTCCCTGGCACTCGCCCCCCCCCCCCTCAGCACTCGCCCCCCCCCTCCTCAGCACTCACCCTCTTCCCCCTCCCCGGCACTCGCCCTCTCCCCCCTCCCCGGCAGTCGTCCTCTCCCGCCTCCCCGGCACTCGCCCTCTCCCCCCTCCCCGGCACTCGCCCCCCTCCTCCCCGGCACTCACCTCTCCCCCCTCCCCGGCACTCTCCCCCCCTCCCCAGCACTCGCCCCCCCCCCCCCCCTCCCTGGCATTCACCCTCTCCCCCCTCCCCGGCACTCGCCTTCTCCCCCCTCCCCGGCACTCGCCCCCCCCCTCCTCAGCACTCGCCCCCCCCTCCTCGGCACTCACCCTCTTCCCCCTCCACGGCACCTACCCCCCACCCCTCCTCTCCGGCACTCTCCCCCCTCCCTGACACTCGTTCTCTCCCCCCTCCCCGGCACATGCCTCTCTCCCCTCCCCGGCACTCGCCTCCCCCCCCTCCCTGGCATTCACCCCTTCCCCCTCCCCGCACTCGCCCCCCCCGCCCCGGCACTCGCCCCCCCCTCCCCCGCCATCACCCTCTCACCCCCTCCCAGCACTCGCCCCCCCCCCCCCCCTCCCAGCACTCGCCCTCTCCCCCCTCCCCGGCACTCGTCCCCCCCCCTCCCCGGCACTCACCCTCTCCCCCCTCCCCGGCACTCTCCCCCCTCCCCAGCACTCGCCCCCCCCCCCCCCGGCATTCACCCTCTTACCCCTCCCCGGCACTCACCCTCATCCCCCCTCCCCGGCGGCACTCACCCTCTCCCCCCTCCCCGGCACTCGCCCCCCCCCCCCCCCTCCCCGGCAATCACCCTCTTCCCCCCTCCCCGGCACTCACCCTCTCCCCCCTCCCCGGGCACTCACCCCCCCTCTCCGGCAATCCCCCCCCCTCCCCGGCACTCGCCCTCTCCCCCCTCCCCGGCACTCACCCCCCCTCCCCGGCACTCCCCCCCCCCCCCCCCCCTTCCCCGGCACTCGCCCTCTCCCCCCTCCCCGCTACTCACCCTCCCCTTCCGCGGCACTCGCCCCCCCCCTCCCCGGCACTCACCCTCTCCCCCTTGCCACCACTCGCCCTCTCCCCCCCTCCCCGGCACTCTCCCGCCTCCCCGGCACTCGCCCTCCTCCCCCCTCCCCGGCACTCGCCCCCCCCTCCCCCGCACTCACCCTCTCCCCCCTCCCCGGCACTCTCCCCCCCTCCCCAGCACTCGCCCCCCCCCCCCTCCCCGGCATTCACCCTCTCCCCCCTCCCCGGCACTCGCCTTCTCCCCCCTCCCCGGCACTCGCCCCCCCCCTCCTCAGCACTCGCCCCCCCTCCTCGGCACTCACCCTCTTCCCCCTCCACGGCACCTACCCCCACCCCTCCTCTCCGGCACTCTCCCCCCCCTCCCTGACACTCGTTCTCTCCCCCCTCCCCGGCACATGCCCTCTCTCCCCTCCCCGGCACTCGCCTCCCCCCCCTCCCTGGCATTCACCCTCTTCCCCCTCCCCGGCACTCGCCCCCCCCCTCCCCGGCACTCGCCCCCCCTCCCCGGCCATCACCCTCTCCCCCCTCCCTGGCACTCGCCCCCCCCCCTCCCCAGCACTCGCCCTCTCCCCCCTCCCCGGCACTCGTCCCCCCCCCTCCCCGGCACTCACCCTCTCCCCCCTCCCCGGCACTCTCCCCCCTCCCCAGCACTCGCCCCCCCCCTCCCCGGCATTCACCCTCTCCCCCCCTCCCCGGCACTCCCCCCCCCCCCCCCCCCCCCCCCGGCATTCACCCCCCTCCCCGGCACTCACCCTCTCCCCCCCTCCCCGGCGGCACTCACCCTCTCCCCCCCTCCCCGGCACTCGCCCCCCCCCCCCCCCCCCCGGCAATCACCCTCTCCCCCCTCCCCGGCACTCACCCCTCTCCCCCCTCCCCGGCACTCACCCCCCCTCTCCGGCAATCCCCCCCCCCCTCCCCGGCACTCGCCCTCTCCCCCCTCCCCGGCACTCACCCCCCCTCCCCGGCACTCCCCCCCCCCCCCCCTTCCCCGGCACTCGCCCTCTCCCCCCTCCCCGCTACTCACCCTCCCCTTCCGCGGCACTCGCCCCCCCCCCTCCCCGGCACTCACCCTCTCCCCCTCGCCACCACTCGCCCTCTCCCCCACTCCCCGGCACTCTCCCCCCTCCCCGGCACTCGCTCTCTCCCCACCCCCGGCACTCACCCTCTCACCCTTCCCCGCACCCGCCCCCCTTTCCCCGGCACTCGCCCTCTCCCCCCTCCCCGGCACACCCCCCCCCCCCTCCTCGGCACTCCCCTCCCCCCGGCATTCGCCCTCTCTCCCCTCCCCGGCACACGGCCCCCCCTCCTCGGCACTCGCCCCCCCCCCTCGGCATTCGCCTTCTCCCCCCTCCCCGGCACTCGCCCTCTCACCCCCCTCTACCCCCCTCCACCCTCCCCCTCCACCCCTCCACCCCCTCCCTCATCCCCCCCTCCCCCACACACCTTTCCCCCTCCCCCACACAGACTGCAGCCACGCCGTCACTTCTCCTGCGGCCACCCCACGCCGTGACCAATCTCCACGCTGTCCGGCGTCAACCATCAGCACTGGTTGACGTCGTTATACAAGGTGGTTTAATTTACGCCGGCTTGACCCGTAGTCACGTCGGCGGGACTACGGCCCATCCGGCCGGGTGATTTCGGGCAACCCCGGGGTCCATAGCGTTGTGCCGGTTCCCGCCATTCTCCGAGGCGGGCAGCGCGATTGACGCCTCGCCGACTTTTGGGGGGGTCGGACAATTTGGAGGGTGGCGGGGGCGGTATTCACGCCGACTCCCGGCGATCCTCCGACCCGGCGGGGAGTCGGAGAATCCCGCCCGATATCTTTTAAAATGAATCGATCACCTCTACTTTATACTGCCTTCATCCAAATGCTTGGAGTAATTGAAAACATGCATTTTCCTGTGCCACTGTCATTCAGAATCACTTTTTCACTAATAGTGTGATGGGTTTCCCTCTACACAATCCTCCACCCTTCCTCATGTGATAGCTTTTCCACAATTCCTTTCAGACGGTGTTGGCCAATAACTACAATTAACCATACAGGAATGCTCTTGTGATGCTAAGAACATTTTCCCATTGTGGTCCAAAGACAGGGGAGGGGGCGGGATTCTCTGATTCGCCAGCTGCTTGTTTTTCAGTGGCGGCCCGTTCGCTGGCAATGAGATTCTCTGTTCCCACCACCTGTCAATGGGAATTCTTGTTGCAGCCACCCCACGCTGCCAGGAAACCCATGAGCAGGGGTGCGCTGCCGGTGGCAACACAGAATCTCAGCGGCCAGATAATTCCGACCAGCGTCAAGTTGTACATTGTTACGTTCTCAATATTTACCCTCACGTAAACTCTACTAAAACATAGAATCACCGAAAAAAGTGAGGCCATTTGGCCCACCATGTTTGTACTGGCTCTCCATATGGGCAATTAACCGATTACCAATCCCCTCCTTCTCCCCATAGCCCTTCACATTCTTCTTTTTCAGGCCTTTTGAATGTCTCAATAATAATAATATTGAATCTGCCTCCACTAGACTCTCTCAGGCAAAGCATTCCAGAGTCTCATGACTTGCTATGTGAAAAATATTTTCCTCATGTTGCTATTGCTTCTATTGCCTGTACCTTAAATCTATGTTCTCAATACTTCCACAACGGGAACATTTTTTCCTCATCTACTCTGTCCAAACCCCTCATGATTATGAACATCTCTATCAAATCTTCTCTCAGCCTTCCCTTCTCCATGGAAGATAATCCCAACTTCTCCAATCTATCTACACAACTGAATGCCTCCATTCATGAAATCATTATCATGAATAATGGCACCAGTTACTTGGCATAATAGGTCGAAGTAGCTACTCTTCATGTCGCAGATGCTAAAAGGTTTTGCGCTCTGGAAGATGTCAGATCTAAGCAAGGCCTGCCTTCACCTGTGTACATATAATTTTCCATAGGGTTCACTTAATGACCAAGATTGGGGAAACAAGCTGGTATTTCCCTTCCCTGGTTGTAGAGGTTGAAGCTAATTGCAGCACCTTTACCACTGCCCCGACTACAATCAGTCAACTGCATTGAAACCGAAGACTGAGACTGAACTGATGAAATGTGCCACAACATGAGTAGGCAGAACTCTGAGTGACAGCTCATTATCTCGTTATAAAGCCAGTATTGTTATCAATAGGTTGCTGACAAATTTACTCTCCCTCATTATGGTGTTGGAGCTCTTTGACAATTAAAGTAAATTCATCTGCAGAAATGTCATTTTCTGACAAATTGCAAAGCCATCCCGCATTCAGCTAAAGACAACACCAGCTTTATCACTTACTACTGTCTGAAAGTACAATCCCTTCCCAACTGGATAATGTATTAGCTTCGAGTTAATTATTTCAGTTCAACTGATCATTTTGCTAACTTTAAATCTTAAAATCCCAATCTAATGCACAGGGGTGGAACAGTATAGTTAGTATCAAAGTGAAATGAAAGTTGCTTTAGTCCCAGAGGACCTCGGCTGCTTTCCCCTTGGAGCGAGAGCTGGCTTGTGGTTTAACCTGAGATCACCACCCCTCAGGCGGTACGAGAATTGACCCCACGCTGTTGGCATCGCTACGCTTGCTCCACAGTCAAGGGTACCGTGCGGGCAGCATGGTAGCATTGTGGATAGCACAATTTCTTCACAGCTCCAGGGTCCCAGGTTAAATTCTGGCTTGGGTTACTGTCTGTGTGGAGTCTGCACATCCTCCCCGTGTGTGCGTGGGTTTCCTCCGGGTGCTCCGGTTTCCTCCCACAGTCCAAAGATGTGCGGGTTAGGTGGATTGGCCATGATAAATTGCCCTTAGTGTCCGAAATTGCCCTTAGTGTTGGGTGGGGTTACTGGGTTATGGGGATAGGGTGGAGATGTTGACCTTGGGTAGGGTGCTCTTTCCAAGAGCCGGTGCAGACTCGATGGGCCGAATGGCCTCCTTCTGCACTGTAAATTCTATGATCTATGATAATGCTGAATTCAATCAGGAGCCTGGAGTGGAGCTCAGGGGACATATTCAGCTCCATTATAGTTATTGTTTCTGGGGCATCAATAGTTTTGGCAGACTTTTATGGATATTATCCAAATTGTTCAATATACCTGTCAAAGCAGTAAATAAAAACACATGGAATATGTATGATAAATATCTGCAGTAAAGATTATAATAATCTGTAAAAACCTCAGATGATCCTTAAAAACTGCAGTAATTAAGCTTTCTTTTACAGTTTTAGACAATAAAAAATAACGAGACAGCTTCTAAAATCAAAGATAATCGACAGAATTCTCCGTTGCTGAGAGGGAGCAGGATTCGTGGAGTTCCACTACAACAAAACTGGTGCTGCATCTGGAGAGGTTAGGCTACTGTTAAGAGGCTAGTACTGGCGCCATGTGGAACAGAATCGATTCCAATCAGAAATGATGCGGGATTTGCCTGGTTTGCGATTAACACTCAGGAGGCTGATATGCTGCAGGTGCATGTACACACTTCAATCCCTAAACACACCATTTCAGCCAACTAGATGGCAGCGAGTTAAGCTTGAGACCCTGCGAGATGCCGTGGAAGAGAGGCGAACGACCATGTACCCCAGCCTGGGGAAGAGGCTGCCAGCCGCTGCCATTTTCCATGCCTGGACATAGATGGCAGAGGTGGTCAGCACCATGAGAAAAACATTGGAACTAGCCAGCATTGCCAAAATATAATGCATGACCTCCTCAGGGCGACCATGGTGAGTAGGCAACACTGTGCCCCGAGCATCAACCTCCAGCCCACACACCAGTAACCCCAACAACTCCCCCCCCCCACTCAGAGGACGGCCGAACCCCCACCCTGCACCACATTCTGTCACCCATAGCGGCTGCCATGGCCAGGTGCCATGACCACTGAGACACCAGCTACTCACCCTGGGCTGCATGTGTCGCACTGTCTAACATTTTTTCTGTTTCCCCCCCACCTCCACAAACACCACCATCTCCACACCGCACCCTCACTTCACCTCCACTGCCACACCTACACTCCACTCCCAAACACACTCCCAACCCCCTCCCCAATGCGCCCCCACCATCCCCACTCCCCCGCAGCCCGTGGTCGAAACATGCAGTCTTGTCTTGTGTCTTGCAGGAGTAGCTGGTGATGGGGCATGTCAAAATATACACACAAGTATATGATGGTGCACAGACAGACATTGATTGACACACAGGATGACCAATGAACACACAGAACACAGAAGCCAATCACCAGACAGGACACGGCCACTATAAAGCCAGAGGGCACTAGTTTTCCCGCTCTCTTGGGACCCAGCCTCTGAGACAGCCAGAGCCTGTGAGCAACAACTAGAACATCCACCATGTGGTAGTAAGATAGTCTGGTCAGGTTAGCCTCAGGTCTCCAGTCAAGTCAGCATCGTGTCAACCCACAGTTAAAGTATGTTTAATAGTTATGAGTTCAATAAAATTGAGTTGCATTTCCCTAAGTGTTGGAAGCCTGTCTCTCTCACTGCTGTAGTAAACGCAGTCGTCGCAGACACAGCTTACCCAACACATCATGGTTACCAGTGAGTTATGTTAGAGTTTGACGGACCTACCTTGAGATAGTCTGCCTTTGACCAGCGATCAGCCATCCGGTAACATGGACAGCGTCTGCCCTCCCCCGCCGCTCCGCATCACCGGCAACCTCGGTGCTAACTGGAAGATATTTAAGCAGAAGTTCCAGCTATATCTTGAAGCCACCGACCTCGAAGCCACATTGGATGTCAGAAAGATCACTCTCTTCCTCTCTACAGCCGGGGACCACGCTGTCCACATTTTTAACTCCCTCGCCTTTGCTGAAGGTGAGGACAAGACAAAGTTTCAAAACAGTCCTGCTGAAGTTCGACAGCCACTGTGACATCGAAGTCAACAAGAGCTGGGCGGCATGGTGGCACAGTGGTTAGCATTGCTGCCTATGGCGCTGAGGACCCGGGTTCGAATCCCAGCCCTGGGTCACTGTCTGTGAGGAGTTTGTACATTCTCCCTGTGTCTGCGTGGGTTTCACCCCCACAACCCAAAGATGTGCAGGTTAGGTGGATTGGCCATGTTAAATTGCCCCTTAATTGGAAAAAATGAATTGATATTCTAAATTTTTTTTTAAAAGTCAATGAGAGCTTTGAACACTATGTGTTCCAGCAGAGGCTTCAGGGTAAGGATGAACCTTTTCAGACCTTCTTAACCCATCTCCATATCCTTGCGCAATCCTGCAACTACGGCTCCACTTCCGACACCGTGATCCGCGACCAGATCGTTTTTCGGGGTCCACTCCGATCCCCTTCGCCAGCAGCTCCTTAAAGTAAAGCAGCTCACCCTCACCATCGCCATCGAGACCTGCGTCCGACATGAGCACGCTACTAACCGGTACTCCCATATCAAGGCGGCAGAGACGGTGCGGCAAGGCCACCATGAAGCGGAACGGGTGCAGGCCGTAAAACAGCTCCAGGGCCTGAGTCTGGATGAGGGCAGCCATTTTGCGTGCTGTTCCCGGGCTCCTGCACATGCGCCCAACGACCGAGGGGACCGGCAAGGCACATCGTTCGACCGCACCACGCGGTGGCGCCATGACGTGCAACAACTGTGGCTCCTCCCACTTAAAGCGGCAATCTCCCGCGAAATCTCGACGCTGTCTCCAGTGTGGCAAGCTTGGCCACTACGCAGCCCTGTGCAGATCTGCTCAACTGCCCACAACACGGGCAGCACGGTGGCGCAGTGGGTTAGCCCTGCTGCCTCACGGCGCCGAGGTCCCAGGTTCGATCCCGACTCTGGGTCACTGTCCGTGTGGAGTTTGCACATTCTCGCCGTGTCAGCGTGGGTTTCACCCCCACAACCCAAAGATGTGCAGGCTAGGTAGATTGGCCACGCTAAATTGCCCCTTAATTGGAAAAAATGAATTGGGCACTCTAAATTTATAAAGAAAAAAAAAACATCGGTCCCAGCAGCACAGGAAAGTCCGGTCAGTGCAGCAACCCATTGCAGACTCCGACTCCGACATGGTTCCAGATCCCGACACCGAGGATCTCACATCCCCATTCTGGGTGGGCATCATCACCAAGTATACGATGCTTTCCACAAAAAAGGCTAAACCACTCCCAGTGATGAGCATTGATCCGCACGACGAGTGGTGTGCCACCCTTACGGTCAACGAATCTCGCATACGCTTCAGGCTGGACACTGGCGCTTCAGCTAATCTCATTTCGCAGTCTGAGCTGGACACCACCAACGTCAAGCCGAACATTCTTCCATCGACCTGCCAGCTTCTCGACTACAATGGCAATGTCATTGCTGCCAGTGGCTCATGCCAGCTTGTGGTATTGCATCGTTCTTTGAGAGCCACCCTGCGTTTCAAAATTGTAGGGTCCAACAAAGCTTCCTTGCTCGGTGCTCAGACCTGCAAAATCCTGAATCTTGTGCAGCGGGTTCACTCCATGTCGCCCGCTAAGGTATCAGCCTCGCCAGATGCCAACTTCCAAATCCAATTAAATGAGATCATAGCACGATACCACAGGCTATGGGCACACTCCCCTACACATACAAGATTCTTCTGAAACCGAATGCCACACCTGTGGTTCTTGCACCACGTCGGGTACTGGCACTCCTTAAGGACCGCCTCAAGCAGCAGCTGCAAGACCTCCAGGATCAGGGCGTCATTTCTAAGGTCACAGAACCCACGGACTGGGTTAGCTCCATGGTTTGTGTCAAAAAACCGTCAGGGGAACTGCGCATTTGTATCGAACCCAAAGATTTGAACCGTAACATCATGAGGGAACAGTACCTTATCCCTAAGCGCGAAGAGCTCACCAGCGAAATGGCTCACGCCAAGTCTTTCACGAAGCTGGATGCCTCCAAGGGGTTTTGGCAGATACAACTGGACGCATCCAGTCGAAAGCTCTGCACATTTATCACCCCATTTGGTCGTTATTGTTACAACCGGATGCCCTTTGGCATCATCTCTGCCTCGGAGGTGTTCCACCGAATAATGGAGCAAATGATGGAGGGCATCGAGGAGGTGCGAGTGTACGTCGATGACATCATTGTCTGGTCCACGACTCCGCAGGAACACATCAATTGCCTCAAGCGGGTGTTCCAAAGGATCCACGAGCATGGCCTCTGACTCAACAGAGCCAAATGCTCATTTGGTCAAGCAGAAATAAAGTTCCTCGGCGACCATATTTTGCAGTTCGGTGTGCAGCTAGATGCAGATAAGGTGTTGGCGATTAATGCTATTAAGAAACCGGAGGACCGACGCACGGGTCAGGGGCTGGCCCGGGAAAGGCTATGGCTGACCGGCGGGGTGGGGGGGGTGGGATGTGCCCCCCGACCAGGCTGATCACCTGGAACGTCAAGGGACTGAATGGGCCGGTTAAGAGGGCGCGGGTGTTCGCGCACTTGCGGGCCCTGAGGGCGGACGTAATTATGTTGCAGGAGACACATCTGAAAGTGTCAGACCAGACCAGGCTAAGGAAGGGCTGGATTAGCCAGGTCTTCCACTCGGACTTGGACTCGAAGTCCAGAGGGGTGGCAATCATGATCAACAAGCGGGTGCAATTTGAGGCAGAGGGCATATCCGCAGACAGGGGGGGCAGATACCTGATGGTACGGGGCAGGCTGGAGGGGAGAAGAGTGGTGCTGGTGAATATATATGCCCCGAACTGGGATGACGTGGACTTCATTAAAAGAGTGCTGGGGAAGATCCCGGACTTGGATTCTCGCAGGCTAATAATGGGAGGGGACTTTAACATGGTCCTTGACCCGACTTTGGATCGGTCGTGTCCCAGAACGGGTAGACTCTCAGCAATGGCTAGGGAGCTGAAAGGGTTTATGGAGCAAATGGGGGCAGTGGACCCCTGGAGAGAGGGACAGCCAACAGGAAGGGGCTACTCGTTTTACTCGCACGTCCATAAAGTATATTCCAGGATAGATTTCTTTGTACTAAGCAGGGACTGTAGGGGGGAGGTAAAGAACACGGAATACTCAGCAATTACCATTTCAGACCATGCCCCGCATTGGGTGGACCTGCAGTTCGGGGGAGCGAGTTATCAACGCCCGCAATGGAGGCTAGATGTGGGACTGCTGTCGGAGGAGGGGATCTGCGAGAGGCTTCGGAAATGTATAAAAAATTACCTGCAGGTGAATGACACTGGGGAGGTCTCAGCGGCGACCGTGTGGGAGGCGCTAAAGGCAGTAGTGCGGGGGGAGCTGATTTCAATTGGGGCCCATAGAGCCAAGGCAGACCGGGCAGAGATGGATAGGTTGGTCAGGGAAATGGGCCGGATAGATGAAGAGCACGCGGAGTCCCCGGGGGAGGTTTTACTCAGGGAGAGGCAGAGGCTACAGGCGGAACTGGGGGCACTATCCACGAGCAGGGCAGTGGAACAGCTTAGGAAGGCGAGGGGAGTGGTGTACGAGTATGGGGAAAAGGCTAGCAGACTGTTAGCGCAGCAACTTAGGAGGAGGGAGGCGGCCAGGGAAATAGGTAGAGTGAGGGACGAGGGGGGGCACAAAGTGGAGGATCCGGCAGAATTGAATAGGGTATTCCGGGACTTCTATCGTAAGCTGTATACTTCGGAGCCGCCAGAAGAACCGGAGGGGATGAAAAGGTTTCTGGATGGGTTAACATTCCCAACAGTTGGGGGGGGGGGCGAGTGGAAGAGCTGGCGGCCCCGATTAGAGTAGAGGAGATATTGGGGGGCCTAAAGGCCATGCAGTCGGGGAAGTCCCCGGGGCCGGATGGATACCCAGTAGAGTTTTATAGGAAGTTCTCGGAGCTGGTGGGCCCGGTCTTGGCGAGGGTTTTCAATGAGGCAAGGGACAGAGGGACCCTGCCGCCGACGATGTCACAAGCCACCATATCTCTGATATTAAAGCGGGGTAAAGACCCGGAGGTGTACGGGTCCTACAGGCCAATCTCCCTGATTAATGTAGATGCCAAGCTCCTGGCAAAGGTACTGGCGGGTAGAATGGAGGACTGTGTACCGGAGGTGATTGGGGAGGATCAAACGGGGTTCGTGAAAGGTAGGCAGCTGGCGGCCAATCTGAGGAGATTGCTCAATGTGATAATGATGCCCCCGGCGGGTAGAGAGGTGGAGGTAGTGGTGGCTATGGACGCCGAGAAGGCCTTTGACTGGGTGGAGTGGGAATATCTATGGGAGGTGCTCGGACGGTTTGGGTTCGGGGAGGGATTGGTGGATTGGATCAAATTATTATATCAGGCCCCGAGGGCCAGCGTCAGGACCAACAGAGAAGTGTCGGAGTACTTTAGGTTGTACCGAGGGACCAGGCAGGGCTGCCCGCTCTCCCCGCTGCTGTTTGCGCTGGCCATAGAGCCGCTGGCGATTGCGCTGAGAGCCGCAGAGGGTTGGAAGGGGATGGTGAGGGGCGGGGTTGAACACAGGGTTTCTCTTTATGCAGACGACCTGCTCCTGTACGTGTCGGACCCAGTGGCCGGGATGGGAACTATACTGGGAATGCTGAGGGAGTTCGGCCAGTTCTCAGGATACAAATTAAATACGGTCAAGAGTGAAATGTTTGTGGTACAGGCAAGGGGCCAGGAGAACGGATTGAGAGGGCTACCGTTTAGGTTAGTTGAGGAAAATTTCTGGTATTTGGGAATCCAGGTGGCACGAGACTGGGGCAGGCTGCATAAGTTAAATTTGGCCAGGGTGGTGGAGCAAATGAAGGGAGAGTTTCGGAGATGGGATGCACTCCCGCTGTCGCTGGCAGGGAGGGTGCAGACTGTAAAGATGACAATCCTCCCTCGATTTTTGTTTATTTTTCAGTGCCTCCCGATCTTTATCCCACAGTCCTTCTTCAAAAGAGTTAACGGGCTGATCATGAGCTTTGTCTGGGCGGGAAAGTCTCCGCGGGTGAAGAAGGCGATGTTGGAGAGGAACCGCAGCGAGGGGGGGCTGGCGTTGCCGAGTCTGGTCAATTATTACTGGGCGGCCAACATCGCTATGATAAGGAAGTGGATGGTGGGTACGGGGTCTATTTGGGAGCGGGTGGAGGCGGCTTCGTGCAGGGGCTCCAGTTTGGAAGCCCTGGTCACGGCTCCTCTACCGCTGCCGCCGGCCAAGTACACCACCAGCCCGGTAGTGGTGGCGACCCTGCGGATATGGGGCCAGTGGAGGAGGCATGTGGGGGAGATGGGGGCGTCTGTCTGGGCGCCAATCTGCGACAACCATCGGTTTGCCCCCGGCAGTATGGATGGGGGGTTCCGAGTATGGCGGCGAGCAGGGGCGGGAAGGGTGGGTGATATGTTCCTGGAAGGGAGCTTCGCGAGTTTGAGGAGCTTGGAGGAGAAATTTGGGTTGGTAAGGGGAAATGATTTTAGATACCTACAGTTGCGGGACTTTGTTTGTAGACAGGTCCCATCTTTCCCGCACCTCCCGCCAATGGGGATCCTAGACAGAATAGTCTCTGGGAGGGACGAAGGGGAGGGTAGAGTCTCGGGTATTTATAAGGTGCTCATGAGGGAGGAAGGGTCCCAGACAGAGGAACTGAAACTTAAATGGGAGGAGGAGCTAGGCGGGGAAATGGAGGATGGGCTGTGGGCAGAGGCCCTGAGTAGGGTAAACTCGACCGCGACATGTGCTAGGCTCGGGCTGATCCAATTTAAGGTCGTTCACCGGGCCCATATGACGGTGGCTCGGATGAGCAAATTTTTCGGGATAGAGGACAAATGCGCTAGGTGCGCGGGAGGACCAGCGAACCATGTGCACATGTTTTGGGCATGCCCTGAGCTGAGGGGGTACTGGGAGGGATTTGCGGGGGTCATGTCCCAGGTGCTAAAAACAAGGGTGGTGATGAGTCCAGGGGTGGCAATTTTTGGGGTTTCGGAAGACCCGGGCGTCCAGGGGGAGAAAGCGGCCGATGTACTGGCCTTTGCTTCCCTGATAGCCCGGCGACGAATATTATTGGCGTGGAGGGACTCAAAGCCCCCGAAGACTGAGTGGTGGCTTGCGGACATGTCAAGTTTCCTGGGGATGGAAAAAATTAAGTTCGCCTTGAGGGGATCTGTGCAGGGGTTCACCCGAAGGTGGCAACCATTTATTGACTTCTTTGCGGGAGAGTGAGCGTCAGCAGGGGGGTGGGGGGGTGGTAGAGTAGAGTAGGAGGGAAAATATGGCGGGTAGTACGGGTGGGAGGGGAGCGGGCTTGTGCAATACGGTACGATGGAAGTATTGAAAGTACGTGGATGTTTGCACATTTTTGCCTTTTTTGCTTCCTTTCTGATGATGTCTGTAACTGTTTATAAAGCCAAAAACTACCTCAATAAAATTGTTTATTAAAAAAAAAAGAAACCGGAGGACAAGAAGGCGGTCCTCCGCTTCCTAGGGATAGTCAACTTTCTTGGGAAGTTTATCCCCAACCTTGCATCTCACACCACAGCTCTCCGCAATCTTGTAAAAAAAACACCGACTTCCAGTGGCTCCCCGCTCATGAGCGAGAGTGGCGTGATCTCAGGGCAAAACTCACCAAGGCCCCGGTACTGGCATTTTTTGACCCTGCCAAGGAGACGAAGATCTCCACTGACGTGAGCCAGTCTGGCATTGCGGCAGTACTCCTCCAGCACAACGAATCCTCCTTCTGGGCCCCAGTCGCATATGCATCTAGAGCCATGACACCTACTGAGCAGCGCTATGCTCAAATCGAGAAAGAGTGCCTGGGCCTCCTCACGGATTGCCAAATTCCATGATTACGTGTATGGACTCCCCAAGTTTACGGTCGAAACGGACCACAGGCCACTGATTTACATCATACAGAAGGACCTTAACGATATGACGCCATGCCTACAACGTATCCTCCTCAAACTCCGACGCTATGATTTCGACCTGGTCTACACCCCGGGTGAGGAGCTCATTGTGGCTGATGCATTCTCTCGCTCCATCACCACGCCGTGCGAGCAGTCGGACTTCGTCTGCCAGATCAACGCCCATGTTGAGTTCTGTGCATCCAACTTTCCGGCCACTGACGAAAGGGCGTACAGATTCGTCATGAAACGGCCAGGGACCCTCTACTCCAATGGGTCATGCACCATCTCACAGATGGTTGGCAAAAGGGCCAGTGCCCACAGTTTTACAATATAAAAGACGATCTGGCAGTGGTTGATGGCATACTGATGAAACTGGACAGGATAGCGATACCACAGAGTATGTGAGAGATCATCCTTGGCCAACTCCACGAGGGTCACCTGGGGGTGAAAAGGTGTCGCCGACGAGCCCGAGAGGCATCAATCAGGACATCGCCAACACTGTCCTCAATAGCCCAACGTGCCAACGGTTCCTGCCAGCTCAGCCGAAAGAGACTTTGCAGCCGCATGAACTGGTGTCGTCCCCATGGACCAAGGTTGGCATTGATCTCTTTCACATAAAAGGCCGGGACTACGTCCTCCTCGTGGACTATTTTTCTAACTACCCCGAGGTAGTCAGACTGAATTACCTCACATCAGCAACAGTCATCAGGCCGTGCAAAGAGACCTTTGCCCGTCATGGCATTCCACTTACGGTCATGACTGATAATGGCCCGTGCTTCTTCAGTCAGGAGTGGACGGATTTTGCCCGACAGTACAATTTCACGCACATCACCTCGAGTCCCCACTACCTCCAGTCAAATGGGAAAGCTGAAAAGGGGGTACACATTGCCAATCGACTGTTGTTTAAAGCGGCTGATTCGGGTTCAGATTTTAACCTGGTGCTGCTAGCCTACAGGGCGACTCCTTTGTCCGCTGGCCTGTCTCCAGCACAGCTGCTAATGAACCGCACACTACAGGCGACGATGCCAGCAATCCACATCCCGGGCCTTGACAATTTTCCGGTTTGTGAAGATCGGGCTGTCATCTGCAGGTGCTCATGGGGCGACATGCATCCTGTCAATCACCTCCTGGATCTGGAGCATCTAGCCGATAGTGGTGAACCTCACTGACTGTTCGGGCATCCTGGTGGGCTCGGTCTATATGTGGGTGGCACAGTAGCACAGTGGCTAGCACTGTTGTGTCACGGCTTCAGGGTTCCAGGTTCAATTCCCGGCTTCGGTCACTGTCTGTGTGGAGTCTGCACGTTCTCCCCGTGACTGCGTGTGCTTCGGTTTCCTCCCACAGTCCAAAGATGTGAAGGTTAGGTGGATTGGCAATGATTAGGTGGGGTTACTGGGTTATGGGGATAGGGTGGAGATGTGGCATTAAGTAGGGTGCTCTTTACAAGGGCTGGTGTAAAATTGATGGGCCGAATGGCCTCCTTCAGCACTGTAAATTCTCTGATTCTATGATTCGTTGAAATGGATGTATTGTGCTGACCAGGCATGTCTGGCCCTCTTGATGGTGCAGAGGCACCTGTGCACCGAGATCTGTGAGTTCCCGGCCAGGCTCCCACTCGGCGCCTGGAAGGACCCCGTGGCGTCGAAGTTCAGTGCGAACGAGAGCGGATGTCCTCCTCCATTTCGCTACGGTGCCTGGTGCGCCATGATCTGGCAGATATGTCCCACTGTCCCCCTCCTCTTTTTTAAAGAATAATTTTTATTCAAATTTTCAACAGATTTTAACCAACAAAACAGAAGAAAAGAGAAAAAACAGTAACAAAAATAATTAACATGAAAACAAATACACATACCCTGTAGAGAACAGCCCCGCCCATTCCCCCCGGGTTGCTGCTGAAACGGCTGCCACCGCCGGAAGAACCCCTGCACCGACCCCCTTAGGGCAAACTTAACCCTCTCCAGCTTGATAAACCCGGCCATATCGTTGATGCAGGATTCCACGCTCGGGGGCCTCGCATCCTTCCACTGTAGAAGAATCCTGCACCGGGCTACCAGGGGCGCAAAAGCCAGAATACCGGCCTCTTTCGCCTCCTGCACTCCCGGCTCCACTGTTACCCCAAACATTGCGAGCCCCCAGTCCGGCTCCACCCTGGAACCAACCACCCTAGACAACGTCTCCGCAACGCCCCTCCAAAAGCCCTCCAACGCAGGATACGCCCAAAACATGTGGGGCTCCCCGAACACCTGACACACCTGTCCTCTCCCCCAAAGAACCGGCTCAGCCTTGTCCCAGTCATGTGCGCCCTATGCAGCACCTTTAATTGAATTAAACTAAACCTCGCGCAGGAGGAGGAGGAATTCAGCCTCCCCAGGGCATCCGCCCACGTCCCCTCCTCAATCACCTCTCCCAGCTCCTCCTCCCACTTATCCTTCAGCTCCCCCACTGAGGCCTCCTCCACCTCCTGCATCACTTGATAGATTGCCAAAATCCTCCCCTCACCAACACACGTCCCCGAGAGCACCCTGTCCTGAACCCCCCTTGGCAACAACAGTGGAAACTCCGCCACTAGCCGCCTAACAAACTCCCTAATCTGCATGTATCTAAAGGTGTTCCCTGGGATGAGGCCCAACTTTCCCTCCAACTCCTCCAAGGTCGCAAACTTCCCGTCAAGAAAGAGGTCCCCCATCCGCCTGAAACTCGCCCTGTGCCAGCTCAAAATCCCCCCGTACATCCTCACTGGTATAAACCGGTGGTTCCCCCGTATTGGGGACCAAATTGAAGCCTTCACCTCCCCCCTATGCTGCCTCCACTGCCCTCAAATTTTGAGGGTGGCTGCCACCACCGGACTCGTAGTATATCTTGTTGGAGGGAGCGGCAACGGCGCCGTCACCAGCCCCTCTAGGCTCGTGCCCACACAGGACGCCGCCTCCATCCTCTTCCAGGCATCCCCCTTCATCACCCACCTATGAAACATCGCCACGTTTGCGGCCCAGTAGTACCCACATAGGTTGGGCAACGCCAACCCTACATCCCTACCCCACTCCAGGAACACCCTCCTCACCCTCGGAGCCTTCTGCGCCCACACAAATCCCATAATACTCCTATTAACCTTCCTGAAGAAAGCCTTCAGAATCATGATTGGGAGGCACTGGAAGAGGAACAAGAACCTCGGGAGCACCGTCATTTTGACAGACTGGACCCTGTACGCTAGGGAGAGTGGCAACACATCCCACCTCCTAAACTCCTCCTCCATCTGCTCCACCAGCGTCGTAAAGTTGAGCCTGTGCAGGGCCCCCCAGCTCCTGGCTATCTGGACCCCCAGGTATCTGAAATTCCTCTCCTCCCTTTTCAGCGCGAGTTCCCCAATCCCTCTCTCCTGGTCCCCAGGATGCACCACGAACAGTTCACTCTTCCCCACATTGAGCTTATATCCGGAGAAGTCCCCGAACTCCCCAAGAATTCTCATCACCTCCGGCATCCCCCCCACCGGATCTGCCACGTACAACAATAAATCATCCACGTATAATGACAGCCGATGCTCCCCCCCCCCCCCCCCCCCCCCCCCCACCCCGCATTATCCCCCTCCAGTTCCTCGACTCCCTCAGCGCCATTGCCAGGGCTTCGATCGCTAGCGCAAACAGCAGCGGAGACAGGCGGCACCCCTGCCTCGTCCCCCGGTACAGTCGTAAATTCTCCAACCTCCTCCCATTCGTGACCACACGCGCCACCGGGACATCATACAGCAGCCTCACCCACCTAATAAATCCCTCACCAAACCCGAACCTTTTCAAAACCTCCCAAAGATATCCCCACTCCACCCTATCGAAGGCCTTCTCCGCGTCTATCGACGCCACTATCTCCGCCTCCTCATCTACCGCCATCATCATTATGACATTGAGAAGCCTCCGCACATTAACATTCAACTGCCTCCCCTTCACAAAACCCGTTTGATCCTCATGTATGACCAGCGGCACCACGTCCTCCACCCTTCTGGGCAATATCTTGGCCAACAGTTTCGCATCCACGTTGAGGATCAAAATCGGTCTATACGATCCGCACTGAAGGAGGTCCTTATCCCACTTCAGAATCAGCAAAATCAACGCCCTAGACAACGTCGGGGGCGAAGCCCCCCCCCCCCCTCGCCTCATTAAAGGCCCTCACTAGCAGTGGGCCCAGCAGGTCTGAAAACTTCTTATAAAATTCAGCCGGGAACCCATCAGGTCCCGGTACCTTCCCTGACTGCATGCTCCCTAGTGCATTAACCAGCTCCTCCAGCCCAACTGGTGCCCCCAACCCCCCCACCTGCTTCTCCTCCACTCTCGGGAACCTTAGCTTGCCCAGAAAGCGATCCGTTCCTCCCTCTGCCACTGGGGGCTCTGACCGGTATAGCTCCTCATGGAAGGTCCTGAACACTCCGTTAATGCCCCTCGCACTCAGCACCAGACTCCCTCCTCCTTCCCTGACACCCCTATCTCCCTAGCCGCCTCCCGCTTCTGGAGCTGATGCGCCAGCATCCGACTTGCCTTTTCCCCATATTCGTATACCGCCCCCTGCGCCCTCCTCCACTGCGCCTCCGCCTTCCTGGTGGTCAAAATATCAAGCTCCGCTTGGAGACTACGACACTTTCTCAACAGCCCTTCCTCAGGGACCTCCGCGTACCTCCTGCCAACCCTCACCATTTCTTCCACCAGCCTCTCACTCTCCCTTTTCTCCCCCCTCTCCCTATGCGCCCTGATGGAAATCAGCTCCCCCCCTTACCACCGCCTTCAGCACCTCCCAGACCACCCCCACCTGTACCTTCCCGTTATCATTAATTTCTAGGTACCCCTCCATACACCTCCGGACCCGCCCGCACACCTCCTCGTCCGACAGCAGCCCTCTTCTAACCTCCACATCGGGCGTTGGTCCCTCCCCTCCCCCAGCTCTAGATCCACCCAGTGCGATGCATGATCTGAAATGGCTATCGCCGAGTATTCCGCACCTTCCTCCCTCGGAATCAATGCCCTGCTCAAAACAAAGAAGTCAATACGGGAGTAAGCCTTGTGGACGTGAGAGAAGAACGAAAACTCCCTATTCCCCAGCCTCATGAATCTCCAAGGATCCACCCCTCCCATCTGGTCCATGAACCCCTCAGCACTTTGACCGCCGCCGGTCTCTTACCCGTCCTGGACCTAGAGCGATCCAGTGCTGGGTCCAGCACTGTGTTAAAATCCCCTCCCATTATTAAACCCCCCCATCTCAAGGTTTGGAATCCGTCCAGAGTCAAATGACAGACCCTACCAGGACACGCAGCGGCTAATGCGGCGCCTCTTTTGCATCACCTCCTCCTTGACCTGTTGGGTGGCCGGCTCTCCCTCCTCACCGACTGCCTCCTGTTCCTCTAGGGCAGGCTCTGCTGCTGCAGATTCCTCCCCCTCGAGCAGCTTCAGCTCATACAGCCACAGGGCATCCCCCAAGGCTGCGGCGACTATGAGAAAGGCCACCATTCCAATATCCATTGTCAGCAGAGGTGAAAGGCCGACATGTTAGCATGGTGCGTACCCCGGTGCCCACCTGATCCAATGGGCTATAAGGTGGTCCTGGTTGGCAATGCGGTCTCTGCCTTCGCATGTACCCCCACTCTTCCCCATCCCAGCATCTCTGGCCTCTTATGTGCCCTGCACCGCGGAGGCCTCAATCCCTAATGCTCATCCCTGCTCCAGAGGTACCATCGGCTGTCACTGCCCATGCCAGTGGACCGCATGGTACTCCGCCGGCAGGTGGTGGCCGGTTGGGGGCTTGGGGGGCGTGCGGCGGAGGGAGAGGTGCGGGGGTGGTGGGTTGATGGAACCCGTACAGCCGGTGGCAATCTGCAGGACCACGGGGCGTGGTGGGTGGTCAGTGGGGTGTGCAGCAGGATGTCAGCCTTGTGGGCTACAGCAATGGCGGTCTGTGCCTGGGCTAAGCCCTAGTCCGGTGGGGACTCACCTCGGCCACACAGCCCCTCCCCCGTTCCCCCCATCCCCCCGGCCCTGCAAGGCCCCCCCCCAACCAGCTTGCGGCCCCCCAAACCTGCTAGCCCGGCCAGTGTCAAGACCGACATCCCATGGTCATGCCTCTGTGTGTCCGACCTGCTTCCCCTCCCTCATCAGCCACAGCTACTCTTTCTCGATTTATAAAAGCACGAGCGAGCGTCACCGTCGGGCATTCCTCCGGTGGAGACGGAGAATCACGGAGAATACCGGGCCAGGCCCACTAATGATATGCAAACAGTGTTTACTGTACGTGCGGAATGGAATGCGTTGGCACCGCTGTTGAGGCGCCGGAGAATCGCAATTTGGCGTGAACCCGGCGTCCGCCCCAATTTCGGCATTGAAACCGATTCTCCACCCAGGCGCTTTTCCCAATATCCGCCAACTGAGAATCTTGCCCAATGAATTTGGCATTCATGTGAAGATGCAGTTTGCGACCTCGTTGTTGAAATTATTGGGCAGATTCTCAGTCTGGGGTATTCCCGTCCCGTCGCGGTGGGACCCATTGCGGTAGATTCAGCAGCCCAGCGGTCCATTGACTTTCAGCTGTACTGAATGATCCTGGTGGCGGGCAGGGCTGGAAAATCCCACTCTCAGTTCCTAATCCAGGTTTTGGCATTCACGCTCTGGAGTTTCAGCTCTTCTGTGAATCCCTGAGGTGAATGTGCTTTAAAGAGACCCAGACGGTGTAAATGAGGTCTGTATTTTTCTCCACTGGCACAAATTCACAGAATTGTTAGTGCAGAGGGACACCGAATGGCCCATTGTGTCTACACCAACTCTCAAATGAGCAATTCACTTTGTGCCATTATCCTGTCTTCACCCCGTAACCCTGAACATTCTTCCTTTTCAGAAAACATTCACATTTCCCTTTTGAACGCCTTGCTTCAACCTACCCTCACCACACTCACAGGCAAGTTATTTTCTCATATTGCTTTTGCTTCTTTCTGGAATTACTTTAAATCTGTACCCTCTCATTTTCGATCCTTTCACAAATGGGATGTTCCCTTGTCTACTCTGTCCAGACCCCTCATGAGTTTGAATGTCTCTATCAAATCTCCTCTCTGCCTCCTCTTATACACTGAAGACAGCCCTGACTGCTCCAATCTATCTTCATAACTGAATCTATTCATTGCTCAAACCATTTTCGTGAATCTTTTCTGCACTCTCTCACATTCTTCCTAAATTATGGTACCCAGAACTGGACAAAGTACTCCAGCTGAGGCTGAAGGCCTTCTTTCATCTATCCATACATTACTCTTTCTATCTATTCATTTATCTATCTCACTATCTATTCATCTGAAAAAATGTCGGCGGTGTTTTGTGTGGAAACATATTTTTTTAGGCCTTTGCAGAATATTTGGCAGCTCAATAAAAACATTAGCTAAATATGAATCAAAACCAGGCGTGAGAAGGATAATTTACAAATTAATTGGCCCTTTCACCCGTGAGAGCTGGCATTAAACCTAGACAAACTGAAGGTGTGAAAAGCCTCTCTACCTGTCTAGCGCGAAGTACAAATGGGTTTGGAGCATTATCAATCTAATCCGACTGGACATGTATGCATAGCAGAAATTTGTCCGTATTTCAGCACAGTATTAAATTGGCATTTCCATGCAGTAAGGTCAGGAGAGCAACTGGAAGGCAGAGCAAAGGAAAGGGCTCATTTAAAACTGCATGTTAAATTCAATTGTAAGCATAGAGTAAAGCTGGGTTTTTCAAACAGTGGGTTGCGACTTGCAGGTGAGTTAGGGTAGGTGTCGGGAGGGGCGTGGAGCAATCAGTCACGGCGTTCCAGATCATAGGAGAAGCGCCCAACTGCCGTGACAAGCTTTTAAATTGAGAATGCCAGCCACAACCGGCTTTTAAATGGAACGATGCAGTCTTCCGGCCAGACGCGGTGGCAGAGAGCAGGACACGAGTCCGGCATGCAAGCTGACAAGCTGCACCATGTATGTCCGTGCTTTTGGCACACAATCACGGAGGAGAGATTCCTACGTTTTCCAGCTGTGAGCAAACAAGGCAACAGGACTGTGATGGACTGAAGATGGATCGTTTTGATATAAGGAAGATAGGGTCAGAGATACAAACAGGCCAGGATCTCACAACTGAATCTGCTGGAGAGAACGGCCCAGGAGAATCCACGGCAGGACAAAGCACTGTTAGAGTCAGCTGAAATCGGGAACAAAGCAGTATAAAAATGATTTCTTGAGGTATGGCTTTGTTAATTGTGTCAATGCAAATCAGGATGCAAAGCCCATGTGTGTTATATACTGGGAAGTACTGGCAAATGAGAATTTAAAAGCTTAAAAACTTTAAAGGCATTTGAAGACTAAGCATGCCGAGTTCAAAGACAAAACTCTCGATTTTCAATACACTGTTAAGTCTTATTCAATTGCATTTAGCTGCGCTGATCAAAGGTTTTTGTCGTTACTTTCAGAGAAGTTTCAGATTTTAAATGAGAAGAGGTGGGTGAAAAATCCTTTTGCCTTTGAGACCCCAGAGTCAATTATCAACTTACAGCTGACTCCAAATGAAGAGATTGAACTTCTGCACCTCACCTGTGACAGCACATTAAAAACATTCCACAAGTCCATGAGACTGTCAGGATTCTGGAGTAGCATCTCCGAGGAGTATCCAATGCTGATGACAACAAGAATTTTGTTGCTATTGTCCTTCACAACAACCTGCATGGACGTGATTGGATTTTCTGTCCTCACAATGATGAAGACCACACAAAGAAACCGATGGAACTCTGTGCTTAAAATGCATATATATAGCCCTCTCCTGGAATGCTGATTGGAGTGAAATCATGATGGCCAAGCAGGCTCACCTGTTGAATTAAATGGAACCAAAAATGACGTGCCATGAAGGTCGGCCAGCGTGGGTTGCTAAGGTCGGGCAGCGTGGGTCACGAATTGTCGCTGGCTTGCGTCGCGAAGGTCGGTCGGCGTGGGTCCCATAGATCGGCCAGTTGGTAAAAGTAGGTCCCAAGAAAAGAAGTTTGAAAAACACTGGAATAAAGGAGCTCTAATTTGGCTTTGATTCATGCGAACCTGACCTGCAGATACCCATTAATGATGCTAAGGACCAAAACAGAAATATATTGCATTATACAGCACTGATGTCTCTTACTTTAATGACAGAGAATAAAGTTTATTGCTATTATTTTTTGTGTGAATGTTTTCCTGTGGTACGTAGAAGGGATGCTCAACAGAAACCAAGAAGAAAAAAGTGTAAAATATATAGAAGATATGGGGCTGGATTCTCCATAATCAGCGATTGGATGTAGAATGGACTCCGACGGCCAAATCGGGGCCTGTGACAGCACCTCGGTTTGACCGAGGTAAGCCATGCTCCGCCCCCCTCTGAAATGGCATCATCGCGTCGCGCGCATTGCAACGGCGCTGCCACATCATCATCAGGCCTTTCCACGATGCTCCACTCCTGGTGGGCCAAGTTCCCGACGCCACAGGACACGTGTGGTTTCAGCAGTCAGGAACCTGGTGTGGTGGCTGCGGACTGTGACCAGTGCCACCACACTCAGCTGGGATCCGTGCTGCTGGCTGGGGTGGCTTACACAAGGGCTGGCGGGGTGGCCAGTAGGTTGCCGGATGGTGGCCTGTGGCATCGCGGGAGCAGGGAATTTCCCCCAGCGCCGCTGCTGACCCCTCACTGGTTCCAGAATCGGTGAGGGTTCAGCGCCGATTTCTGGGTCATAAAGTGCCCACAAATTCTCCCGTTTGAGCCAGCACTTAGCCGCTGAAACAGAATCCAGCCCATGCTTCCTATTTAACTTACTTGACCCCCCCTTTTAATTCCATATTCTCTCATATTCACTGGGTGAAATTTGATGCCACACCTGGGAGTGGGCTAGGAAGAGCAGCAGGTGCCGTACAATAGGGATGAGTAATAAATACTGACCTGGCCAGCGACAGCCATATCCCATAAAAGGGGAAGCACAATGGTTAGCACCACTGCCTCACAGTGCCAGGGACCCGGGTTCAATTCCAGCCTTGGGTGACTGTCTATGTGGAGTTTGCATGTTCTTCCCCTGTCTGTGTGAGTTTCCCCTGGGGGCTCCTGTTTCTTACCACACTTCATGTTAGGTGGATTGGACAAGCTAAACCGCCCCTTAGTGTGCAGGTTAGTTTATGGGGTTAAGAAGGAGTGGGCATGGGTGGAGTGCTCATGGGGTGGTCGGTGCAGACTTGATGGGCAGAATGGCCTCGTTCTGCACTGTAGGGATTCTACGAAAGAGTTCAAAAATATAGACACAGGGAAGGCTCCGGGTGAAGATTGTATTGCCATCTCGACTTACCCCAATTAGGTCCAAGGTGGAAGGATTCAGAATAGCCTGCTCGCCCGGAGGCCAATTGAGGTCTTTAAGTGATGACATTTGAGCCACTTTTTAAGGACCTCTTCCCACCGCCACATTTTATCAGCAGCGAGATGGGGGTGTGGGGCATGCCATTTGGGCAAATTATCAGGTATATCCTCGCGGTCATGTCTGTGGACTGGTGAAAGACAGGATCCTTTCTGTTTACCCTGTTTGACCACCCTTTTCCCAAAGAAGGCACCCAACAGAGGCAAGGTCTGCCTCCATGGAAGACGTGCATGTCCTTTACACTGACACCCATCCCCAAGTCAGCCCTAATGAATCTGCTCCTCCTGCTTTATGTGGGAAGGGGGACATTTCCAGTGCTCGGGACCAGCAGGTGTGTGGGAATTGTCTCCAACTGCAGCTCCTGGAAGACCAGATCTCAGAGAGAATCCGCAAGGTAGAGAGAATCGTGGATAGCACATTTAGAGAGGTAGCCACATTGCAGGCGAAGACTCCACAGGCAGAACGGAAAGAGATGACCACCAGGCAGGCAGAGCAGGAATCTCCCATGGCCAGTCCCCTGTAAAACAGATATACCAGCTTTGGATACTATTGGGACAAATGCCCTCTCAGTGGAAAGCAGCAGTAGCCAAATTCGTTGTACCATGGTTGACACTGTTGTGCTGGAGAGGAGTAAAATGTATGAGAAAGCAATAGTTATAGCGGATTCAACTGAACGTGGAATAAATACGCATTTCTGTGACCGCAAACAAGACTCCAGGATGGTATGTTGTCTCCCTGGTGCTCAGGGCAAGGCTGTTTCAGAGCAACTCAGCGCCGGCCCTAGGGTTGCTGGCGCCCCGGGCAAGCTGAACTTCTGCGCCCTTCGGGGGGGGGGGGGGGGGGTGGCGGGGGTAGGGGGGCGGGGCGGAGGTAGGGTGGCGGGGGCCGGGGAGCCGAGGGAGGGCGGGGCCGAGGGGGGGGCAAGGGGGGCGGGGCGGGGCCGAGGGGTGCGGGGCCGGGGGGCCAAGGGGGTGGGGCCAAGGGGGCGGGGCCGGGGGGCCGAGGCCGAGGGGGGGGGCCCGAGGGGGGGGCCCAAGGGGGGGGGCCCGAGGGGGGGGGCGGGGCTGAGGCGGGGAGGCGAGGCGGGGGGGGGGCCGAGCCCAGGCGGGGGGGGGGCCGAGCCCAAGGCGGGGGGGGCCGAGCCCGAGGCGGGGGGGGGGGGGCCGAGCCCGAGGCGGGGGGGGCGAGCCCGAGGCAGGGGGGGGGCGAGCCCGAGGCGGGGGGGGCGAGGTGCGGGGGGGGGGGGGGGCGGAGGGGGCCGCCCTGGGGGAGGGCGGCCACCGCGCATGCGCATTTGGCACCGGCCCAACTGCACATGCGCGGGACCCGTGTCTGGCGCCCCCTAGCACATGGCGCCCCGGGCGACTGCCCGAGTTGCCGGTGCCTTGGGCCGGCCCTGGAGCAACTACAGGACATTCTGGAGGGGGAGAGTGAACAGCCTGTGACCCTGGTACACATCAGTACAAACTACATAGGTAAAAGAAGAATGAGATCTTAAAAGCAGAATATATGGAGTTAGGAATTAAGTTGAAAAGTAGAGCCTCAAAGGTAGTGATCTCAGGATTATTACCAATAACATGTGCTAGTCAGAGCAGAAATAGTAGGACATATCCGATGAATACGTGGCTGAAGAAGTTTCTGCGACTTAAGGACCAGTTCTGGAGGAATGGGACCAGTACAAACTGGATGGGTTATACATGGCAGGACCGGGACTGATGGCCTAGTGGGGCATTTACTAGAGTAGTTTGGGATGGTTTAAAATAAAATGGCAGAGGTATGGGAACCTATGCAAGGAGTCAGAGGAAATGGCAACAAGGATAAGAACAGAAGACAGAAAAGGGAATAAAAAAAGTGATAGGCAGAGAAACTAAGGGCCAGAATCAAACAGGGCCACAGTGAAAGATAATGGGAACGGGACAAGTAATGTTAAAAAGACAAGCCTTAAGGTTTTGTGCCTGAATGTATGGAGCATTCCCAATAAAGTGGAAGAATTAATCGTGCAAATAGTTGCAAATGGATTTGATATAGTCAGGCTTATTATGGAGATACGGCTGCAGGGCGACCAGGAATAGTTACAGAACATCCAGGGGTATTCAGTATTTGGGAAGGACCAGACAAAAATGAAAAGACGGTGGAGTTGCATTCTTGGTTAAAGAGGAGTTTAGTGCAATATTGAGGAAGGATATTAGATCAGGCAATGTGGGATCTGTATGGGTGAAGCTGAGAAACACCAAGGGACAAAAACATTAGCGGGAGTTGCAATAAATAAATGAACACCTGTAACTATGGGTGACTTTATTCTGAAAGCAAAAACTTCGAACTTAAAGCCTAGTCTGAAGAAGATGTACTTGAAGGCAACCATCTGCAACAAGGATCCTTTTACTTTTGTAGCCACCGAAGTTGGCCATTCCCTCAATACAAAATGGAGGAACGCAAAGCTTGCAGGGTAAAATGGACAAAGTTTGCAGCACAAGCCACTGTGTATTCTGTCTGCTAAGAGAGCAGACAGCACCGAAACGAACATTCCGCATACTAATGAAGCAATCTCCGAGATAGTTAACATGGTAATGGAACGATCCCAGGGACAAAGGACACAAATAGGGAAGTGATTGCAACATTGTATGGGAAGCCAGACACCCCGGCACCAGCGGGGTTCAAAGGCAAAGCACCTGAAGGCCCGCCCAGTAGTCGAGGGACAGCCTCAGTATTGGGGGGATTCAAACAAATCGATTGGGAAAAGACCCAATCGATCCCCAGCAGATAGAGGGTCCGCCCAAAAGGGCGCGAAGCCCTGGGACCTATAAGAGACAGGTCCCAAACTCAGTTTGTTCTTCTTGACCAGCCCTCCTCTCTTGACCAGCCCTCTCAACCAGCTTTTTACCTAAGAAGACCTTGACCGAGAGAGAGGAGAGGTTCGGACAGCAGCCGCCAGCAAGTAAGTGTCTCACAACGATCGCTACCAGAGATAGACACTCCTGACCCCTTTTAACCCATACCAACCTGAAGTCTGCGGACCCAGTGCAGAGCAAGAGGCCATTGTCCCCCTGATCCGGGAGTTCCTTATTCAGTTAAGTATTGGTCTATTTAGTGGTAGGAATAGTTTAGTCATTTTAGCGTGTGCATGAGTAGATTATAATTGCATTATAATATACTCATTTGTTTGAACTTACTAATTGGTGTATGGTTTTATTGCTTTGAACTTGACCTTGAAACTTGTGGCGATATCTTAACGATACCTGGCGACTCCAAAGCTAAGTAACGAAACAGCCAAATCGAGTGTTAAGCACACTCACCCAGAACGAGCAACACTTTCATCATTAGTGTTCTACATCCCTCTTTCCCCTCTGTCTTTGTCTGTCCGTCTTGTCTATGCGTATTTTGCGTGGGGGTGAGTTAAAGAGTGGGGCTTAGATAATAGTTAGCTAGTTGTATTTGTTGCATATTTAATTATAATTATTGTTGTTAATAAAAACTAATTCTGTTTAAATTTACAAACATGGTGACTGTAGCTGTTGGGCAACCAGAGAGCAAAGACTTTGAATATTTTCTAAGAATTATTTGTTAATTTCAATTGTGTTTGACTCTGGGTCAAGAAGGGGCCAGAATTGACCATGCATTAGCTTTGGAGGTCCTAACATTGGTGGTCATCTTCCAGGATTCCAGAGTCTTTGGAACAGTTCCTACGAATTGAAGGTAAACTAATGTAATCCCACCATTTAAAAAGGGAGGTTGAGAGAAAACGGAGAATTACAGACCAGTAAGCCTGGCATTAGTAGTGGGCAAAATGCTAGAACCAATGATAAAAGATTTAATAGCACAGCACTTGGAAACCAGTGGCAGGATCGGACAGAGTCAATACGGATTTATGAAAGGAAACTCATGCGTGACAAATCTACTGGAATTCTTCGAGGATGTAACAAGTAAAGTTGATGAGGGGGAACCAGAGAATGGGATTTTTTTTGACTTTCAAAAGGTTTTCGACAAGTTCCCAAATAAGTGATTACTGTGTAAAATTAAAATGCGCGGGATTTGGGGTCGCGTACCTGTATTGAGATGGGTAGAAAACTGGTTGGCTGACAGGAAACAAAGACCAGGAATAAACTCATCTTTTTCCAAGTGGCAGGCAGTGACTAGTGGAGTACTGCAGTGATCAGTGTCAGGACCCCAGCTATTCACAACATGCATTCATAATTTAGATGAGGAAACTGAAGGTAACAAGGGAATTCTCCGCCACCAACAGCCGGTGGTGGAATTCCAGATATGGCGGAGAATCTTGTGCGGGGCAAAAGCAGGATCTGTGCCATTTTCAAAGCTCCGGCTGCCTGCTGGTGGCGACATGAATGTGCCAGTGGGAGGATGAAATGGGTCAAATCCTATTAACAGGCTGGACATCGGATTATCCATGGCTCCATGAGGCTCCGGCCTTCTGGGCCAGAATTCACATGGGCGCGGAATGATGCAATTATTTGCCCATGTGGCACTGATGCAGTGGTGGGCAGGGGAATGTGCAACAAGACTTGCATGTCCTTGTACACCAGTCCCTGAAAGTACGCATGCAGGTGTAGCAGACGATGAACAAGGCAAATGGTATGTTGGCCTTCATAGCAAGAGAGTTCGGGTACAGGAGCCGTGATGTCTTGCTGCAATTATACAGGGCCTTGATGAGATTGCACCTGGAATATTGTATGCAGTTTTGGACTTCTTGCTATGGAGAGAGTTCAGCGAACGTTTAACAGACTGATTTCTGGAATGGTGGGACTGAGGTATGAGGAAGAATTGAGTAATTTAGGATTGTATTCTGAGGAGTTTAGAAGAATGAGGGAATCTCATAGAAATCTATAAAATTGTAACAGGTCTAGACAGGGTAGATGCAGGAAGGATGTTCCAGATGGTTGGTGTGTCCAGAACTAAGGGTCGCAGTCTGAAAACACAGGGTAGAGCTTTAGGACTAAGATGAAGAGATATTTCTTCACCCAGAGAGTGGTGAGCCTGTAGAATTATCTACCACATAAAGCAGTTGAGGCCAAAACATGTATGTTTTCAAGAAGAGGTTAATGAAAACTCTTGGGGCTAAGAGAACAAAGGATATGGAGGGAAAGCGGGAACAATTTACTGAGTTGGATGATCAGCCATGATCACAATGAATAACAGAGCAGGCTCAAAAGGGTGAATGACCTCCCTCTGCTCCTATGTTTCTATAAAATTTGGAGCTGAGCTCCTTCATGCTGTGAATAATTACGTGCGAGTTTAATGGCAGGTTTCCCAGTGCACCTAGTACTTCTTAGTGTATGTCTATCAGCTCATCTTCAATGACCTAGGCCTTGAAAATCAGCATCCGATTCCTCTGCACCAGAGCTGGTGTGTGATCTTGCCTTCTGTCAATGGCATCCTATCCCCTTTCATTAGCTCTTGAACACTGCTGCAGTCCGCCACTGCACACATGCGTGGCCATGGACCCAGCAATCTCCAGGCCATATCGGCAGCTAGAGACGGGTGATCTACGTTACCTTCCTGCTAGCCCCCAGCAAAACGGGGATCGGTTGCCATTTTGTGCCAGTTTTCCTGCCACCGTTCCCACGCCGGCGTGGGGACATAGTCTCCAAATCGGAGAATTCAGCCTCCAAAGTATGTGGCAAGGTTTGAAGGCTGCTGAATATTCATGAAGTGAAATAATAGCATTGGCATACTCCTTCTGGTCTCTTAATCGTCAAGACAAAGACTGTCCCCTTCCCATTAGGAACATCACATTTTCTTCCATGTGAACCAAGCAGTAAAGGTGGATTTGGTATCTGCTATTCCTGACCACTTTCAATTTGTTATGCATGGTTTTCCCGTGTACAGTGGAAATGTGTGTGCCACTGATTACCTTCTGTGCTGTTTAGAGAACATGGTTGTCATGTTTAGTATCAGTATTTAGTAATAGTATTCGTTGTATGCAGCATATGAAATGGAGGAAGTAAGATTGCAATCATGAAATGAAATGAAATGAAATGAAAATCGCTTATTGTCACGAGTAGGCTTCAATGAAGTTACTGTGAAAAGCCCCTAGTCGCCACATTCCGGCGCCTGTCCGGGGAGGCTGGTACGGGAATCGAACCGTGCTGCTGGCCTGCTTAGTCTGCTTTAAAAGCCAGCGATTTAGCCGAGTGAGCTGAACCAGCCTGAGTATAAGATGAGAGTATAGAAAAGAAGGAGGTGCAATAAAATGTACAAGAGAGATTAGAGGAGAATGAAAAGAAACAGAAAGAGAATGTTTCTGACCCATGCATGGTGCAGCTATGAAAATGGCAAAATTGACAGGACCTTACCTTATAAACTCTGGCAAGGTCGGTAAAAATACCCCTGCATTTCAGCCATGTATTCAAGCTTAGCTTCTGGCATTAACCATCGAACCAACCTCCTCCCTATGGTGAAGATGTTGTCTAAAGGACTTCCTGCCACTTGGGAGGAAACAGGATCTCCTTGACCCCTTTGTCCACCATCGAGGCCAGGAGCAATGAGAATCTTGGGACCTGAATTGTTCATGCTCCAGTCATTTCTTTCTTCAGAAGCATTGCTGCTGTCTGCAGCCAGAGAGCAGGTCCCTTTAAATGGCAGCAATTTCCCATCTCTTCCAAACAGGCACTCAGTAAATGAATAGCAAAATGGAGTGGGCTGTGTGACTGTCTCAGTAGAATGAATTGGAAGCACCAATTTTCTGGGGTGACCACCTGATGAGGTGGAGCCCATCTTGTCGATGCAATTTTGTGCACAAATCAAATTCCTGGTTATGTTGTTTCTGTTCAAGCCTCTGCCAGTTTGAAGAATAATGACTGCCACTTTATTGATATGGTGTTAAAATAGAAGAAAATCACACCATCCGAAGTTAATTCAGAAATTGCAGTTTAACTAAATGTTTATACCCAGCCGGCAGCAAACATTATTCATGACATGCAAGTTGAGGAACAAGGGCCTCCTGCAAGACTCCAGCCAGTGTCCCATCTCTCACACTTGTTTGATTTTTTTGCATATCATGCATCTCCATTCAAATGAATGCACTTTTCTTTTAATAATGAATATGCAACTTTGCCTTGACATTCTGGTAGCCAATAAACAAAATACAGAACATTGGCTGGTGAACAGACAATAATTCCTAACAGACTTGCATTTCATGAATCTCATTTAAATTTCAAAATGACACATTTGTGAGGGGACCACGCAGGGCAACTTGTTATTAAAAAAGGAAATAAACTCATGATTATGGTCTGAAGAAGCTTGAAGAGCATGCTAATAATTGAGTACAGCTTGAGGTGGATCAGTATAGAACATACTGCTTTTCTTTACTGCAGTTCCACCAAGGCACAATGGGGGAAGGCTACTATGTAAGGTCCTCTTGCCAATGTGCACCGAGGGCCTAGTAACCATGTAACATCCCTCAGACTGTGTGTTTAAGCCTAACTGTATGAAGCACCTCAGAGTGCAACATTGGCAATGTATACAGTTTGAACAGAATTATGCTCTCTGTAATGATTATATTGAAATATCTGATGGGGGGGGGGGGGGGAGGTCTGGTGATTGTCTCTAATGGGGCTTCTAATGGGAGGGTTCAATGAGGAGGGGCTGGGGGATGGGGTGGGCGGGATTTGTGTTGCGAGAGGGAGGTGGGACTGCTGATGGATTTAAGAGGCACCATACCTTAAATATTAACCCCCTTGGCCTACATCATGGCCTCGCTGGCAAATACTTGCAGCAATCCACACTTGGATGAATTTTGGCCGAGAGGGCCGGAGCATCACAGAGGCACGGAGAATCCAATGTTCTCCATTAACAGGATGCATTTGACCTATTTGTATCCTCCTGTAAGCTGATGACTGGAGCATTGGCCGCTGTCCTTCTTTTCCCCTCCTCTCATCTTGGCCTGGGGATTTATCTTCTTTAAAACCTGCTAAAACTGCTACCATCCCCTCCCTCCCATCAGTACAACTATATCACAGCCCCCCTCCCTGCTATCTATACCTACACAGTCCTACTCCATAGTGAACATAACTGCAAAATAGACATTTAATACATCACCTACTTGCCAACTGAAGCGAAGGGTGGTGGTGGAAGGTTGTTTTTCAAACTGGAGGCCTGTAACCAACGGTGTGCCTCAGGGATCGGTCCTGGGTCCACTGTTATTTGTTATATATCTTAATGATTTGGATGAGAATGTAGGAGGAATGGTTAGTAAGTTTGCAGATGACACCAAGATTGGTGGCATAGTGGATAGTGAAGAAGATTATATAAAATTGCAACAGGATCTTGAATAATTTGCCCAGTGGACCGATGAATGGCAGATGGAGTTTAATTTGGATAAATGTGAGGAGATGCACTTTGGTAGATCAAGTCAGGGCAGGACCTACTCAGTTAATGGTAGGGAGTTGGGTAGAGTTACAGAACAAAGAGATCTCGGAGAAAAAAGGTTCATAGTTCCTTGAAGGTGGAGTCGCAGGTGGACAGGGTGGTGAAAAAGGCATTCAGCATGCTAGGTTTTATTGCTCAGAATATTGAATACAGGAGTTGAGATGTCTTGTTGAAGTTGTACAAGACATTGGTAAGACCACACATGGAATACTGTGTTCAATTCTGGTCACCCTATTATAGGAAGGATATTGTTAAACTAGAAAGAGTGCCATGATGTGGAGATGCCGGCGTTGGACTGGGGTAAGCACAGTAAGAAGTCTTACAACACCAGGTTAAAGTCCAACAGGTTTGTTTCAAACACTAGCTTTAAGAGCACTTAAAGAGTGTGAATTATCTCAAGCCAGGACAGTTGGTAGGATTTTGCAAGCCCAGGCCAGATGATATGAATCCAAGGTCCCGGTTGAGGCCGTACTCAAGTGTGCGGAACCAGAAAGAATGCAGAAGAGATTTATGATGTTACTACCAGGCCCTGATGGCCTGAGTGAGAAGAATAGGCTGGGACTTTTTTCCCTGGAGCACAGGAGGCTTAGGGGTGATCCTATAAAATAATACAGTAAGAAGTCTTACAACATCAGATTAAAGTCCGACATGTTTGTTTCAAACACTAGCTTTCGGAGCACTGCTCCTTCCTCAGGTGAGCAGTGCTCCGAAAGCTAGTGTTTGAAACAAACCTGTTGGACTTTAACCTGGTGTTGTCAGACTTCTTACTGTGCTCACCCCAGTCCAACGCCGGCATCTCCACATTATGGCTATAAAATAATGAGGAGCATAGATAAGGTAGATAGTCGACATCTTTTCCCAAAGGCAGAGAAGTCTAAAATTAGAGGACAAAGGTTTAAGGTGAGAGGGGAGAGATGCAAAAGCGACCAGAGGGGAAATTTCTTTCCACAGAGGATGGTGAGCATCTGGAATGGTCTGCCAGAGGCAGTGGGAGAGGTGGATACAATTTTGTCTTTTAAAAAGCAGTTAGACAGTTACATGGCAGGGTGGGTATAGAGGGATATGGGCCAAATGCAGGCAAGTGGGACTAGCTTTGTGATAAAAACTGGGTGGCATGGACAAGTTGGGCTGAAGGGCCTGTTTCCATGCTGTAAACATCTGTGACTCTATGACTCTACATCTTTCGGCTCCACATACAGATTGCTACTTTGGTCAATAATGGGCCCTACACTTTCCCTGGTTGCCGTCTTGGCCTTAACATACTTATAAAACACCTTGTCATTTTCCTTTATTTTGCCCGCCAGTATTTTTCATGCCCCCTCTGCTGGATTCCAGTACCCAACTGGGTCCCAGCCTGATGCTGTGCCCCTGGAAGTGGGTAACCCGGAGCTGATGAGGACAATAGGGTGCAGCCGGAACATTCGGAGGGAGATGTCAGCGTCATTCCAGCAGATCTATATCCCAGAGGCTATGGACGCAGAAGATGGCGCCGGCCATGAGTGGCACCAAGGCCAACATTGCTAGGGAGGCTACTGCAGTGGAGAGCCTGGTGCACAATATCGGCACCATGAGTGAAGGTGTCCAATGCGTTGGGCAGTCGGTGACGGCTATGGAAGAATGTATCGACAGAATGTCTGCCTCGCTGTGGGATGTCACCCAGTACCAGGCTGACCTTGATGAGGTTCTGCGGGACATGTTCCACTCTCAGATGGACATGGTTGAGACACTGCGGAGCTTGTCCCAGTCTTAGGTGGGCATTGCTGAGGCACTGCAAGATGTGGCCCGGTCACTGAGGAGCAACGCCGAGGGCGTCGACGCCATGGTGCAGACATTGGGGAACCACCAGGGCTGGCAGAGCCAGATGATGCAGAGGCAGCCAGGACTCAAACCAGCTGCCCCGCCGTCCCAAGGTGGACCCCAGAGTCTTATGGGCACCGCCCGGGATGAGGGGGCACTGGATGCCAACTCGGACCCATTCTATGGCATGGCGACGGTGGGCACCAGCTCCCTCGGGTTCCACCCCTCTGATAAGGACGCGTCACGGGGTCAGCACATAGGAAAGGTGGCACAGGTGTGCATGTGTGCCGTCAAGTGAGCAGGGGCCCTCCGGCCCCAAAGCCCCAGAGGATGCCCACCAGGGGCATTGAGGACCAGGGGATGAGGTAGGCAGCCTCCACCTCAGATGTGCATCCTGGGGACACACCTAGACATAGTGGTTGAGCTAGGAGGGCCAAGCACATTGACAATCACTGAGGGCAGCAGGGGAAAGGATGGGGGATAGGTAGATGTGGGGGTGACGGGAGATTGCTGGGGGTGGGGGGGGGGGGTTCACCACAGGGTCTGGGGTACTGTACAGCACATTTAGTGCCTTTTTGCACAATCATTATGATGCCTCTGTCACTTTCTTCCGCAATGCGGGCTGACCTCCAGACCATTTGCCCATCACTCCAGGTGTCTCCCCATCCCCCCCCCATGGCACCCACCCACCCTCTGGCCGTGGATATGTCTCCGGAGCTGTGTCCCATCCTCTGGGTGTTCGGATATCGCGTGTGTAGTGTTGCGTCCCCCAGTGACTCCCGCATGCTACATGGCCTGCCCTCCCACGGGAATCTGCTTGACATCTATGAAGTGCTCACCACGATTGCTAGTTCAGAATTTAATAACAGCCTTCAGCCACACGGCCAGAGGCTTCAGCAGTTTGTGGGGTTACGGGTGGTTGGTGGGGCAGGCGGGCAGGGACAAGGGCAGCCCCGGAACAATCCAGGGTTAGCATGGCGGTGCTGCAAGCGGTTGCCCCCCTCCAGCATGGCTCCCCGGCTGATGGAGAATCCCGCCCATCCTCTGGTTATTATTGCATTGATATCTGTGTGGCCTTGCTGTGCAGTAATTGTATTTGCTGCACTCCCACTCTGACTACACTTCAGGAGTAATTAATTTTCTTTGAACCCCTTTCGGACATACTGAGATCATAGAAATCACAACATAATTATAAGTTCTTATTATTCTTTTAATATGCTCTGATTGAACATGAGTAATAACATTTCAACTTTGAGTTCAACAGCTTCAGAATGTGACCTTTCTCCTCCACCTTAAACCCTTTTTATATGCCATACATTTATTGTGCCAATGCAAAAACCATCCCTCCCCTCCACCTGCAGCCCCCGCTCCCCTCCCGCTACTGCCTCTCCCACCATGCCATCTCTCTTCTGTTCTTAAGAGTTCTCCATCTTGTTGTAATCTCTCAGCTGCTGCTTAATATTCAACTCATTTCCCTTCTCTTTAGCTCTGATGAAGAGCCGAGTGGACTCAAAACGTTGGGCGGGATTTTCCAGTCCCGTCTGCCCAGAGACCGAAAATTCCCACCCGAGGTCAATGACTCTTTAAATGGTGAGCCATATTTTCCATCCCGCCAGCGACAATTCTCGCGCAGGGCAGGACCTGGAAATCTCCGCCGTTAACTCCGTTTTCTCTCCCGACAGATATTGCCTGACCTGCTGAGTAATCCCAGCATTTTCTGTGCTTGTTTAAGATTCCAGCATCCAGCAGTGTTTTGCTGATCATTAATACGCTGTAATTTGTAAGTGCGAGACCTGTCTCAAATAGCTCAGGCTTTTTGATATTTTAATTCTATGCAAGGTTTACACAAAGAACAGAGTGTGAAAATAAAATGATTCCACACAAAGTTGTTGGCCTGCAGTATGACACCATATAATGCTCGCCCATAAATTCAGTTAAGAGCGCAACATACACCAAGGGCACAAACAACTTTACAATAAACAACAATTCACACACTGATAGTCGTTTGAGTAATATTTCAATGTGTTTTCTGGAAATGGTGGATAATAGGAGCTAAATTGCAAACATTTCATAGGCATCCACAGAATTTACTGTTCCAATCAACTGGAGTTCATATGATTTTCAGTAAATCACTCACTGTGGGAGCCTTAGGCGTTGGCAGTTTGAAGCTCTATATGGGAGATGAGTTACTGCAAATAAGACATGGCTTAATGCTGTAAACATGTTTCATACATCTGCCGGCCCATCTCGAATTACAGCCAATTTTTACCATTCATTTTGAGATTTACCCACCAAATACTAGTTTTGCAGATTCAGACAAAGAAATTGAAGATGTGGAGCCCGAGAGCTCTTTTTCAGACGAAGCTGAATTGATTACACCATTAGTTCCAAGTGGTATGTCAACTTTGGCTACATACTCAAATGGTTTTGTGGTCTTTCATGTATATTGGGGTGGCTCAGTGAAGATCACCTCCTTCTCTGGATTTATTGCACCAATGGGACTCGAAGCAAATCACACTTGTTTCAACAGAACCACAAACATGATTATTTTTCCTTAGGGGAGGGAAGATGATGTAGTTTTCATAAAATGTACCCAAATTTTCTTTTTTCAGCACACAAGGTTCAGACTCATGAGGAAAATGAAATTCGTATAAAACAGTGAAAATGCTCGAAATCAAACAAAAGCAGAGAATGGTGGAATTGAACAGATCAATCAGCCTCTGTAGAAACAAAAGACATGCTTTGTTTAAAAAATAGCTCTTAAAATGGCACAGAGACGGCAGCATTTCCCTCTCTCATTCTGTTTAATGCGTTAATAGAAGGGAAGATTTTCTGTTCTGATCTATTTACTCACCTGAGTTTTATTGACTATTAGCTCCATTGAATAGACACATGATTATAATTGTCATTTAATCTTTGTTACTCATCACTGCACATCTATGGAGCTTAATGTTGTCAGATTCATGAATCACACTTAGAAGTAGTTGAGATTGTTGATAAATATTGGTGGTTGTACACTCAAGTCTCACTGGCGGTAAAATTGCCAAACCTGCAACATTACCCTCACAAATACCCAAGGATTTATCCTTTGTTTCTACTTCCCTCCTCTACTTGCTGCCTGTTGGCATGATCATCTGCAGACATTGTCTGAGCTCCTATACAAACACTGACAAAACCCTGTTCTATCTCTCCATTGCATCACTCAACCTCCACCACTTCTGTTGACGGACAACTTGTCCCTGATATTTTGCTAAATATTTGTCATGGATTCCAAACTCCTCCCAGGCCACTATCTCAGGCTGAAACAGACTGTTCATAATAGCAACATCCTTTTCAGTACTGAGTTGAACTTCCAGCCTCATAAGTTCTCCAACTTAAAGGCCACTTACTTCCACCTCCGAGAAAACTTGCTGGGGGAGAAATTGGACTTGTTAGCATCTGGTTTCCCAGCATCATGAGAGCTCCTAGAGCAAAACATAGCATCTATCACACAGACACATATAGACACACGCGTGCCGTGCTAGCCATAGCGCAAATCTCACAATGGCTTCTAGAATTTGCGAGAGGCCAAAAACAGGATGTGTGCCAATGAGATTTCAATTTCCTACCTTCTAGGAGCTTTTCACGGTAACTTCATTTGAAGCCTACTTGTGGCAATAAGCGATTTTAATTTCATTTCATTCATAGAATACCTACAGTACAGAAGGAGACCATTCGGTCCATCAAATTTGCACTGGCTCTTGGAAAAAGCACTCTACTTAAGTCCTTCACCCTATCCCCATGCCCTATGCCCCCTCCAATAATGCGAGTAGGGTCATGCCTTGGAAGGGCACAAGCCTGATTTGCATACATCATCATTTCATTAGCGGAATTGAGGTTGATACTTCCACCCTCAACATAACTTGCCACCGAGAAGACACAACGTCATGCCAGCACGAATGACTAAAATTAAAGCCAGTGTTGATGCCCACACTGGGGGAACACACTGTGTTATAGCCTCCGGATGGTGAGGGACATGCTCGCGCTGTGCCCAGGAACCTTGCCAACTTGGCAGGCAAAACCTGGCAGTGCAAACCTGGCAGTGCCAGAGTAGCAGTACTGCAGGGGTGTTTTGGGGAGCTCCATTGAGAATAGTTCCTTTCAGATGTGGTGGAAGGCCATGCCCCACGATTCTAGTGTGATGGGGGTGCCCCAATATGTGTGGGGACGTTCCCCGATGTCTGTATGGTGGGGAATGCCCTCATGCCGATGAGTTGGTGGGGGAGGGGCGGTTGCCCAATTCCTGTGTGTTGGGGTTCCCTGATGTCTGTGTGGCGAAATTCCCCGCTGCCTGCTTGATGGTGGGGAGTGTTGGGTCCCTGATTCCTGAGCTGTGGGGAAGTTCTCCCCGATGTTTCTGGGGGAATGCTCTGTGACCATGGGGGAATTTATTTTTTTATGAAAAACGGGGCGCCCTTTAGAGATGGCACCCTGATCTCTGTGGAGCTGGATTTTCCGACTACATTCGGCCCCATCCCGCCAGACTGACCGTGCAAACCATGCCCCCAGATTGTCTGGAAATCCTGGAGAGAAAACTCAATTGTGCAGCTGGAAAGATACACGCCGGTTTTCCCGCTCAAACCAACACTCTGACCAATGTTTGGATGATTTAGCCTGACATATTCGTGCATTTATTAGTACGCACATAGTGAACATTCCTAGAAGAGAATCTTGCCTCCAAGCGCTACTGGAAAATCAAATAGAGTAGCAGCCACTTCTGGGACTGCAGGGCAACATGGACATGGGGCAGTATGGAGCCCCGAGTAAACGTCAGTGGGCAGGCTTGCCAGTGCCAGTAAGGCAGAACCCGAGGGACAGGGGTGAAGGGGTGGAGATGATTAGTATGTGTATTAGCCCTGCATGGGACTCTTCCAGCTGGGGATGATTGTTCCTGAGTGCTGATTGGGTGGTGCGTTGCTCAGCACTAGTAGCAGCTGACAGAAAGGAATGAGGACCCTGAGATGTGTAACTGAGTACTGTGTAAATGCTGTGATGATGCTGAATAAATGTCTTTCATATGACCTCTTCGGAATCCCTCTTTGCTGTTTACTTCATTGGTAATGAGGATCAATTGGAGCTGTCAGCTACCTTCCCCCCAATTTTTTTTAAGAGTCTGGATTGAGATACGGACTTTTCGTTGCTGTGTCACCCTCTTTCGGGACCTGTATTGAAACGGGAGGTGATCATCGGGCCAACGATTGATGCCGGATTTTGGAATGCGTGTGCTGGGAGAGTTCCGGGGCCTGATGTGGACAGTAGCACTAGAGGCAATGTCATCAGGGCAACTTCAGTTGATGGTCGCCCAACGGTCTTATCCAGTTTCCATGTGCAGCCTTTCTGTGATGCCAGCTTGCGGTGGCAGAATGGGAAGTCCTTATGGAGTTGGCACCATGTTTTTGGACTTGTGAGGGTTTGTGACTGTGGAATTGATTTTGAAAGATTGTTCCATGATGGTTTGGACTATAAGATGGGCTATATAGATATTTTACATGGGTTTGATGTTACCGCATGGCTGCAGGTTTTGTACCGACAGACACTATTGGGGTGCGTGGACCCTGTGTTTTTTATTGTGTGGTGTGTTTGATTGAATCGGTACTGTATAAATTCTGGGGCGGCAGATCCCTGAGCGTTCGGTGGGTGTGCTTAATTTCCCTTTTTTATGTTGATATGGTGATGAGCATTTTGGGGGCATATGGGGTGTAGTTTTGGGTATTGTCTGATGATACCCTTCTCACATTGTGGCTGTAGGTTACGTGGTGAAGGTAAGGCCTTGGGTCGATGGGTCATCTGCTAGTGTGTGCACCATCCCCAGGCTCGAATGTTAGTGACTTTGCCCTTTGTGTGGTTAGTGGGCGTGTTGGGCCGGTATAATATTCGGCGGAGTGTATGCTGGTCCATACTGTTCCCTCGTTTTTGTCGCGCCTTGTTGGCCCACTTTTTTTTTGTTGTTGCCATCTGACTGTGGTGAATTATAAACCTCAGTAATTCACACTGTATTGTACCACATGTATTGAGCCTGTACTCTGTACCGGATTGTGTGTAATCGTGTGGCCCTGCCCATAGGGGGAGATGAGGAGTTTGTACTGGGCTCCACCCTTGGCTCTGCCCATGGCTCCTCCCCCAGCCGGAAGTATAAAGATCAGTGCTGTGAGCCTGCTGCCAGTTCATCTCGAGTTCATCCCGTCACAGGCAGGCTCTGTTGTAAGACTATTAAAACCACTGTTCACTTCTAACCACATGTCACGTGAATTGATGGTCTCATCACTGACCATTGCAGTTTTGTTGTATCAGTTTTTGTCCTCTCCTCCATGATCCTTTTCGAGCAGGTTTTCGGACTTGGGGGGGGGAGGGGTGTTATAACCCTGCATTGGACTCATCCAGTTGGAGAAGATTGTTCCCAAATGCTGACTGAGCTGTGAGTTAACCAGCACTAGTATAACAGGTTAGCTGTTGTAGCAGCAGACAGAAAGGAGTGAGGACCCTGAGATGTGTAACTGGGTCCAATGTAAATACTGCTGTGATGCTGAAGGAACATTTTTCTTGTGAAAGCTTTGGACTCCCCTTTTGTCGTTTACTTCAGTGTGGAGGACAGATAGTTTGGGAGGTGGGTTTCAACCCTCGCTATTGGAGAGGCCACCAGAGGGCATTTTTCCTCCCTCCCCATCCGCAGAGGCTGTCGGCAACCTGCCAGGGAATACCAGCTGGCCTCCCCCATGATGCGTGAGCACCTTTGGTAGAATACCAACACTGGAGAGTCTCACCTGACCAGTGTATGTTAATTAGCCAATTAGGGGCCGTAATTGGTTCAGGGCCTTAATTGGTATATGGGCAGATCTAAACTTTCTCTGCCCTGATTCAATTGAGGGGAGAAATGCTGGAGAGCAGAGAGGGCGACAGGTTCTGCACCCTGTACCAACTCATCCTATTAAATGGCCCCCATCCACCTCCCAGCCTGGTTAGTTAGGAGCCAGAGAAATATGAGGTGGGATTTACTGACCAATCTGCCTTGTTATTTGGCTGCAGAAGCGGCCCGCCAGTGGGATTTACTGACTCCAGCGATGTCAATGGGATTTCCCGCTGACTGGTGTGGAACCAGAATATCCCGCTGGTGTGAACAGCCGGTAGATCTAGCCGTCATCTCCAATTTTTAAAATAATCCAACGCATCTGGTGTTTCCTTTGTGGTTCTGCTGAAGTGGTCACATGATATGACAAAAGACAATGCTGCTCAAGGATACATTTTACTTGAAATAAAATAGGGGATCAAAATACTTACTTTGATGCCTCTATCCATCAAAAAATCAATTCCATTTTAATGTGCTATGGTTTAATGCCAGCTAGCTGTAATATTCGGAATGTTTTATTGATTTTAAAACCTCAAAGATGCACTGTTTATGTGATCATCTTTATATTCAACATATTGAGATTTTTTCTATAATTTGTGCTTGGGAACAATGGAACAGAAGATATTACAAAGAGGACTACGGACATTCTAAAGATTCCTTACTTTTCTGCATTAATATATGTATCATAAAATAGTAAAAGAGTATCTTTGTAATATATCTTGACTAATGTGAATGAGAAATCACTATGGTTGTGTCATTTTGGCATTGAAATTGCGCTGTGCAAGTTGTAATGTATTCTATGAACTGACAAGTTTTAATTCATAAGCCATTCTGTCATTTTAACATTTTGCATAAATTTATAACTTGACCTGTGTACTGGAATATTTCAAATGGGGGTGTCTGATATGATTGATAAAAGTACATTTATTTTAGCTTAGCAGTCAGATAAGTAAAGCATAATGTAGAGCCATGTCTGGGAGCACTATGCATTAATGATGACATTAAACTGGCCCTGTGAACTGAACGGTTAAAAAAAGAGATTGATTTCTGAATATGGTATTCAAATCTAATTTAGTTAATTATTGAATAGGCTTACCACTGCTTAAGTTTACATTTATGCAATTCTGTCACTGCTATTAAGAAGAATTTTAAAAATATCATCCTTGATAGCAACTTGGACATCAGTGAATGGAAAGTGTGAGGTAAACAAAGCCAGTTTTAAGGAATTTATATTTGCACTGATAAACATAGGGATCCTAAAGTGGGTTTAATTTAATGTTTCCGTGTCTGGAAGAGTAAAACCTATTGTTAAGACTTCCTCTTTTGGCAAAGCGGTGGGCGATCGGGTACAAGGCGGCTCCTGTTCAGCGATGCGTTTTTGGCCCTTGTCACCCGATTTACAGGTGTAAATTTTAAAAACAAAATAGAAGCGAATTTGCACTTCCCGGTCTCTCCTTCGAAATGGGATGCCGACAGCGGATAAAACCAAGCAGAAGGCACTTGAAAGCTCCTCACCTGAAAAGGCAGCACCTCGTGGTGAGGGGAAGAAAAGCATGGCGGAGTCCTCTGGATCGTCGATGCCTACCCTGGAGTCAATGGAGAAATTGATGGAATTCTTGTCCGGGAGCTCCACAAACAAAGGCAGTTAGAACATAGAACAGTGCAGCACAGAACAGGCCCTTCGGCCCTCAATGTTGTGCCGAGCCATGATCACCCTACTCAACCCACGTATCCACCCTATACCCGTAACCCAACAACCCCCCCCCCCTAACCTTACTTTTATTAGGACACTACGGGCAATTTAGCATGGCCAATCCACCTAACCCGCACATCTTTGGACTGTGGGAGGAAACCGGAGCACCCGGAGGAAACCCACGCACACAGGGGGAGGACGTGCAGACTCCACACAGACAGTGACCCAGCCGGGAATCGAACCTGGGACCCTGGAGCTGTGAAGCATTTATGCTAACCACCATGCTACCCTGCTGCCCCAAATTGATGGCAGAATATGTTTCTCGAGGACGTGGTGACCCTCCCCTTCGGTTAACCTTGGAGAGGGTAGAGCAGTGGATGGAGGCACAAGGCACAAAGATCCGTGAGATGGAAGATGCAGTCTCAGATCATTGCGAACGGATTGCCCATTTGGTGGCTGAGGTTAAGTTGATGGTGGAGACCGAAAACATTTTAAGAGCCAAGGCTGAAGACCCGGAAAACGGGTCCAGGCACCAAAATCTGCAGATTGTTGGGCTACCAGGGGACATCGATGGCACGAATGCCACAGAATTTGTGGCGACGATGCTTAGGAAATTGGTAGGGAGGGGGTCTTTGCTAACCTTCCTGAGGTGGACCGGGCCACTACAACAGAAACCGAAGTCCAATGATCCACCAGTCATAGATTTCTCAATAAAAAGCAGATCTTGAAATGGGCGAAGGCCACAAAGGAAAGCTATTTGGAAGGGCACTATGTTCGAATTTACCAGAATATTGGGGTGGAACTGGCAAAGCGCAAATGCGGGTGACAAGGGTCTCTTTATGTATGGGTGGAGGCGCCATCTATCTTGGGTGGGCCTGAATTCGAGGTAGTTGGGTCTTAGTTGGAAGTCCTCACAGTGGGGATAAGGTTGACTCTACTAGAGGGAGGGCCCAGAGCCCCCCCCCCCCCCCCCCCCCCCCCCCCCCCCACCCCACTAGCTTGGTGACGGGGAATGTTCAGGGATTTAATGGTCCGGTTGAAAGATTTTGGGTGTTTACTCATTTGAGGACTTTGAACACAGAGGTGGTCTTGTTGCAGGAGACACCTTTGCGAATTTGGGATCAGACAAGACTGAGGAAAGGGTGGGTGGGGCAGGTGTTCCACTCAAATTTTGATTCAAGGTCAAGAGGAGTTGTGGTCTTGATCAATAAGAGGATGACATTTATGGTGACTAGAATTTTGAAAGAGCATGGGGGGGGCGATATGTTATGGTGAGTGGGGTATTGGCGGGTGAACTAGTGGTATTGGCGAATGTTTGTGCACCAAATTGGGACAACGCAGATTTTATCAAAAGGGGGTTGGCAGCCATCCCTGATATGGACTCACACCAGTTGATTATGGGGGGAGATATCAATTGTGTATTAGACCCGAGGATGGATTGGTCAAGTCCCAGGTCTCTGATTATATCTTGGCAAAGGAGTTGGCTGTGTTCATGGAACAGATGAATCATCGAATTTACAGTACAGAAGGAAGCCATTCGGCCCATCAAGTCTGCACCCGCTCTTGGAAAGAGCACCCCACCCAGGCCCACATTTCCACTCTATCCCCATAACCCAGTAACCCCACCCAACACTAAGGGCAATTTTGGACACTAAGGGCAATTTAGCATGGCCAATCCACCTAACCTGCACATCTTTGGACTGTGGGAGGAAACCGGAGCACCCGGAGGAAACCCACACACACACATGGAGAGAACGTACAGATTCCGCACAGACAGTGATCCAAGACGGGAATCAAACATGGGACCCTGGAGCTGTGTAGAAATTGTGCTAACGACTATGCTACCATGTTGCCCAATGGGGTTGGGGGGGGGGGGGGGGGGGGGGGGGGGGGGGGTTGATCCATGGAGCTTTGGTCACCCAAGGGTGAGGGAGTTTTTCTCCTTCTCTCACGTGCACCATGTCTACTCCAGAATAGTTTTTTTTATAGTAGGAAAGGCATTATTCCTGGGGGTGGTGAGAGTTGGGTACTCCTCGATAGTAATACCAGACCATGTTCCACACTATGTGGATATGTGATTAGAAGCAGGCCGACCCCAGTGCCCATCCTGGAGGTTGGACACATCACTCCTGGCAGATAAGGGGCTTTATGAAAGGGTGGCTTCGGCCACAATGAATTACATAAATTTAAACCAAAATGGGGAGGTCTCGCCTTGCATGTTCTGGGAAGTGTTGAAGGCAGCGATCAGACGAGAAATAATATTGTACAAGGCTCACAAGGTTAAGGCTGGCAGGGTTGAAAGGCAGAGATTGATAGACCTAATCTTGGAGGTGGATTAGCAGTACTCCATGGCCCCGAAGGCAGAGATGTTGGCAGAGAGAAAGAAGCTACAAATGATGTTTAAGCGTGAATCAACGGGGAATGTGGTGAGCCAAATTCGCCACTTGAAAGGGATATTTTATGAGTACGGGGATAAAGCCAGTTGATTATTGGCTCACCAATTAGGATGGCAGGCAGCTACATGGGAAACAGCTCAGGTTACGTTGAGGGGGTAGAGCTGGTTGGTGCCCTGGATATGATTAATGGAGATATGCGGCGGGATGCTCCATCCTGCCATGCCACATTTCTACCTCACCCCGCCAGCGGGATGTTCCGTTATGCCGGCCAGCCAATGGGGTTTCCCATTGTGGGGTAACCCCATGCCGTCGGGAAACCCACGGGCTGCCGGCAAAATGGAGCATCCCGCCGGCGGAGAATCCCACCCGTGATATATTTTATCAAGGGCTAGACAAGTCTGAAATGAAGATTGGACTTCCCAGTGGTAGAAAGGGTGAAGAGGGGTGTGTGGAGGCACCATTGGGGTTGGAGGAAGCTATAGACTGTATTGGTTCCATTCAATAGGGGAAAGTTTGCCGCCTTGTTGGTGTCGTACTTACTGGGAATGTTCAATGACTCTCTGCTGAGAGGAGGTTTAGCACAGGGCTAAAGAACTGGCTTTTAAAGCAGACCAAGGCTGGCCAGCAGCACGGTTCAATCCCCGTACCAGCCTCCCCGAACAGGTGCTAGAATGTGGCGACTAGGGGCTTTTCACAGTAACTTAATTTGAAGCCTACTTGTGACAATAAGCGATTTTCATTTCATTTCAGGAGTGCTGCCTGCCACACTGACACAGGGCACGATTTCTCTATTTCAGAAAATGGACAAAGATCCCCTTGAGTGTGGGTCTTACAGGCCTATTTCACTATTAAACACTGATGTGAAAATACTAGGTTCTGCCGACACGATTGGAGGGGTGCCTACCAGATATGATTTGTGAGGACCAGACAGGATTTGTCCAGGACTGAAAGTTGTCATCCAATATCAGGAGGCTTTTGAATGTGGTCATGTCGTCTTCTGTGGAGCAGGTATGAGAGGTAATCATCTGCATGGATGTGTACCAATGGACTTTTGACCATGTGGAGTGGAGATAATTGTTGTGTTATTCATCTTGGGGTAACACGGACTGCAACACAATGCAGATAGACTATAAAGCATACACTAAACATAGGTGTCGGTTCAATACATTTCATTGAACTTCTGTAACAATGCACACAGCTGGCTGTGAGTTGACTCTCTACTACTCAAAGTAAACTAACTCTAACCGTCTAGACCAGGCTAGCTCTGATCCACATGTAGAAAGTGCTGTCTGCTATGTACACCCTGACTGTCACTACAGTTGTCACCAGTGGAAAGAGGCGGAGTGCTGATGCTTCGCGTGTTTTCTAATTGGAAGCCTCCCTCTGGTGTTCTGTCTGGTGATTGGTTGTGTTCTGTCCTGTATGTTGATTGGCTCACCTGGGTGCCTGTCACTGCCTGCTTTTACCTCATGATGTGCATGGGTGCATATTATGACAATGATCATCTCCTTGGACAGGGACCAATGGCCTTTGACCATGTGGAGTGGAGCTAACTCTTTGAGGTCTTGGGGTAATTTGGGTTTGGTCCTACTTTTATTTCCTGGGTGAAACTGCAATATAATGCCCTCACGGCAAGTGTCTGGACCAATGCTGTGAACTCAGAATTTTTCCGACAACACAGGGGCATGAGGCATTGATGCCCATTGTCTCCACTATCGTTTGTACTAGCGATTGAACGATTGGTCATTGTGGTAGATCGTCAGGGAAATGGAAAGGTAATGAGAGGGGGATGAGGAACGTATGGTGTCTATTTACGCAGATGGTTTGTTGTTGTACATTTCTGATCCTCTCACAGGTATGGGAGAATTTATGGAACTATTGAAAAAATTTGGATTGTTTTCAGGGTCTAGATTGAATATGAGCAAGAGCGAGATCTTCCTAGTACATTCCCTGGGGAAGAGGACAGATCTGGGAGGCTGACTTTTAAACTGGCCAAGATGCAGTTTAAGTATTTAGGGATTCAGGTGGCACACAAGTGGACGCTGTTACATAAGCTGAACATGCCCAGTTTGGTGGAAGACATGAAGGGGGACCTGAAGAGGTGGGATGCCCTCCCACTAAGTACACAGTGGGATGCTCTCCCAGTAAGTACACAGTGGGATATCCTCCCAATAAGTACACAGTGGGATGCCCTCCTACTAAGTACACAAGGTCAAATGAATGTTTCACCGAGGTTTCTATTCGTGTTTCAGAGTCGTCCGATCTTCCTCTCTAAATATTTGTTCACTAGGGTTGATAGACTAATCTCTGCCTTTGTTTGGGTGGGAAAGACTCCCATGATTAGAAAAGCTTTCCTGCAGAGGGAGACAATCAGGTGGGTTGAAGCTACCAAACCTGGTGCTTTAATATTGGGCAGCGAAGATGGTTTGAGGAGCCGGGTGCGGGGTGGGGTCGGATGGAGGAGGCCTCTTGTTTAGGGTTGTGTCTAAGGGCATTGGTTACACCCCTCTTCCATTCTCCCCAGCCAGACTCTTGATGAACCCGTTGCTAGTGGCACCTTTAAGAATTTGGAACCAGTTAAGACAACATTTTTGACTGGGGGAGCATGTCTTTATTGTCACCAATCTGTGATAATCATAGCTTTGCACCGTCAGGGCTGGGCGCATGGTACAGGATAAGGAGGAGAAAAGAGATTGCGAGGTTCAGGGATTTGTTTGTGAAAGGTAGGTTTGCGAGTCTAGAGGAGATGGAGAAGAAATTTCAACACCGAGGGCAAATGAATTAAGGTTTTTGCAGGTAAGGAACTTTATTCATAAAGAGTTGTCCTCGTTCCCCCAATTACAGAGACCCAAACTGATAGATCACAGGATGCGATGGGGCAAGGGAAGATCTCCGATAGATAGAAATGTTTGCTGGAAACGGGAAAACCATCACGAGAAGAAGTGAGGGGGAAGTGGAAGTCAGAGCTGGGCCTCGGGCTGGAGGGAGGGGTGTGGATTGAGATCCTGCATCGGGTGAGCTTGCACTATGTTGAGCCTGATACAAATTAATGTAATACATAGAGCGCACTTAAATAAGACGCATGTGAGTGGGTTCTTACCTGAGACGGAGGACAGGTGTGAGCGTTGTTCAGGGAGCCTGCCAGGGAGCCTGAAAATCACATGCACATGTTCTGGCCCTGCTCAAAACTAGTTAGGTTCTGGGTCTCATTTTCTGAGGTCATGTCAGAGACCTTTGGGGCCAAATTAGGGCCATGCCCACTGGTGGTGATCTTTTGCGTGTCAGACTCCCCAGAGCACTGTAAGGGGGGAAGGATGACCTCTTGGCCTTTGCCTCCTTGGTGACGCGGAGGCAGGTCCTGCTTGGATGGAGGTTGACGATGTCACCCAGGGCCTCAGTATGGTTACGTGACCTGACAGTATTCCTGCGATTGGAAAAGATTAAATATATCTTGAGAGGATCGGAAAAAAGGATTTACCCCAGGTGGATGCTGTCTTGTTATGCTCTTGGCGTAGCATAAGCGGCTTCCTTGATGTACACTCTGACAAAGGAAGGTTCAGACATGGAGATAACTTCAACACGTTTATTAAACTATTTACAATTTTCCTATCGGATTCGCCACTACTGTTAATCCTTCTATAGCTACTCAGACTGACGAACCAGTCTGCTACAATCCACGTGGTGGGTGTGATATTGAATCAACCCTGTGTCTCTACTCACTGAGTGTCTCCACTGGAAAGATGAAGATCATGTGTGTTGTGTCCTTTATATATGAGTTGGTGTAATGCCCCCCTGTGGTAGTGTCACCTCTGTGTGTATCGTGAATGCCCATTGGTCGTGTCCTATCTTACTGACCTATTGGTTGAATGTCTGTGTGTCATGTCTCTGGTGCTCCCTCTAGTGTCTAGCTAGTCTAGGTGCACCTACATTAACCCCTTGTGTATCTACAGTGATGCATATCACCACAGATGCCATTCATCACTTTCTTTTGGGTCCTGTTCATGGCCAGCAGTTAGGGGGATGGGGCAGGAGAGTTAGGAGGGGAATGGATAAAGGGGCGCAGATAGTGGGGCTGAGGGGAAAAAGGGGATTTAGGGTTGTTGGTGTTACTTTGTTCAAATAAAAATGACAAACTGTTTGCATGATATTGTTACACCTTTCGATGTAAGAATTTGATAATATTTGGAATAAAATATATTTTTTAAAAGCCTATAGTTAGATTCATGCTGGACTATGGCATTTATATGTGTGGGGAGTGCTTAAGTTCCAACAATGTTTCAATTGTGCTGAGAAAGAGTGAATAATAAATAAGCTGACAGAGGTCTATGGGCATTGCTTAGCAACTGGGGCCTTGTAAGGTGGAAAAGCTTTTCAGTTTTAGTTTAGCTAATTTGATTGCAGTTGGAGATATGTAGGGAAAGCGAAGACAGCTCTCACAGCTCTGCTAGAAGCAGTTGGTTTAGAAGGAGAGAGAGGGAGCATCTCTCTCAGCTTTGCTCGAAGAAAAGCCATACAAGAGAGTAATGGTTTAGAAAATACGTGCAGATATCTGAAAAGCAGCTAGTTAAAGAAACTAGAGAAATTAAGAGAAGTTTCCAAGAGGTACTAGAACAAAGAATTGTCCAGTTAAGGCAGAGGGCGGCGTTCTCTGGCCTCCCGGCCATGTGTTTCTTGGTGGTGGGAGGCAGTGCGCCATTCACTGGTGGTGGGATTCTCTGATCCAGCCACTATCAATGGGAATACCCATTGAAACCACTTCACACCACCAGGAAACACGCAAGAGGGGATATGCTGCCGGCTGAACCAGAGAATGCCGCCGGCATGAATGGTCAGAGAATTCCAGCCAGAGTGAGATGAGAAGAAGGCCGAGACACCAGAAAGATATCCAAAGTGATTTTCAGATCTGTGAGATTATGCTGCACCCTGTGGAACGTCAGTTGAAATAACTATGGAAACTGGTGGCTGGATCTTTGAGTTTGCGATCAGTTAAGACAAAGTAAACCTAAATGGGAGTGGTGCAAATTCCTGCACTGGACTCACTGTTTAAAGTGGAGCGGATGCTTCGGTGAAGAGAGTTGTCGGTAAAAGCTGGTCTGGACACCTGTAATAAGGGGACCCCCTATATAAAGGGACTCCCTCCACAGTGCCCCCTTCCCAGCTACCAGAACAGGGACCCCTGTCTGGAAGCTAGAGAGCAGTCCAGACAAGGGCAGTGGAAAGCATTATAGCTGTATTACCTAAATTGCATTCCTAGTGTTCATTCCTTGAAGGAGAGCAGATATGCCTGCGTATGATTCCCACAGATCCATTAGCTGCAAATCATTCATAGCTTTCAAGCAGTGGCGGACTGGCCAGGGCGTCAGCTTGCCCGATGGCAAGTGGGCCCCTGATGAAGTGGGGCCCCTATATCAAATAAAAATGCAATAAAGAAACAAACACAGACAACTGTTTTAGCAATAAAAAGGAATAAGAAGAAAAAGAGAACAGGACACAAATAAGCAGTGCATGAAAAGGAACGAAGCAGGGGAGGTAGTGGAAGGATGTGGAATAGGGGGGCCCGGGTCGGGCATAATTAAGGAAATTCCATGTTTTCAGCAAGAGTGTGTGAATTTAAAGATAAAGTTACAATTCGTGATTTGAGATGGTCGGCAACTTCAAAGGATATCAAGCAGTAGTTTTGGTTCAGCCGGTACATCGGTCCGAGGCCCGGAGAGCCAAGAAGGGGCCCGTGAATCACTGAAGGGCCCTTAAAAATTATAATTAATTAGATAAATAAATCTCCAACTTCTTTCCTGAGATTTGTATTCTAACTTAATAAAATATAATTGTTTTTAAAAAGAGCAATACCAAATAAAAATGTAATAAAGAAACAAACAAAAAATCACTCAGTGTATTAAGGAACGAAGCAGTGTTAAACGGATGTGAAAAGGAGTGGAGGGGGGGGTGGGCTGGTTCACCCGGGTTGGACATAGTTGGAAATCCACGTTTTCAGCAAGAGTGTGTGAATTTAAAGATAAAGTTACAGTTCGTGATTTGAGATGGTCGGCAAGTTGAAAGGATATCAAGCAGTACATAGGGTCGTGAGGTCACCGAAAAGGAGAAGCGGTACCTTTGACCGTGAATCATGAGGTCAAAGATATTGAAGTGATAAGCCATGATCGGTAAACTCAAAGGGTTGCGACTTGTAACACTACACTGGTATCAAACTGGACATGTTAACTTTGGTTGTGGGACCATTCTTAATGTCTTACTATAGTCGGACCAAACTTCTAAGTTTCAACAGTTGTCTCAGTTGCTTGCTGGTGTGAACACTGGACAGTGGATTGTCTCCTCTTCTGAAGCTGCATAGGCCACAGTAGTATTGACTAATGAACATCGCCTATTGAAGTGTAAGTAAGTTATTTTATATTTTTTATCAAGTAGGGGTTTATCTGGCATTCCTTCAAGTTATTCTTGCAGTCATCAATGTTCATTTTTCCCAATGTGGGCTATTTTTAATTAAGTTTTTATTTCAGGAATATTACCCCTACCAGCATGGAAAAGAAAAAGAACAAGAACAGAGAAGAGTTACTTTGAATGTAGAGACAAATACAAGTGCATCCATTACTAATCAACCCAGGCCCAATATTTCTTCTGGCTTCCTTGTTCTGGTATCTGTACTGCCTGTAGTTGCAACATCTGAACACATAGCTTCAACTAGTGAAATGAAAAATGAAATGAAAATCGCTTATTGTCACGAGTAGGCTTCAATGAAGTTACTGTGAAAAGCCCCTAACGCCACATTCTGGCGCCTGTCCAGGGAGGCTGATACGGGAATCGAACCGTGCTGCTGGCCAGCTTTGTCTGCTTTAAAAGCCAGCGATTTAGCTCAGTGAGCTAAACCAGGGAATCAGATATTCCTTCAAGCATAAGTGACTTGGTTTCTGAAGCACATCCTGTAAATGAACCTACGCAAGAAAATGAAAGATCAATTACTGGAATCTTCCAATATCCATCATGAGCAAAGCTAAAACTGTTTTTTGCTGAACATCCACTTCAGCCACTTGATGATCTGCCATTTGATGCTCATTTGTATGAGAGGAAAATTATGAATGACTCAGTCCCAAGAAAAGGGCTAACATATAACAAATAAAATAGATGCTTGTATTGTTCATACTGCTTAGCCTTTGAGTTTCCCAACACTTGTAATCCATCACCCTTTGTACGTGGCTTTAGTGACTACAGGCGTATTAGCCAGAGCTTGACTTTACATGAATCGACAACAACACATGTCAGAAATGCTCAGCAATATATCAGTGTGGTTAATGATGGCACCTTAGATAAATTTTTTGCAGCATCACTAATTAAAAGGAAAGAACTATTGAAGCAGAGAAGTATTATCATGAGGATTATAGACATCATAAAGATGTTAGGCAAGCAAGCACTTCCTTTTCGAGGTCACAGAAATGAATCGGCCTACACTCTAGATAATGAGGTTCTGAATCATGGCAATTTTTTAGCTACAGTGCAGTTGATGGCAAAATATGACCCCATTATGGCAGCTCACGTTTCTGCAGCGCAAAACAAGTCTAAACAAAGAATCAAACGATTAGAGCAACAAGGAAAGGCTCAAAGTAAAGGCCGTGGTGGACTTGTTACATACCTGAGTAAAACAACTATAAACATGTTAATCAAAATTATGAAGAATATGATACAAGAAAGAATTAGTCATGAAGTTTCTCAAGCAAAATATTATTCTATTCAGGTTGATTCAACACAAGATAATTCATCCATCGATCAGTTTAGCGTTATTATTCGGTATGTGCTTAAAGGTATTATCTGTGAGCGACTATTTTCAGTTGTGCCAAGTAATGATGGTACAGGACAGGGACTTTTTGATCTATTGATTGAAACATTACAGCATCTTAAAATTGACTCCCAAACATGCTTATCTGATAGCACAGATGGCACTGCAGCAAGCTACCATGACCAGTATAATGGTTTACAAAGTAAAATTGCTGATGTGGCTGATCAACATATTCATATATGGTGCTATGCCCATGTCTTGAATTTGGTGATAACTGAAACGACAAAATGTTGTGTGCCTGCAGTTTCTTTTTTCAATTTGCTCCAGAATATAGCAACTTTTGTGAAAGCATCATACAAGAGAATGGCTGTATGGATAGAAGTTGTTGGAAAACATCTAGGACAAGAAAAAATGAAACGATTAAAGCTAATTGGTGAGACCAGATGGTCAGGAAAATCCAATGCAGCAACAACTATATTTGGACGTTTTGATGATGCCGCTGCCAGTCCAGTACTTTCGTAAATCTATTGACATGCTTATCAATGATACAAGATTCAGAAAAGTTTGATGCAAAAACAAAACATGAAGCAAATGTTTTACTTCAAAGTCTTCTAAAGTTTGAAACCATATTTTTTTAATGTTTTTTATTGAGTTTTCATATTTTATATTGAACAAATAACAAATTATTAGAGAGAAAAAAAACAAAAAAAAAAACACGCAAAAATTAACATGTATATTTACAGGTAAGTATCTTCGTAATAACAGCTGTGGCCGCCCCCTTTAGCCGGCATACATATTTTACATTCCCCAATATGGCCGAGGCACATGTTTATAGGCATTTATTTACAGTTTGGTTTTGGGCCTTAGCTAGCCATCAAACCCCCATACAACCCCGTTATCAAGTTATCTACAGACAAGTGGTTTAGATATGTTTACTGCATGGGGTTTGGTAGATACAGCTACAACAAAGTTGAAGGAACAGACAAGAACATTTGATAACGTTCACAGCAAGGCTTTGGAATTTGTAAATAAATGTAATGACACGATTTCACAGATGAATATGGATGAAAATCAAACATTGGAAATTGATGCGTTGGAAACAGCTTTGCCAGTTAAGAGGCAGAGGAAGAAGAAAAGAATGGCAGATGAGCTTATTGATGATGAAAGAAATTCCTCAGATTCTCTAGCTGATTTTCGAGTAAATGTGTTTAACCTAATAATGGATCGCATTGTCCAGTCACTAGAATCACGCTTTGTACAACACAAACAGTTGTATAAAGATTTGTCCTGCTTGGACCCAGCAAAGTTTAAAACTATTGCAGAGAAGAGCCTTGAAGATGAAGCATTGGAAGGTATTATTAAGCTGTTTCCACAAATCAGCAAAGATCAAGTAATATTGGAATTGTTTTCTTTTGCTTCAAACGTTGATGTATTAAAACTATTGCTTAATGATGGTGAGAATATGGATTTCAGTTGCAACAATTGTAAAATTTGCAGCACTTGCCCATCGTGTGTACTAAAAATTCTGGCATCCAACAGACTTCATGACAAGGCATATGATAACCTTTATGAACTTTATAAAGTCATCTGCACACTATCAGTTACTCAAGTCCAATGTGAGAGGACATTTTCAAAACTAAAGATCATAAAGACAAGGTTACGAAATTCGCTGTCTGAGGAGAATTTGGAATCATACATGTTGCTATCCATTGAAAAGGAATTGTTAGATGAATTGGATGCAGAAGCAATTATTGGCAGATTCGCACAATCATCTAGTGAACACAGACGATTGCTTTTAATATAGTGGACTGCATGCAATGCTCTTTTGTGCTTTTGAACTATCTGTTAATATGTAAATTGTGCAGTAAACTATTTAAAAATATCAACCAATTACTTAAAATTTTTAAAAATAAATTAAAAATTCAATTATAACATTCTGTATTTACATTTGGAATCTACTGCCAGTAATATGTACAGTACATGTACACTGTAATTACTAAGAAATACACATTTTTTCCACAAAACTTTTAATTGTACCCTTTTTTCCACATGTATGTTTTGAAACTTTTATTTATTCGTTTTGAAAATTAAATGATAGTATTGTAGTTGTGGGTGGGCCCCCTTTGTCTCCTGGCAACCAATATTTTTAGACCCAGTCCGCCACTGCTTTCAAGTAATGGTCTGTAATTGACAGCTTGTAAAAAAACATCAGCAGCTTTAATCCTTTCATATCCATTCATGCTTCATGGCTTTTGTGAGGGCCACGAAGAATCCAGCACGAGTTGATGGAGAGAAAGAAATAACATTTATTGACAATAACATTTTTATGCACACAACAGCAGCAGCAACTTCCTTGCTGCTCACTCTCCTTGAGCCGGTTCCAAACTGGCCAGCTTTAATTATGCAGGGAACCTGCTAATGATTTCTCCACCCCCCTCATTGGGGAAGCTAATACACCCAAAGTATTGTGGGATTGCCATTAGTCCCCAGCCAGTGGTAAACAGGCAGGTTATAACATCCTCCCCTCCCCAAATTCCAAGGAATCCACCGAAGACCCAGGCGAAGGAGGGCTTTTGCCTCGTGTTGGCACAGGCCGGACACGATTTGCACAAGGCACTGGATCGGGCGGTGTGTAACGAGACAGAGAACGGCGCTTTCGTGATGAACGACGTAACGGTTATACATCCACGGCCCATGGGCCTGAGGATTCCCCCTCTGAGGAGTCCTGTGTCTCCATCTCGGAGTCGGAGTCCGCTGCCTCCGTCATCTCGCCGTCTCTATCTCCACACAGTTCTGCAACAACCTGCGCAGGCTTTGAGTGCGGCACCAGAGGAAGATTGTGAGGAATACTTTCCATTGTGTCTGGTCTCTGTGGCTGTATAAATGAGCTCCGGGTGAAGGTAATCTTTGGAAGGGATAGTCTTCTGGACCGAACGTGGTCGACATGCTTGCGCTAGAGACGACCCTGTGCTTGCACCTGGTAAGAGATAGGGCCTGCTTGGCGAAAGATTACACCAGGGACCCACTGGGCACCACCAGCAAAATTCCGAACGAACACTGGGTCACTGGGCGTAAACTGCCGAATCGGCCGTGCTGAGAAAAACCATGTCTCTGCCGTTCTTGTCTGCGGCGTACTTTTGCGCCAATATCCGGGAAAACCCTGCTAAGGCGCGTGCAAAGTCTCCGGCCCATTAGGAGTTCTGCGGGAGCTATCCCAGTCACCGCATGTGGGGTGGTCTGATATGAAAACAAAAAATGAGCCAGTCTCGTGTCCATCGACCCGGAAGACTGCTTCTTTGGGCCTCGTTTGAATGTCTGCACTGCGCGCTTTGCCAACCCATTTGAAGCCAGGTTGTATGGTGCAGTGCGGATATGGCATATGTTGTTCACCTTCATGAACCTCGCAAACTCCTCACTTGTGAACGGAGTGCCATTGTCCGTGACCAGCACCTCGGGGAGGCCATGCGTACTGAAAGACAAACACATCTTCTCGATTGTTGCGCAGGATGTTGTAACTACAATCTTATGCACCTCTAACCATTTAGACTAGGCATAAGGGCCGGCGAAATCCGCATGCAAGACCACCCAAGGCCGCCCTGGCCATTCCCAGTGATGTAGGGGCGCAGCCGGCAGAAGCTTCTGATGCTCCTGGCAAAGGAGCAGTTTTGGGCCACCTTCTCAATGTCGGTGTCGAGGCCTGGCCACCAGACATAACTCTGGGCCAACATTTTCATTTTGGTCACACCTGGATGCCCATTGTTCAAGTCTCTTAGTATCAGCTCCTGTCCTTTTTCCGGGACAATCACACGCGCCCCCCATAAGAGGACACCGTCTTCCACGCTAAATTCTGACAGCTTGGAGGAAAATGCCCGCAACTCGCCTGGGAGCTGTCTATGCTGCCCACCATACAGGACCATGTGCCAAACCTTTGACAGGACTGGCTCCGCCTTGGTCCATTCACAGATCTGTGATGCCGTGACAGGCAAGGTGCCCATAAATTTAGGGTTGCAACCACCTCACCAGTCGTGGGGGTCGACATGGGGCCGGTCGATAAAGGCAAACGGCTCAGTGCGTCGGCATTCGCTATCTGGGTTCCTGGTTTGTGCTCCAGAGAATATTCGTAGGCAGCGAGCAACAAAGCCCAGTGCTGGATCCGTGCGGAAGCAATGGGCGGTATTGGCTTATCCTCTCGGAAAACTCCCAGCAGAGGCTTATGATCAGTCATGACATGTGAAGTGGCGGCCATATACGTACTGGTGGAAGCGTTTCACCGCAAAGACCACCACCAGGCCCTCCTTCTTCATCTGCGCATATTTCTTTTCCTCTGCAGTCAATGTGCGGGAGGCGAAAGCTATCGGCCGCTCGGCCCTGTTCTCCATCTTGTGGGACAGGACGGCCCCAATACCATATGGGGATGCATCACATGTGATGAGCAAAGGCTTTCCAGGATCATAGTCGGTTAGTAACCCAGATGACGACAATTATTGTTTTACCCGCCGGAAAGCGATTGCTTGCGGCTGATCCCAAACCCAGGTGTGATTCTTCTTTAGCAGAAGGTGCAATGGGGCCAGCGTCATTGCCAGATTGGGGAGGAACTTCCTGTAATAATTTAAGAGGCCAAGAAAAGAACAAAGGTGCAAAGTGTCAGTCGGGGCGGGGACCTGTTGAATTGAGCGCACCTTCTCTGCGACGGGGTGCAAACTTTCGCGGTCCACCCGATAACCCAGGCAGACTACTTCCTTCGCCTGAAAGACGCACTTTGTGCGACGTAAACAGACTCCAGCCTCTGAGAAGCGTCTAAGGACAGCCTCCAAATTTTCCCAATGTTCCTGCTCTGACGTCCCTGTAATCAAAACGCCGTCTAAGTAGACAGCAACACCCGGTAAAACTGACGTGTTGAAAAATAGAGCAGGCAGAGGATACTCCAAAGGGCAAACGTGTATATTCATACAGGCCCCGGTGTGTATTAATCGTTACATATGGCCGGGAGGCAGGGTCCAGCTCCAACTGCAGGTAGGCGTGACTCATATCTAATTTCGTAAACGAGAGTCCGCCTGCAAGCTTCGCGTAGAGATCCTCTATGCGAGGCATTGGATATTGGTCGAGCCGGGAAGCCGTATTCACTGTAAGTTTATAGTCGCCGCACAAGCGAACTGTGGCATCTGGCTTCATTGCAGGTACAATTGGTGCTGCCCAGTCAGCGAAACGGATGGGCCTGATGATACCTGATAAGTCTCCAAAGGTGTGACCTCCCCTTCTACCTTCTCGAGCAAGGCGTAAGGCACCAGGCACACCCGGAAAAAGCACAGCATGGCTCCTGGTTCGATTTGGATACGTGCTACGGACACTTTTATTTTCCCCAAACCGGGCTGGAATACATCTGGGTACTGTCCTAGTACCTCAGTCAACCCTCCAGAAACTGTTTGGAGGATGTGCTGCCACTGCAGCCACAAATGGCGCAACCAGTCCTGACCCAACAGGCTGGGCCTATGGCCGCGTACCACGATAATTGGGAAAAGCCCCTCCTGGCATCCATAAACAACAGGGGTCATTGTAGTTCCTGCAATGACCAATGGTTCTCCGGTATAGGTGACCAACCTGGCCTGCGTGTCGGTTAATGTAAGGGTCTGTATACCCTGCTTGACGCGGTCGAATATCCTCTGGGCGATCACGGAGACCGCTGCACCAGTGTCCAACTCCATCTCAAGCGGTGACCATTGACCCGTACTGTCACCTAATGGGGGCCACACGGGGAGCTGCCACACAATGCAGCTGCAGGCAGTCGTCCTCCGTCTCCCTGTCCTCGGGAGTAGTCGCCGCAGGTTTGTCCAAATGGAAAGTACCGCCCCTGAGCTGGCCCCAGTTTCTGTCAGAACAATGGCGCCTCTGGCGCCCCCAGGACCGGAGTCTGGGACGGGGTCGGCGCCCGCAAGACTGACACGGACATGACTCCTCATCCATTGGTTCTGGAGAAGGCTCCCTTTGGGGAGGAATGTCTGACGGCCACTGGCATTGATCCGGACGTCGCCTCGCCCAAAGTACCGCAGGGGTACGGGGGAACACTTTCGGATGGAAGGGGTTGCGCCCCAAGGCATGAACCTCCTTTCCCTGTAGCTCCTGCACTCCCCATTCTGTGCTCTCTCGGGACAATACCACTTGAATGGCCTGTTGAAAAGTCAATGTTGGCTCGGCTAACAACTTTCTCTGGGTGGCCGCATTGTTAATACCGCAAACCAAACGGTCGCGTAACATTTCTGACAAGGTCTCACCATAGTCACAGTACTCCGCAATCCTGCGTAACCTGGACAGAAAATCGGCAAGGGATTCTCCTGGGGTTCTCTCAGCAGTATTAAACCGGTTACTTTGGACTATCGTGGACAGGGTTGGGTAAACATGTTGCCCCACTAAGTTCACAAGTTCATCAAACATTTTGGTGTCCGGCACAGCTGGGCACGTAAGGCTCCTAATCACCCCAAACGTATGTGGGCTGCAGGCGGTGAGCAATATGACCACCTGGCGCTCATTTACGGTGATGTTGTTTGCCCAGAAATAGTAACACACCTGTTGTGCGTACTGGTTCCAGCTTTCCAGCGCAGCGTCAAAAACATCCAAACGTCCATACAGAGGCATGGTAGATTAGAAAACAACTTCCAACCTGTATCCAACAAAAATCCATGGAGGTGGCTTCAGTAGTGTAGACAGCTATTCACTTTAACCCTCGTCGCCAGTTTTGTGAGGGCCATGAAGAATCCAGCATGAGTTGAAGGATAGAAAGAAATAACATTTATTTACAATAACATATATATGCTGCTGTAACTTCCTTGCTGCTCACTCTCCTCTAGCCGGTTCCAAACTGGCCAGCTTTATTTATGCAGGGATTCTGCTAATGATTTCTTCCCCCCACCCGCCCCGCCCCCACCCCATTGGGGAAGCTCATGCTCCCAAAGGATTGTGGGATTGCCATTAGTCCCCAGCCAGTGGTAAGCAGGCAGGTTATAACAGTGCCCCAAGTGGTGAAACCCCAATGTTTGTAAACATGGCCACGTCAAAGAGGGGTATGTGCAGTTAAACCACAGACTTGAGTGATTGGGATGCACTTACATCTCTTTGAAAACATGTTGACTCTGACTGGTTACCTTGAATTGATCAAATAATATAGTCTAACACTTTCCCTATGACAGATGTTAAGCTGACTGGTCTATAGTTTTTTGCTTTCTGTCCCTCTCCCATTTTGAATAAAGGAGTTACATTAGCTATTTTCTAATCTCATGGAACCTTTACCTAATGTACTTAATTTTGGAACGGTAAAACCAATGCATAAACTATCTCACTAGCCACTTCTTTAAAGAGCCGAGGATTAAATCCACCAGGACCCTGGGGCGCATCAACCTGTAGTTTCAATGATTTGCTAAGCTCCATGATAGTTGTAATTTTCTCAGTTCCTCCATCTCTTCCCAGTCCTGATTTACAACTATTTCTGGAATGACACTTGTATCCTCTGCAGTGAAGGTCAATGCAAAATACCGGTTCAATTCACCTGCCATCTCCTTACTTTCCATTGTTCTGTCCAGACTCATTTTCTCTATGACCAATGCTCATTTAGGTTTTTAAACGTCAATAGAAACTCTTTTTATCTTACTGGATACTCTTACTAGATGTTCAAAACCATGAGGGGCTGGATAGAGTAGAAAGAGAGAAACTGATCCCCTTCATAAAAGGATCAAGAATGAGGGGGCACAGATTTAAGATGATTTGCAAAAGAAGCAACTAGAATGTGAGGGAAAACATTTTCACACAAGCGGCTCAGCTCTGGAATGCACTGCTTGAAAGTGGAGGCGGCTTCAATTTAGACATTCAAGAGGACAGTAAATGATGACTTGAACAGAAACAATATCGATGGGTACGGGCGAATGGCAGTAAGACATAATGCTCGTTTGGAGAGCTGGTGCAGACGGGATAGGCCAAATGGCCTCCTCCTACACAGTAGCAATTCTGTGATGCTGTGATCTGTCATTATATTTCGAGCTATCTTTTTTCATACTCTAATTGTTGTTCCTCCTAATTGCAACGTTACCTCTGGAGTTTCCTCAACATTTACCCTTGGTCTCATTTCTCATCCATGTGCTATCTCTTAGCGGTATCATTGGAAGACATGACATTTGCTTCTATTATCCAGCACTACTGAATTAGTAGTAACAACGCCTCCATTGTTTCTGTCGGACTGCTTGGTCTACATTCACTCTGGATGAACTGCAAATTTCCTCCAGTTATACATTGCAAAGTCTAAAGTCATTGTTTACGGTTTTCTCCACAGGGCTCCATTTCCCTTCCTTGGCCACTGTCTAAGGCTGAACTAGCCTGTTTGCAACCTTAGTGCCATACATAGAACATAGAACAGTACAGCACAGAACAGGCCCTTCGGCCCTCAATGTTGTGCCGAGCCATGATCACCCTACTCAACCCACGTATCCACCCTATACCCGTAACCCAACAACCCCACCTTAACCTTACTTTTTATTAGGACACTACGGGCAATTTAGCATGGTCAATCCACCTAACCCGCACATCTTTGGACTGTGGGAGGAAACCGGAGCACCCGGAGGAAACCCACGCACACAGGGGGAGGACGTGCAGACTCCACACAGACAGTGACCCAGCCGGGAATCGAACCTGGGACCCTGGAGCTGTGAAGCATTTATGCTAACCACCATGCTACCCTGCTGCCCCTGCATACCTGACTGTGAACTGAACATCCAATCCCATACCTCCTCTATTACAAAGGCAAACTACTTCTACCTCAGTAATTTTGCCTGTCACCACTCCTGCCTCAGCCCAACTGCTGCAGAAACATTCATCCATGGTTTTGTCATCCAAAGTCCTTCAGCCTTTCCTCATATGATCTTCCCTCCATACCAGGCAACATTCTTGTAAATCTCGTCTGCACCCTTTCCAATGCTTTCACATCCTTTCTATAATGTGGCGACCAGAACTGCACACAATACTCCAAATGCGGCCGCACCAGAGTTTTGTACAACTGCAACATGACCTCATGGCTCCGAAACTCAATTCCTCTACCAATAAAAGCTAACACACCGTACGCCTTCTTAACAACCCTCTCAACCTGGGTGGCAACTTTCAGGGATCTATGGACATGGACACCGTGATCTCTCTGCTTGTCCACACTACCAAGAATCTTACCATTAGCCCAGTACTCTGCCTTTCTGTTATTCCTTCCAAAATGAATCACCTCACACTTTTCTGCATTAAACTCCATTTGCCACCTGTCAGCCCAGCTCTGCAGCTTATCTATGTCCCTCTGTAACTTGTAACATCCTTCTGCACTGTCCACAACTCCACCGACTTTAGTGTCATCTGCAAATTTACTCACCCATCCTTCTACGCCCTCCTCTAGGTCATTTATAAAAATGACAAACAGCAACGGCCCCAAAACAGATCCTTGTGGCACACCACTAGTAACTGGACACCAGTCAGAGCATTTCCCATCAACCACCACTCTTTGTCTTCTATCAGCTAGCCAATTTCCGATCCAAACTGCTAAATCACCCTGAATCCCATGCCTCTGTATTTTCTGCAATAGCCTACCGTGGGGAACCTTATCAAACGCTTTACTGAAATCCATATACACCACATCAACTGCTTTACCCTCATCCACCTGTTTGGTCACCTTCTCAAAGAACTCAATAAGGTTTGTGAGGCATGACCTACCCTTCACAAAACCATGTTGACTATCTCTAATCAAATTATTCCTTTCCAGATGATTATACATCCTATCTCTTATAAACCTTTCCAAGACTTTTCCCACAACAGAAGTAAGGCTCACTGGTCTATAGTTACCGGGGTTATCTCTACTCCCCTTCTTGTACAAGGGGACAACATTTGCTATCCTCCAGTCCTCTGGCACTATTCCTGAAGACAAAGATGACTTAAAGATCAAAGCCAAAGGCTCAGCAATCTCCTCCCTAGCTTCCCAGAGAATCCTAGGATAAATCCCATCCGGACCAGGGGACTTATCTATTTTCACACTTTCCAGAATCGCTAACACCTCCTCCTTATGAACCTCAAGCCCTTCCAGTCTAGTAGCCTGTATCTCAGTATTCTCCTCGACAACTTTGTCTTTTTTCTGTGTGAACACTGATGAAAAATACTCATTTAGCACCTCTCCTATCTCCTCGGACTCTGGGCACAACTTCCCACTACTGTCCTTGACTGACCCCACTCTTACCTTAGTCATTCTTTTATTCCTGACATACCTATAGAAAGCTTTAGGGTTATCCTTGATCCTACCTGCCAAAGACTTCTCATGTTCTCACTTGGCTCTTCCTAGCTCTCTCTTTAGAGCCTTCCTAGCTAACTTGTAACTCTCAAGCGACCCAACTGAACCATCACGTCTCATCTTCACATAAGCCTCCTTCTTCCTCTTGACAAGTGTTCCAACTGCTTTAGTAACCCATGGTTCCCTCACTCGACCACTTCCTCCCTGCCTAACATGTACATACTTCTCAAGGACATGCAGTAGTTGTTCCTTGAACATGCTCCACATTTCCATTGTGTCCATCCCCTGCAGTTTACCTCTCCAGGCGATGCATCCTAAGTCTTGCCTCATCGCATCATAATTGCCTTTCCCCCAGCAATAACTCTTGCCCTGCGGTTTATACCTATCCCTTTCCATCGCTAAAGTAAACCTAATCGAATTGTGGTCACTATCACCAAAATGCTCACCTACCTCCAAATCTAACACCTGTCCTGGTTCATTACCCAGTACCAAATCCAATACGGCCTCGCCTCTTGTTGGCCTATCTACATACTGCATCAGGAAACCCTCCTGCACACATTGGACAAAAACAGATCCATCTAAAGTACTCGAACTATAGTATTTCCAGTCAATATTTGGAAAGTTAAAGTCCCCCATAACAACTACCCTGTTATTTTCTCTCCTATCCAGAATCATCTTTGCAATCCTTTCCTCTACATCTCTGGAACTTTTCGGAGGCCTATAGAAAAGCCCTAAGAGGGTGACCTCTCCTTTCCTGTTTCTTAACTCAGCCCATACTACCTCAGTATTCGAGTCCTCATCAAATGTCCTCTCAGCCACCGTAATACTGTCCTTGACTAACAATGCCACCCCTCCCCCTCTCTTGCCACCTTCCCTGAACTTACTGAAATATCTAAACCCCGGCACCTGCAACAACCATTCCTCGCCCTGCTCTATCCATGTGTCCGAAATGGCCACAACATCGAAGTCCCAGGTATTAACCCATGCCACAAGCTCACCCACCTTATTCCGGATGCTCCTGGCATTGAAGTAGACGCACTTTAGACCACCTTCCTTCCTGCCGGTACACTCTGCAACTTTGAAACCTTACTCATGACCTCACTACTCTCAGCTTCTTGTGTACTGGAGCTACAATTCAGGTTCCCAATCCCCTGCTGAACTAGTTTAAATCCTCCCGAAGAGCATTAGCAAACCTCCCCCTGAGGATATTAGTACCCCTCTGGTCCAGGTGTAGACCATCCCGTTTGTAGGGGTCCCACCTACCCCAGAATGAGCTCCAATTGTCCAGGAATCTGAAACTCTCCCTCCTGCACCATCCCTGCAGCCACGTGTTCAACTGCTCTCTCTCCCTATTTCTCAACTCGCTAGCACGTGGCACGGGTGACAACCCAGAGATAATAACTCTGTTTGTCCTAGCTCTAAGTTTCCACCCTAGCTCCCTGAATTCCTGCCTTACATCCCTATCCCTTTTCCTACCTATGTCGTTGGTACCTATGTGGACCACGACTTGGGGCTGCTCCCCCTCCCCCTTAAGGATCCCAAAAACACGATCTGAGACATCGCGGACTCTGGCACCTGGGAGGCAACACACCAACCGCAAGTCTCTCTCGTTCCCACAGAATCTCCTATCTATCCCCCTAACTATGGAGTCTCGAATGACTAATGTTCTACTCCTTTCCCCCCTTCCCTTCTGAGCAACAGGGACAGACTCTTTGCCAGAGACCTGTACCCCATGGCTGACCCCTGGTAAGTCATCCCCCCCAACAGTATCCAAAGCGGTATACCTGTTACTAAGGGGAATGACCACAGGGGATCCCTGTACTGACTACTTACCCCCAGCCCCTCTCACCGTCACCCATCTATCTTTATTCTTTGGCGTAACTACCTCCCTGAAGCTTCTATCTATGAACCCCCCCCCCCCCCCCCCCCCCCCCCCGCCTCCCGAATGATCCGAAGTTCATCCAGCTCCAGCTCCAGTTCCCTAACACGGTTTTTGAGGAGCTGGAGTTGGGTGCACTTCCCACAGATGAAATCAGCAGGGACACTGACGGCGTCTCTCACCTCAAACATTCTGCAGGAGGAGCATTATACTGCCTTCCCTGACATCACCTCTAGATTCAAAAAAACAAGAAAAAGAAAGGAAGAGTTTACCTGATATTCCCTCAAACCCTTAGGTTAGAGGAGGTGGAAGGGTGGGGGACACTGCAAGTGTAGTGTCTCGGGTTTAGCAACCGCCCAACTTGTTACAGGCACTCACCTTCCCGACAGGCCCCTGCTCCCGCCGAAAATCCGGAGGCCGCTCCCGCTGGAAGGTAAGCAGATTTAAAGGCACTCACTCACTTCCCTGACAGGCCCCTGCTCCCACCGAGAATCCGAAGGCTGCTCCCGCTGAAAGGTAAGCAAATTTAAAGGCACTCACTCACCTTCATGAGAGGCCCCTGCTCCCGCTTCCCAATGACCGTGGGTTTTTTTTTGGTTAGAGGAGGAGGTAGGGGGGGAAACACTGAGGAAGTGTTTCAGGTTTAACTGTCACTTGACAACAGCCCCCCCACAAACCACCTACAAATTAGGCTGACCGCACTGCACATATGCAAATTTCCCAGAACAGCCAATCAGTAGCTCTGCTCTGCTGCCCTCTGCTGGATGCTTGCCTTCACTCGAACTCCTCGGGTCTCTTTCGCAGGTACACCTTTAAATTAGGCTGACCGCACTGCACGTATGCAAATTTCCCCGGAACAGCCAATCAGTAGCTCTGCACTGCTGCCCTCTGCTGGATCTCTGACTATTTGAGTTCTCTCCTGGTTTTCCCTTCCACCCTCCATAAACCTAAGATCGTACAAAACACTGCAATATGCTACCTCATACCGAATCCCAGCCGCCCATCATTCATGCGCTAACCTACATTAACCACCAGCCAACCAACACCTCAGTTTTACAATTTGCAGCCTTGTGTTCTCATAGCAGAGGAAACCACCCAATTGCAAAGCCTTGGTAAGCAAAGTTGAATCAAAGATGGTTTTATATTGGCCCTCTGTGGTGGAAGATAAAAATAATTTGTTGCTCTATTTGAATACAAATTACAGCCAGGAAAATGTTAATAATCATTTGAAGAGCTTGAAAGCTAATGTGCCTTTAAAGGCATTGTCACTGCAACCCCCCCCCCCCCCCCCCCCCCCCCCCCCCACCGCCCCCATCCAAAAAACACCCCACATCTTTACACCTGTCCAATAACTCTGTCCCTTCAGTTTTCCTGGCCTTTTTCACCTTCCATTCCCTTCATCCCACCATTAGCATCCAAGCCAATGATAGCCATAAGTTTGGAATTTCTGCCTTAAATCTCACCACCTCTCCAACTACCTGCCAAAATGTGGGTTTCGCTATAGACGTCGCCATTTTGCATTTAACATGAGGAAAATATATTGAGAGGAAAGCTGAACTGTAACTGGAATATTATGCTAATAATGTCACTGGTTAATTTTCAGGATGTTTTTATAAACAGTAACCCGCGTTAATATATTCATGCTAATTGCAATATGCAAATTGTACTTTCTGCTTTCTATCCATATTCACTCAAGTAGAAATTACTCATTGTTGGATTTTTTTTTAAGCATAAATGCTGCAAGTCTGAAATAACAGAAAATGCTGCTAGCTCACAGGTTTATCAATATCTGAGGGAAAAAGATAGGTTGCCAAGAGAAACCCAACTGTAATATTAACCCATCTTTTTTTCTTTCAGATGCTGACTGACCAGCGTGATTACAGCATTTTCTGTTATTTACAATGGTATATATTATCTTTCAGCCAGATCTCAGATTTTGACAAAAGTTAAAAACACATTTTTGCAAGTTATGAGCTTTATGGAATTATCCTTCAGAGTTTACAAGAATTTATCAAGTACATGTGTTTAGGTGATGGGACTTTGATGCCTTTTTATTGCTATATCCACAGCCATTTGTTTTCATAACCGTTCATGATCGACAATAAAACTGTTACAGCCCTCATTGATTCTTCTTCTATAAAATGCAAGACCAATCTGAGGCTATCAATTGAATGACCAATGCCTCAAGCATGGACACAAGATCTGAATTTCAGAGGTGTGGTGAAGGTCATTGTTCTTGACATCAAGGCATCATTCTTGGATGAGCAGTTTTCTAAGAGGTCCAATCCACTGATTCATAGTTTTTCTCTTGCTTTCTCTTCCTGCTGCACTTCTTGCTGGTATGACCCCATCCCGCAATATCAGAAAGTTATGAAGCATGCATCATACAGCCTTTCTGGGATGTGATCCTGGCTGATAACTCCTTCCAAATGTTGCAGGCAATGAAAGCATTGCCTGATCATGTTGGCACTCTGCTAGATGATATTTCTATTGGTTCTCATTCAAATACAGCTCTGCTGTTGTGATGCATTCCCGACAGAAGCCATGATTGAAGGAGTAGCCCTTGGCAGCCAGCAGCCAGCCTTATATTGCCCATCCCTAATTGCCATTGAGGAGATCACGATGAGCCATTACTTGAACTGCTGCAGTCCATGTGGTGTAGTTACATTCACAGTGCGGTTAGGGAGGGACTTCCAGGAATATGACCCAGCAACAGTGAAGGAACGCAGCAAGGTAGCACAGTGGGTAGCACTGTTGTTTTATAGCTCCAGGGTCCCAGGTTCAATTCCTGGTTTGTGTCACTGTCTGTGTGGAGTCTGCCTGTTCTCACTGTGTCTGCGTGGGTTTCCTCCAGGTGCTCCGGTTCTCTCCCACAAGTCCTGAAAGATGTGCTGTTAGGTAATTTGGACATTCTGAATTTTCCCTCTGTGTGCCCAAACAGGCGCCAGAGTGTGGCGACTAGGGGCTTTTCACAGTAACTTAATTGCAGTGTTAATGTAAGCCTACTTGTGACAATAAAGATTCTTATCCTATTTAGCTCCAAGTTAGGAAGATGTGTGGTTTGGAAGGGTGGTTGTGTTCGGATAATTTGCTCCCTTGTCCTTTTCGATGGTAGTGGCCATGGATTTAGAAGGAGCCTTGGTGAGGTGCTGCAATGCATCTTATAGATGGTACAGACAGCTCCTGCTCTGCATCTGTAGTGGAAGATGTGGATTTCGGGGGTGATGGATGGGGTACCAATCAAGTGGTCTGCTTTGTCCTGGATGGTTTTTAGTTTCTTGATTGTTGTTGGAGTCACACTTGTCCAGGCAAGTGGAGAGTATTGTGCCATGCAGCTGATGGACAGGCTTTTGGAAGTAAGGAGGTATGTTACTTGGTGCAAAATTTCCAACCACAGTTTTTACACGGCTTGTCCAGTTCAGTTTCTGGTAACCCCAAAAGGTTAGTGTGGGATTTACTTAAGGTAATGCCATTGAATGTCAAGGGGAGATGGTTGGATTCTCTGTTTTTGGAGAGGGTCATTGCCTGACACTTGTGCAGCATAAATGTTACTTGCCACTTATCAGCCCAAACCAGAATGTTGTCCAGGTCTTGCTGCTTTAGTATCTGCCAAGTCGAACATAGTGTAGTCAGCAGGGAACGTCCCCACTGCTGACTTTATGATGGAGGGAAGATCATTAAAGCAGCTAAAGATGTTTGGGCCTAGGATACTAAACTAAGAAACTCCTGCAGTGTTATACCAGGACTGAGATGACTGACCTCCAAAAACCGCAATCATCTTTCTTGGTGCTCTATGACTAACCAGTGGAGAGATTTTCTTCTGATTCCTATTGACTCCAATTTTGTTAGGGCTCTTTGCTGTTACTTGACACATGGTCAGATACTGCCTTGGTGACAAGGACAGTCATTTTCTCCTCATCTCTCAAATTCAGCTCTTTTGTCTATGTTTGGATTAAGGTTGTAATGAGGTCAGGAACTAAATGACCTGACTGGAAGCCAAACTCAGCATCAGTAAGCAGATTGTAACACATCATGCGCAAAACTTTTGATGAATGCTTTCTCTGTGAGTAACTTACCCAAGCACATGTAAAATAGTTCCACAATTTTGTTAGTCTGAGGAATGTGTGAATCATGAAACTGCAGTAAGTTTGTCTGTTTTACACACAAGCTTCAATCATGGTGTGAAGTTGAGAGAAAGACCTTTGTCATTTGCATCCGCTGGCTATTTCCTTTAACTAGGAAAACGCCATAAACACTTGGCATGTAAGTTTGCAAAACTCATCTGTTCTTTTGTTTACCCATTCAGCCTGCTCCTCCCATTGATTGTGGATGATATTCTCCATTTGGAAGGTTCCAATGATACACTTCTTCTTAGAACCTAGAACAGTACAGCACAGTACAGGCCCTTTGGCCCACGATGTTGTGCCGTCCATTTATCCTCATCCAAGGTCAACCTAACCTACAACCCTTCAATTTACTGATGTCCATGTGCCTGTCCAAGAGTCGCTTAAATGGCCCTAATGACTCAGACTCCACCACCTCTGCTGGCAGTGCATTCCACGCACCTGCCACTCTGTGTTAAGAACCTACCTCTGACATCTCCCCCATACCTTCCTCCAATCACCTTAAAATGATGTCCCCTCGTCACAGCCATTTCCTCCCTGGAGAAAAGTCTCTGGCTATCCACTCTATCCATGCCTCTCATCACCTTGTATACCTCTATCAAGTCACCTCTCTTCCTTCTTCACTGCAGTGAGAAAAGCCCTAGCTCTCTCAACCTTTCTTCATAAGGCATGCCCTCCATTCTAGGCAGCATCCTGGCAAATCTCCTCTGTACCCTCTCCAAAGTATTCACATCCTTCCTATTATGAGGCGATCTGAACTGGACACAATATTCCAAGTGTGGTCTAACTAGAGTTTTATAAATCTGCAGAAAAACTTTGCGGCTCCTAAACTAAATCCCCCTGTTATTGAAAGCCTTCTTTTTTCTTTTTTTTTCTTCTTTTTTTAATTAAATTTAGAGTACCCAATTATTTTATCCAATTAAGGGGCAATTTAGCATGGCCAATCCACCTAACCTGCACATCTTTTGGGTTGTGAGGGAGAAATCCACGCAGACATGGGAAAAATGTGCAAACTCCATACAGACAGTGAACCAGGGCCGGGATTCAAACCCGGTCCTCAGCGCCGTAGGCAGCAATGCTAACCACTGTGCCACCGTGCTGCCCCGAAAGCCTTCTTAACAACCCGATCAACCTGGGTGGCAACTTTGAGGGATCTATTTTTGTGGACCCCAAGATGCCTCTGTTCCTTCGCAATTACAAGAATCCTGCCTTTAACCCTCCATTCAGAATTCAAATTTGACCTTCCAAAATGAATCACTTCACATTTATTTAGGTTGAACTCCATCTGCCACTTCTCAGCCCAGCTTTGCATCCTGTCAATGGCCTGTTGTAACCTGCAACGGCCCTCAACACTATCTACAACTCCCCCAACCTTCGTGTCATCGGCAAACTTACTAACCCACCCTTCCACTGCCTCATCCAAGTCCTTTATAAAAACAACAAAGAGCAGAGGTCCCAGAACAGATCCCAACAGGACACCACTGGTCACCCACCTCCAGGTGGAATACTTTCCATCCATTACCATTCGCTGTCTTCTTTCGGCCAGCCAATTCTGTCTCCAGACAGCCAAATTTCCCTGTATCCCATACCCCCTAACTGTCTGAACTAACCATAGGGAACGTTATCAAATGCCTTACTGAAATCCATATACACCACATACACTGCCCGACCTTCATCAATTTGTCTCATCACATCCTCAAAGAATTCAATGAGGCTTGTGAGGCATGACCTGCCCCACACAAAGCATTTTCTCGTGTTTCCTGCAGTTAAACAATTAGATGTATAAGCAGTAACATTCTTCATGCTCACTGCACTAGTCTTTGACTTATATTTCCTGATATCTATGCAATTCTTTACAGTATACAATCTTTCTTTACAACAATCTGAGGTCCTATCTGTTTTAAAAAGACGACCATCATTCCTGTACCAAAGAAAAGCAAAGCAGTGTGCCTTAATGACTATCGTCCAGTGGCTCTGACATCCATCATTATGAAGTGCTTCGAAAGGTTAGTCATGTCATGAATCAACTCCAACCTTCCAGGTTGTCCTGATCCACTACAGTTCGCCTACCGCTGCAATAGGTCCACAGCAGACACCATCTCCCTGGCCTTGCACTGAACACTGGTACACCTAGATAACAAAGACACCTATGTCAGACTCCTATTTATTGACTACAACTCAGCCTTCAACACCATTATCCCTACGAAACGCATCTCCAAACTCCGTGGCCTTGGCCTTGGCTCCTCCCTCTGCGACTGGATCCTGAACTACCGAACCCACAGACCACAATCAGTGAGGATAGGCAACAACACCTCCTCCACGATCATCCTCATCACCGATGCCCCACAAGGCTGTGTCCTCAGCCCCCTACTATACTCCTTATACACCTGTGACTATGTAGCCAAATTCGCCTCCAACTCGATTCTCAAATTTGTTGATGACACCACCGTAGTGGGCCCGATTTCAAACAATGATGAGACAGAGTACAGGAATGAGAGAGAATCTGGTGAACTGGTGCAATGACGATAAACTCTCCCTAAATGACAACAAAACGAAGGAGATTGTTATCATCTTCAGGAAGCTTAGAGGAGAACATGTCCCTGTCTACATCAATGGGAATGAAGTAGAAAGGGTCAAGAGCTTCAAGTGTCTCGGTGTCCAGATTACCAACAACCAGTCCTGGTCCCCCTCATGCCGACATTATAGTTAAGAAAGCCCACCAATGACTTCCGGTTGCGGTGATGCGGAGCTAAGGCGCACGTTTGGTAGCTCCCGATATTTTTGGTCTTTTGGGCTCTTTTAAGGGCCCGCAGCGGTGCTGATTGGACTTTTCCCCGGGTGGTAACACATCCACTGTGCTTATCTGCCGGTGGATGGACTGGACCAGGAGCGGAGCGGTCAGAAAATCGGCTTTGCAGCAGAGAAAGGTGCGAGGCAGGAAAAACAAGATGGCGGCAGGCAGAGAACCGGCAGCGTGGCAGCAGTGGGCGCAGGAGCAGCAGGAACTGCTCCAGCGCTGCTTCAGAGAGCTGAAGGCTGAGATCCTGGAACCATTTAAGGCCTCGTTGGACAAGCACATGGCGACTCAGACGGCTCAGGGTGCGGAGATCCGAGAGCTACGGCAAAAGGCCTCGGAAAGCGAGGATGAACTCCTGGGCCTGGCAGTGAAGGTGGAGTCGCACGAGGCGCTTCAAAAGAAATGGCTGTCAAGGATGGAGGAGATGGAGAACCGCTCCCGTCGGAAGAACCTGCGAATTCTGGGCCTCCTGGAGGGATTGGAAGTTTGGGATTTGGGGGCCTACGTGGCTGTGATGCTGAACTCATTAATGGGTGTGGGGTCGTTCCAAGGACCCTTGGAGCTGGAGGGTGCCCATCGAGTGCTGCTGAGGAAGCCCAGGCCAAACGAGCCGCCTAGGGCGGTGCTGGTCCGTTTTCACCGCTTCGCTGACCGTGAGTGCGTGCTGAGATGGGCGAAGAAGGAAAGGAGCAGCAAGTGGCAAAATGCGGAGATCAGGATCTATCAGGACTGGAGCGCGGAGGTGGCGAAGAGAAGGGCTGGTTTCAATCGGGCAGAGGGAGTGTTTCACAGGAAGGGGGTGAAGTTTGGCCTGCTACAGCCGGCCCACCTCTGGGTCACTTACAAGGATCGCCAGTTCTATTTTGATTCTCCGGAGGAGGCCTGGGCCTTTGTCCAGGCAGAGAAGTTGGACTCGAACTGAAGACTGGGGGGTTGGGGAATGATGTACAGAGTCCGGAGGCTCGGTCCTCCTTGGTATCCTTTTGTTTTATTGGCTGTGTTTGAGGTTGCATTTTTGCTGTTCTGCCTTTTCACTTTTTGGGGTGCTTATTTATTTATTGGGGTGCTTTTTCGTTTTTTCACTGGTGGAGGGTTGGGGAACTGTTCGCGGTCCCGCTGGGTCATGTGCCCGACTTTTTCCCGCGTGTGGGGTCGGGGGGGGGCGGGGTTTGGGATGGAAGCGCGGGGTTTCCTTCCCGCGCTGGAGGAGCAGTGGGCCGGGCCGGCACTGGGAGGGGGGAGTGGTGGTTGTGTTGCATCGGGGGGGTCGTTGAGATGGCGGGAGCAGCCGGGGCCAGCAGGAGTCGGCTGACTTACGGAAGTACAATGGAAGGGGTTACGCAGCTAGGGGGGGCCCTAGCTTTGGGGGGGAGGGGGCTTGGGGGAGTGGAAATAGGGGGGTACCGGGCTGCTGCTGTAGGGGCTGTAGGGGAACTGTTGGTGAAAGGGGAGGTTGTGGGGGGGTGGGGTCTGCCACTGTGGGGAACGGGCCTGGGGGGTTCTGCTGGCACATGGTGAGCCAAGGGAGAGCTATGGCTGACCGGCACAGAGGGAGGGGAAGACCCCCTAGATTCGGCTGGTCACATGGAACGTGAGGGGGCTGAATGGACCGGTGAAGCGGTCCTGGGTCTTGGCGCACCTGAAGGGGCGGGGAGCGGATGTGGCTATGCTCCAGAAGACGCACCTTAAGGTGGCGAATCAGGCGAGGCTGAGAAGAGGCTGGGTTGGGCAGGTGATTCACTCGGGGATGTATGCGAAGAATCGAGGAGTGGCGATTTTAGTTGCCAAGAGCTTGTCGTTTGTGGCGTCGAGCGTGGTGGCGGACAGTGGAGGTAGATACGTAATGGTGAGTGGTAGGCTTCAAGGGGAGCGGGTGGTTTTGGTTAATGTGTACGCCCCCAACTGGGACTTCATGCGGCGAATGTTGAGCCGGATCCCGGACCTGGAGGCGGGGGGCTTGATCTTGGGAGAGGACTTTAATACTGTGTTGGATCCAGCTCTGGATCGTTCGAAGTCTAGGACGGGCAAGAGGCCTGTGGCGGCCTCGGTGCTGAGGAGGTTCATGGATCAGATGGGGGGGGTAGACCCTTGGAGGTTTTTTGAGGCCGGGAGGTAGGGAGTTTTCCTTTTTCTCCCGTGTCCACAAGGCTTATTCCCGGATTGACTTTTTTGTTCTCAGCAGGGCGCGAATCCCGAGAGTGGTGGGGGCGGAGTATTCGGCGATAGTCATATCTGACCATGCTTCGCATTCGGTGGACCTGGAGCTGGGGGAGGGGAAGGATCAGCGCCCGCTGTAGAGGTTAAATATGGGGCTTCTGGCAGAGGAGGAAATGTGTGGGTGGCTCCGTAGGGGTATAGAGGGGTATTTGGAAGCTAACGACAATGGGGAGGTGCAAGTTGGGGTGGTTTGGGAAGCGCTGAAGGAGGTGGTTAGAGGGGAGCTGATATCTATTCGGGTGCACAGGGAGAGGGGGGAGAGGGTTGAGGGGGAGAGGTTGGTGGAAGAAATGGTAAGGGTGGGCAGGAGGTATGCGGATGTCCCGGAAGAGGGGCTTTTGAGGAAGCGTCGCAGTCTCCAAGCGGAGTTCGACATACTGACCACCCGGAAGGCGGAGGCGCAGTGGAGGAGGGCGCAAGGGGTGGTATATGAGTACGGGAGAAGGCAAGTCGGATCCTGGCCCACCAGTTCCGGAAGCAGGAGGCAGCGAGAGAGATAGGGGGAGTCACAGATGCAGGAAGGAACCTGGTACGGAGTGGCAGGGACATTAATGGGGTGTTCAGATCCTTTTACGAGGGGCTGTACCGGGCGGTGTCCCCTAGGGAGGTGGGTGGGATGGACCGCTTTCTGGATAAGCTGGAGTTCCCAAGAGTAGAGGATGAGCGGGTGGAGGGTCTGGGGGCCCCAATCGAGTTGGAGGCGCTGGGGAGCATGCAGACTGGGAAAGCACCGGGACCTGACGGGTTACCGGTGGAGTTTTACAAGAAGTTTTCAGATCTGATGGGCCCGCTGCTAGTGAGGATCCTGAATGAGGCGAGAGAGGGGGGGGCTCTGCTCCCGACGATGTCTAGAGCAATAATCTCACTGATCCTGAAGCGGTATAAGGACCCCCTCCAGTGTGGGTCTTACAGGCCGATTACGCTCCTCAACGTGGACGCAAAAGTGTTGGCTAAGGTACTGTCCAGGAGGGTGGAAGATGTGGTCCCGATGGTTATTGATGAGGACCAAACGGGGTTTGTGAAGGGGAGGCAGCTGAATGTCAATGTGCGGCAGCTGCTCAATGTTATGATGATGGCGTCAGCGGATGGGGAAGCGGAAATAGTCGCATCGATGGATGCGGAGAAAGCTTTTGACAGGGTGGAGTGGAGCTACCTGTGGGAAGTGCTGAGGAGGTTTGGGTTTGGTGAGGGATTCATTAGCTGTGTGAGACTGCTGTATAGCTCCCCGGTAGCGAGTGTGGTGACGAATGGGAGGAGGTTGGAGGACTTTTAGCTGTCCCAGGGGACGAGGTAGGGGTGCCCCTTGTCTCCCCTGCTCTTCGCTCTTCGCATTAGCGATTGAGCCCTTGGCCATGGCGCTGAGGGATTCGAAGAACTGGAGGGGCATTGTGCGGGGGGTGGGGGAGGAGCACCGGTTATCGCTGTACGCAGATGATCTGCTGTTGTACATCACGGATCCGGCGGGGGGGATGCCAGAGGTGTTGAAGATACTTGGGGAGTTTGGGGATTTTTCGGGCTGTAAGCTCAACGTGGGGAAGAGTGAGCTGTTTGTGCTGCACCTGGGGGACCAGGAGAGGGAGATAGGAGAGCTCCCGTTGAAGAGGGCGGAGAGGAGCTTTAGATATCTTGGGGTCCAGATAACTAGGAGCTGGGGGGCCCCTGCATAGGCTAAACTTTTCGAGGCTGGTGGAACAGATGGAGGAGGAGTTCAGGAGGTGGGATGCCCTGCCACTCTCTTTGGCGGGTAGGGTCCAGTCAGTTAAGATGACAGTGTTCCCGAGGTTTTTGTTTCTCTTCCAGTGCCTCCCCATATTGATTCCGAAGGCCTTTTTTAAGAGGGTATTCTGGAGTTCATGTGGGCGCGGATGACCCCGAGAGTGAGGAGGGTTTTCCTGGAGCGAGGCAGGGAGGTAGGCGGCTTGGTGTTGCCCAACTTGTGTGGGCATTACTGGGCTGCGAACATGGCAATGATTCGTAGGTGAGTGATGGAGGGGGAGGGTGCCGCATGGAAGAGGTTGGAGGTGGCGTCCTGTGTGGGTACGAGTTTGGAGGCATTAGTGACGGCCCCGCTCCCACTCCCCCCAGTAAGGTACTCTACGAGTCCAATGGTGGTGGCTTCCCTCAAAATTTGGGGGCAGTGGAGGCGGCATAGGGGGGGGAAGTGAAGGCCTCAGTGTGGGCCCCGATACGGGGCAATCACCGGTTTGCACCAGGGAGAATAGATGGTGGGTTTTTGAGTTGGCATAGGGCAGGCATCAGGCGGGTGGGGAACCTTTTCCTCGATGGGAAGTTTGCGACTCTGGAGGAGTTGGAGGGGAAGTGTGGCCTCCCCCCCGGGAATGCTTTCAGGTATATGCAGATTAGGGCGTTTGTCAAGCGGCAGGTGCAGAGCTTCCGCTACTGCCGCCTAGGGGGGTGCAGGATACGGTGCTCTCGGGGACGTGGGTCGGTGAGGGTAGGATCTCGGAAATTTATCAGGTGATATAGGAGGAGGAGGAGGCCTCGGTAGAAGAGCTGAAAGCGAAGTGGGAGGAGGAGCTAGGGGAGGAGATAGATGATGGGACGTGGGCGGATCCCTGGGGAGGGTGAACTCGTCCTCTTCTTTTGCATGGCTCAGCTTAATTCAACTGAAGGTGCTGCATAGGGCGCACATGACTGGGCCAGGATGAGCCGGTTCTTTGGGGGAGAGGACAGGTGTGGGAGGTGTTCGGGAGGCCCGGCGAACCACACCCACATGTTCTGGGCGTGTCCGGCGTTGGAGGGGTTTTGGAAGGGGGTGGCGGGGACTTTGCCCAAGGTGGTCGGTTCCAGGGCGGAACCAGGCTGGAGGCTCGCGATCTTTGGGGTAGCATCGAAGCCGGGCGTGCAGGAGGCGAGAGAGGTCGGTACCCTGGCCTTTGTGTCTCTAGTAGCCCGGCGTAGGATTCTTTTACAGTGGAGGGACGCGAAGCCCCCGAGCCCAGAGGCCTGGATTAACGACATGGCCGTGTTCATCAGGCTGGAGAAGGTTAAGTTTGCCCTGAGGGGATCGGTACAAGGGTTCTTCCGGCGGTGGCAGCCCTTTCTCGATTTCCTAGCGGAAGGTTAGAGGGTGGTCAATCTCAGCAGCAGCCCGGGGGGGGCGGGGGGGGGGGGGTTTCGGGGTCTGTTAAGGAGATTTGTTTTTGCGACGGTGTGTTTGCTATTTGCTTCTTTTTTGTATTGTTATTAACTTATTGCTTTGTATTGGGGGGGGGGGGGTGGAGGGGTTCTTCTTTCTGTTTATTTCTACACCTCGTTTACTTTCTTGTTGGGAGAAAATTTGTGTTGAAAAATTTGAATAAAAATTATTTTAAAAAAAAAGAAATCCCGCCAATGACTACTTTCTCAGAAGTCTAAGGAAATCTGGCATGTCAGCTATGACTCTCACCAACCTTTACCAATCATAGAAAGCTATCTTTCTGGTTGTATCATACGTTAGTGTGGTTCCTGCTCTGCCCAAGACCGCTGGAAACTACTAAATTTTGCCAATGTACTCCAGTCCATCACGCAAACCAGCCTCCCATCCATCGACTCTGTTTATAATAATGAAAATGAGGTTGACCCTGTTGGGTTGGATAATCTCATTAGGCAAGGACTAACAGCTCTTCAAGGTTGGTAAAGTTGACCATTTTACAAATGCAAACTTAAATATCCACAATGCCTTTTCAAAAAATTGCTCATGTAAATTTCTCTGCACCCAGCTGCCATTTCTTTATATTAGTTATTCCAGCCATTCAATTTGAAAGTGAATTTAAGCCAAAATGTCACAATTCAGCTTTGACTCTGCCAATGGAAGCCTTAGACTCTCCATTTATTTTCTGACAGAGGTGTTGCTGAAAGTACAGCATGGTCTATGAATTGCACTGTTGAACTGCCTAGGATTGAATTGAATTTGCAACATAGAAACAGACCATTAGGTCCTACTGGTCCATGCTGGTGTTTATGCTTCACATCCACCCCTCTTGAGTCAGCCGTCTCTGCATAATCTTCCTTGGGGAATTGGAATAAAGCTTCCGCTTCGCAGAACTGCAGGTGCAATCTCTGGAATTGTTAGTCAATTACTAAAAGCCAAATGCTCATTTTTACAGCAGGTTACTGGAATTAACAAACCTGGTGATGAAAATTCAAAACAATATTTACAGTCATTCTTTGCAGTAATTTCAAAAAGTGTAACCTTTGTATTTACTGCAATATCCTATTTCAAACATGTTTGAGTCTTTGATCAACATCAATTAGCATTGTGTACTGCTGATGCCAGATCATCTGAATTTGACAAATAATCACACATCTTCAGAGGTGCAATGTTCTCATCTACCAATTTACTCCTCGTGTATTAAAGACAGGACTTGGAAGTAACGCTGATTTAATTTCCAGCAGGGTGTCCTCATTAATATTCTTCACGTGCACTAAATTGACAGAACTTTGCATTAAACCTTTGTAGTCTTTTACATAATTATTGTAGCAGTTTTTCAGGTTGAAAATGTGCTTGGGAACAAAGAACCGAAGGATAAAGAATATTAAAACAAATCATTGATCATGAGTGTCTGGTGCCATATCTGTCAAGCACAGGATGAAGCCAGCAAAGAGAATTTCCAATATTGCATTAAACTGCATTTTAGAAGAAGATCACAGTTTTAAAGCCCTTTAAAGTGACAAGCAGCTCTTTTTTGAAACGTCTTCTTTTAAAGCTATAATTTTGTTTTTTCTTATACCTCCCTCAAAGCACCAACAATGCGAATGATTGATTTTCCTAATCCTGAACTTGGGCTCAGCACAAAATGGGCAAAGCAGGCTGGATTGAAGCACACATGTAAAGGAGTCTGCCTAATTTGCCATCCATCTAAATTAATGGGCAGTAAATTGAAGAAATCCTGTTGGGGACATCTGATTTTCCTGCTTTGGCTGCTCCAGTTGACCCAATTGCCCCAGCCTCAACATGTGGGAAACACATCCTGACACATTACTAATGAGAACCCATTCTCCTCTATTGGTGTGGAGGTGATTCATTTAAACTGAAGTAGCAGCATTTTTTTGTCTCGATTATAACAGTGACTAGACTTGAAAAGTACCTCACTGACGGTCAAGTGCTTTGCGATGTCCTGCGGTCATGAAAAATGTTATATAAATGCAAGTCTTCGTTTCTTTAAGTATAAACTGAAAAGACACACTGCAACAATATGGGCCTTTCCATCACAGTGATGTGAAAACCACAATACCTTGTTTAATAGAGTTTAGACAAGCCATCGGCAAACAGACACAGACTTTTCATAGACTCATTGAAATGACAGAACAGAAGGAGACAATGTGGCCTATTGTACCTCTATTAATGCTAGTCTGCAACAAGAACAATTAGACCCAACTTTAATGCCTTCACATCCTCTTCCATGCCCCAGGCCCTAAGATAATGGGGTGTGCAAGTGTTAAAAACTGCAGCAGCATCCTTATGCTCATCTTCGTGCCAATCCAGTTTACAATTTTAGGAGCACCAAAACCCTCACTGCTGGAAGGAAAGGACCTCATAACTATTAAAAAATTGGAATCCAATGATATCATTTTGACTCTGATGCTATTTTAACTTCAGCAAGGACAGTTTCCGGCATTCAGTTTTTGAGAGCACTTTTGCGAGACAGATCACACTCAGATAATTGCAGAAAGGAGTTTTTTAAAGGTTTCTTTGCATGTTAAGAGAAATCTAAGAGGGATAGAAATAATTAGGACTCGATGGTCCTGGGATTCCCTCCTCCTTCCCAACACCATGGTCACCTGTGGCCTGCATTCATCACTTAACTTGTTACGTTTCCTTGGGTTTCACGCTCCCATCCACCAGTCATCAAGTTATTCCCACTGCAATTGAGCAGGAGTCTATCCTTGGACATTCAAACAAAATCCAGCTGTTAAAGGGGATTGACCTTCAGACCAGTGAATTGCGGCCAATTTGCAGTTTGCCCCACTCATCTCCATGCTTGCCTCTTGCTCCAGGTTACTCAAGGTTAAAATTAGGACTATGCCTTTTTCCTATATTCCTGCCCTTTTCCTACATTCTTTTATACTTTTCCTTTTCAAATGCATATCCAGCTATATATTGTAGTCTCAATAGTTGTTTGTGGTTCTCCAATCCATGTTTCCTTCTACGTGAAAAAATGAAGTTCCCCCATCATTCATCTACTGATTTTCAGCTAAGTCTTGATGATGTTTTGACATTCAAGTTAAAAGCATTTTTTTATTATGCACAATCCCTGAATCTGACATAATGTTAAACAATATCTCTTAGAACTCCTCAAAATCTCTCTTCCACTCATTTCTCTGCTTTGTTCTTTAAAACCAAATCATGGCCCAGATTTTAATCCCCGGGTCAGAAATGCAAAATTGGATGAAGTCATGGATGAGTAAATACAGCCTTTAAAAGTGACCCTTGCAGATGGGATTTTCAGTTGGAGGTGGACTGAAACAGGAAACGGGAAGGCGACACCAGAGCTAATCTGCAGGTTACTGTGCATAGAGATGCAATGGGCACAAGACCTGCCCCTGTGCCTTCTCACTGTTTCAATAAACAATAATAATAAAACAAAAAGCATCCCTCCAGACCATACCACTCACCCCCACCCAAACACTCATTCTGCCGAATCCATGCCAACCTGTGCCAATCCATGCCCACCCAACCTATGGCCCTCATACCCATTTGCTAATTTAGTTACCCTCTACTCACATCATTTCTGGTGCTGGTTTAGGGGTTGGTTGAGCAAAGGGCTAAATCGCTGGCTTTTAAAGCAGACCGTGGCAGGCCAGCAGCACGGTTCAATTCCCGTACCAGCCTCCCCGAACAGGCGCCAGAATGTGGCGACTAGGGGCTTTTCACAGTAACTTCATTTGAAACCTCCTTGTGACAATAAGCGATTTTCATTTCATTTCATTTCATTTTCATTTCCTTATAGTTCCTATGCTAACTTAGTGCCAACTGATGCCAGCGCACGCTTCCCAACACCCTTTCCCTTTCACCCTCCTTGCCAATTTAACTGCTATCCTTGGACAATTCCATGACACATTTGATACTTCCTGGATAGTTTTAACAACCGAACATCTCCTTAATATTTCCTCAACAGCTAGACAGTTCCTGGACAATTGGACACCTCCTGGACATGTGGAAAGTTCGTGGACAGCTTACCACCTCTCATACAGCCTGACAGTTTCAATGGGTTTGTGTATGAAAAGTGCTTAGTCACATTCACTTTTAACATTCCCAAAGGATGCTTTAATAATCCTAAAGTGTATTGAGGCACTCTCAATTACGACGCGAAAGCGAGGTCAGTAATCAAAGGCTTTAATAAACAGAGAACAGGGCAGCATCCAAGAGAAGTGTGCTCGCAAAATGGAGTCCTATCTTAAATACTGTTTCCAGGGGGCGTAGCCAGAGGCGGAGTCCCCCAGGGTTCCAAGCCTCTTAAAGGGGCAAGGTATTAAAGGTAAATACCGATCATCACATTCACCCCCTGTTTAAAAAAAAACACATAGTCCGTCGGGGGTAAAGTGTTTTAAATTATAAGTTCAGTCTTTGTGGTGGTCTGATAGTCCGTGCTGACTTTCGCTGCTCCGGTGGTGGCACCGTGGATGCGGTCGGTTCCGATGGTGGTCTATCCGGGAGCACGGTTGACTGAGTCTTTGGCCGCCTTGGAGAGGGGGGGTATCAGGAGTGATTAGGGTGGCCGGTACCGGTGCCGGCTGGGGGCAGGGGGCGCTATGGGGGGGCGCTGTCGAAGTCGGCGGTCGGTGCGGGGCCGGGAGCGTCGGTAGAAGGGGGGGGGTCGGTGGGGAAAAAGTCAGGGTCGGTGGGAGGGTCGGTGGGGTCGGTGGAGGTGGTGGGAGAGCCAGCGGGTGCCAGGTCTCGCGGTGATACAGTATCCTGCCTGCCATCGGGGTGCTCGACGTAGGCATAACGAGGGTTTGCGTGCAGCAGGTGGACCCTCTCGACTATGGAATCCGTTGTATGGCTCCTCACATGCCTCCGGAGTAGGACTGGACCCGGAGTCGTCAGCCAGGGTGGAAGCGAGACCCCAGAGGTGGACTTCCTGGGGAAGACAAACAAACGATTGTGAGGGGTCTCGTTCGTGGCCGTACAGAGGAGCGACCGAATGGAGTGCAGGGCATCGGGTAGGACCTCCTGCCAGCGGGCGATAGGGAGACTCCTTGACTGTAGGGCTAGAAGGACAGCCTTCCAGACTGTCGCGTTCTCCCTCTCCACTTGCCTGTTTCCCCATGGGTTATAGCTCGTCGTCCTGCTCGAGGCGATGCCCTTGCTGAGCAGGTACCGACGCAGCTCATTGCTCATGAACGATGTACCCCGGTCGCTGTGAATATAAGCGGGGAAACCAAACAGAGCGAAGATGCTGCGCAGTGCCTTGATCACGGAGGCCGAGGTAGTATCGGGGCAGGGGACAGCAAAAGGGAAGCGGGAGAATTCGTCGATGACGGTGAGGAAATAGATGTTGCAGTTGTTGGACAGGAGAGGCCCTTTGAAGTCCACGCTTAGTCGCTCAAAGGGCCCAGAGGCTTTTATCTGGCGGGCCTTGTCTGGTCGATAGAACTGCGGTTTGCATTCCGCACAGATCTGGCATGCCTTAGTCATGGCCTTGACCTCTCCTGTGGAGTAGGGCAGGTTGCAGGACTCGATGAAGTGGGCAAGCCGGGTGACCCCCGGGTGGCAGAGGTCATCGTGGATGGCTCTCAGGCGGTCCAATTGCGTGTTGGCACACGTGCCGTGAGACAGGGCATCTGGGGACTCGTTGAGCTTTAATATTGTACGTATAGGTGGAGAGCTCTATTCTCCACCTCAGAATCTTGTCGTTCTTTATTTTGCCCCGTTGTGCGTTATCGAACATAAAGGCGACTGACCGTTGGTCGGTGATGAGGGTGAACCTCCTACCAGCTAGGTAGTGCCTCCAGTGTCGCATAGCCTCCACTGTGGCTTGTGCCTCCTTCTCGACTGCAGAGTGTCGAATTTCCGAGGCGGTGAGGGTTCGGGAGAAGAACGCTACTGGTCTGCCCGCTTGGTTGACGGTAGCAGCCAGGGCGACGTCTGATGCACTGCTTTCTATTTGGAAGGGAATGGCTTTGTCCACCGCGTGCATGGCGGCCTTGATGATGCCGGCCTTGATACGGTTGAAAGCCGCCTGGGCCTCATCCGTCAGGGGAAAAACCGTGGTCTTAATGAGTGGCCGGGCTTTGTCCGCATATCTGGGGACCCACTGGGCGTAATAGGAGAAAAGCCCCAAGCACCGTTTGAGTGCCTTGAGGCTACGGGGGAGGGGGAGTTCCTTAAGGGGACGCATGCGGTCGGGGTCCGGGCCTAGGACCCCGTTCTCCATGACGTAGCCGAGGATGGTGAGTCGGGTTGTGTGGAACACGCATTTCTCTTTGTTGTACGTGAGGTTGAGGGCCCGGGCAGTCTGGAGGAACCTCCTCAGGTTTGCGTCGTGGTCCTGCTGGTCATGGCCGCAGATGGTGACGTTGTCCAAGTACGGGAAGGTAGCCCGTAAGCCGTACTGGTCCACCATTTGATCCATCGCCCTCTGGAAAACGGAGACTCCGTTTGTAACATCAAAGGGTACCCTGAGGAAGTGAAACAGCCGACCGGCTGCTTCAAAAGCCGTGTAGGGGTGGTCCTCTGAGCGAATAGGGAGTTGATGGTCGGCCGATTTGAGGTCAACCGTGGAGAATACCCGATACTGGGCGATTTGAGTCACCATTTCAGCTATGCGGGGAGTGGGTAAGCATCGAGTTGTGTGAAGCGGTTTATTGATTGGCTATAATCCACTACCATGCGTTGCTTTTCCCCGGAGCGGACTACCAATACTTGGGCCCTCCAAGGGCTGTTGCTGGCCTCTATGACCCCCTCTTTTAGTAGCCGCTGAACCTCTGACTTGATAAAAGTCAAGTCTTGGGTACTGTACCGGCGACTCTTGGTGGCGATGGCTTACAGTCGGGAGAGAGGTTCGTGAAGAGGCGGGGTGGCGCAACTTTGAGTGTCGCCAGGATGCAGACTGTGAGTGGGGGCAGGGGTCCGCCGAACTGCAGTGTCAGGCTCTGGTGGCTGCACTGAAAGTCGAGGCCGAGCAGCAGGGGGGCGCAGAGTTGAGGAAAGATGTAAAGTTTAAAACGGGAGTATTTCGCGCCTTGAATTGCGAGGTCCGCGACACGATACCCCGTGATTTGAACCAAATGGGACCCTGAGGCGAGGGCGATAGTTTGGGAGGCGGGGTGGATGCGCAGGGAGCAGCGCCTTACCGTGTCTGGGTGGATAAAGCTCTCCGTGCTCCCGGAGCCGAATAGGCAGGGAGTGTTGTGGCCGTTGATTCGCACCCGCATCATTGAGTTTCGCAGGTGTTTCGGCCGCGATTGATCAAGTGTGATCGCTCCTAGATGCGGGCCGTCAGAGTCGAACTCACAAAATGGCCGCCCGGAGTCACAAGATGGCCGCTGCCGCCGGTCGCACGTGTCGGGTTTCGAAGATGGCCGCCGCCAAGATGGCCGCTCCCATGACTCGCACGAGGTCGATGACGCGTCAGAAGTGGGCGTGTCCAGCCGCTGCACGGCCGCGTTGCGGGGTCTGTGAGGCCGGGAGTTTGATTTCTGGACCTGATGAGGGTTTCGTTTGTGGCCTTTGGGCCCAGCCAGGCAGACTTTCGCGAAGTGCCCTTTCTTCCCGCAGTCGTTGCAGATCGCGGATCGGGCCGGGCAACGCAGGCGTGGGTGTTGGCCTTGCCCACAGAAATAGCATGGGGAACCCCCGGAGTGAGTGGATCGTCGCGTGGCACAGGCCTGTAGCGTGGCCGAGTCTGGAGGGGATCGAGAGGGGTTCGTAAGGTCCGCGGAGTACGTATGGAGGTTACGGTGGGCCGTTTCGAGAGAAGAGGCGAGCGTTACCGTGCCTTGGAGATCCTTCGCCCCGTCTTCAAGGAGCCGCTGCCAGATGCACGATGACCTGATGCCAGACACAAGGGCGTCGCGGATATGTAAGTTCCTGTGTTCTTCAGCCGTCACTGCATTGTGGTCGCAGTTCCTCGCGAGCGTGTTGAGTCTTTCCACGAACTCGTCCAGCGTTTCCCCGGAATGCTGGCTGCAGGTTGAGAGCAAATGTCTGGCGTGTACCTCGTTAGTAGTTTTTATGAAGCGTTTCTTCAATATTTCGATCGCCGCCTCATAGGTCGTAGCGGTTTCGATCATGGCGGAGAGTCGGTGGCTCACCCGGCCATGTAGTAAGCGCAGCTTGTGAGCGCTGTCGGCGTCAGACGGTGAGGAGTCCAGATAGTCCTCGAAGCACCGGAGCCAATGTTTAAAGATTTCCGGGGCTTCCGGCGACCTGGCATCCAGGTTGAGTTTCTCTGGTTTCAGACCGCTGTCCATCTTGATGTGTTCTGTTTATTAAATTGAGGCACTCTCAATTACGACGCGAAAACGAGGTCGGTAATCAAAGGCTTTAATAAACAGAGAACAGGACAGCATCCATGAGAAGTGTGCTTGCAAAATGGAGTCTCATCTTAAATACTGTTTCCAGGGGTGCGTAGCCAGAGGCGGAGTCCCCCAGGGTTCCAAGCCTCTTAAAGGGGCAAGGTATTAAAGGTAAATACCGATCATCACATGTATCTTACCTCTCCAAAAGGATGCCCTTGCAGGGCTGGTTTAGCTCAGTAGGCTAGACAGCTGGTTTGCGATGCAGAACAAGGCCAGCAGCACAGACTCAATTCCCATACCAGCTGAGAATTCTGTCTTCTCCCTCCGTGTACCCGAATAGGTGCCAGAATGTGGTGACAAGTGGATTTTCACAGTAACTTCATTGCAGTGTTAATGTAAGCCTACTTGTGACAATGAAGATTATTTATTTATTTTATTTACTGCTCCCAAAGTTGTTCTGGAACTCTATCCAAAGATGTGCCTTATCTTTCCAAAGGAGTACCCTGTCCATCCATAAAAATCCAGCAAATTCAAACTTCCTCATACCTGTTCCATTCCACACTTCATCCACAAATCCCACCTCAGTGGAGGCAACTGGTGATTTAAATGGCCAGTTGCCTCTATGACTTGCACATTTGTGAACCTCAGCCCAACTCCAGTTCCAACCACCGAAGATGGGAAATGCAAGGTTCGACTGCAGGCCTTCGAGATTTCAACCATTTCCATCATTTTTGCCATGATGGATTGAAGAAATTCGAGTCCAAACAGTCGCCATGGTCCCAGATGACCTTAGGGTGGAATCCCTTTGAGGGGGACAGCGGACTGGTGGTGATTTAACCTGATGATCACTACACCTCAGGCGAGGGCCAAGGTTGAGAAGGCAGGACCTTCATGAATAATCTCAGCCGGTATGGAAATTTAACTTGCACGACTGCCTTTGCTCTGCATCACGAACCAGCTGTCTAGTCAAGTGAGCTAAATCTCAAAGGTAATAACCTCTGAGCCACACGCAAATTGGCGTAAGGTTAGAGAAATGAACACATGGCTCAAAGATTGGTGTGGGAGAAGTGGGTTCCGGGTTGTGGGGCACTGACACCAGTAAAGTGGGGGCTGTACCATTGGGATGGTCTCCACCCGGACCATGCTAGAACCAGTGTTCTGGTGAGTCACATAACTGGGGAAGTAGCGAGGGCTTTAAACTAGAGGCAGGAATGGTTTACGCAGGGGAAGATTGAGTAAATTGAAGGGAAATGACAAGGCAATAGATCAAGGTAGCAATAAAGGTAATCATGATTGGAACATGGCAAGAAAGGATAATGACTGCAAACCTGTATATATATATAATATATAAACTTATACCATCATCTCGGGCCAGAGTTTACAAAAATAGTTTTAAAAGCTGAATTAAAGGCTGTGTATTTGAATGCTCGCAGCATTCACTATATATCAGATGAATTGTCAGCTCAAATAGAAATTCATATGAATGACCTGGGGCGAAATTCTCCGACGCCCCGTAGGGTTGGAGAATCGCCCGGGGCCTGCGCAAATCTCACCCCCGCCGTGGCTGGAATTCTCCGCCACCCAGGAATTGGCGAAGGGGGGGGAATCACGCCCCGCCGATTGGCGAGCCCCCCGCGGCGATTCTCAGGCCTGCGATGGGCCGAAGTCCCGCTGCTGAGAGGCCAATCCCGCCGCCGTGGTTGAAACCACCTCTGGTGGCGGCGGGATCGGTGGCGCGAGCAGGCCCCTGGGGGCCTGGGGGGGGGGGCGCGGGCGATCGGACCCCGGGGGGTGCCCCCACGGTGGCCAGGCCCGCGATCGGGGCCCACCGATCGGCAGGCGGGCCAGTGCTATGGGGGCACTCTTTTTCTTCTGCCGCCACCACGGCCACCACCATGGCGGAGGTGGAAGAGAACCCCCCTACCACGCATGCGCCGGTGGAAACGTCAGCGGCAGCTGACGCACCGGCGCATGCACGAACTGGCGAAGGCCTTTTGGCCAGCCCCGACGCTGGCCGGCGGGCGTCAAGGGCCGTTGGCGCCGGTGTTGGCGCCAGTCGGCGTGGCACCAACCACTCCGCGCGGGCCTAGCCCCAAAGGTGCGGAGAATTCCGCACCTTTGGGGAGGCCCGACGCCAGAGTGGTTGGCGCCACTCCGCTACGCCGGGACCCCCCGCCCCGCCGGGCAGCGGAGAATCCCGGCCCTGCTATCCATTACAGAGACATGTCTACAAGAAAACCAATACTGGGACCTAAATATACAACGGTATATGACATTCAGGAAGGATTGGGAAAACGTGGTAGGGCAGCTCTGTTAATTAAAGAGGACATTAGTACTGGAGTGAGAGATGACCTTTGTCCTAAAGATCAAGACATAGAATCATTTTGGGTTGAACTAAGAAATAAAGGACAGAAAATATTGGTGGGAGTTACTTATAGGCCACCAAACTGCAGTGGTAATGTCAATCACAGTGTCAATCAGGAAATTAGAGGAACATATAATTAGAGGTGGGTAACATAGTAATCATGGGGGATTTCAGTTTGGGTTCTGCCAGTGCCACTCAACTCCTGACATCAGCCTTGGTCCAAGCATAGACATGAGAGCTGAATTCAAAAGGGGAAGTGAGAGTGATTGCCCTTGACATTAAGGCAGCATCTGACTGAGTGTGGCATCAAGGACCCTGAACAAAAAAGTATAATGTGAATCAAGGTAAACTCTCCATTGGCTGGAGTCATACTTAAAACAAAGAATTATGGTTGTGATTGTTGGAAGCAAAATATCTGAACCCTAGGACATCACTGCAGGAGTTCCTAGGGGCAGAGTCCTCGGACAGCCACCTTCAACAGCTTGATCAATGATCTCATATCTATCCTAAGGTCAGAAGTGGGGACCTTCGCTGCCGATTGTACCATGTTCATGGCTATTTGCGACTCCTCAGATACTGAAGCAGTTAATTCCAAATGCAGCAAAAGGACAACATGCATTGTAGGCAGCTTGATAGCATAGTGGATAGCATCATGGTCCCAGGTTCAATTCCCGACTTGGGTTACTGTCCATGTAGAGTCTGCACATTCTCCTGGTGTCTGCGTGGGTTTCCTCCGGGTGCTCTGGTTTCCTCCCACAAGTCCCGAAAGACGTGCTGTTAGATGAATTGGACATTCTGAATTCTCCCTCCGTGTACCCGAACAGACACCGGATTGTGGCGACGAAGGGCTTTTCACAGGAACTTAATTGCTGTGCTAATGTAAGCCTACTTGTGACAATAAAGATTATTAAAAATTAAAAGTAGCAAGTAACATATGTGCCAAACAAATGCCAAGACCATCTCCAACAAGAGAGAATCTAACCTTCTCTCCTGGACATTTGGTGTTAAATCGTGGCGATTACCAGACCAGAAACTCAACTGGACCAACCATATAAATACATGGCTACAAGAACAGGTCAGAGTAACTCAGCTCCTGATCCCCAAAGCCTCTCTACCGTCTGCAAGTCACAAATCAGCAGGGTGATGGAATATTCTCCACTTACCTGGATGAGTTAAGCTCCAACATCAATCAATAAAATTGTCACTCTCCAGGACAAGGAGCCCACTGAACCTACCATAAACATTCTTTGCGAATACTGCCAACACACAGTGGCAGCAGTGTGCACTATGCACAAGACGCACTGCAGCAATTCGCCAATTCTTCTTTGATAGCATGTTCGAAACCACAACCTCTATTACATTGAAGGACAAGGGCAATAGACATAAGGGAACGCCACCAGCTGCAACTGTAGCCCCCCCAGCGTCACTCCATCCTGACGTGGAGCTATATTGCCATTCCTCCACTGTAGCTGGGCGAGAAACCTGGAACTCCTTCCCCAACAACACTGTGGGTGTACCGACTAGCACATGGACTATGGTGGTTCAAGAATGCAGTTCACCAACATCTTTTAAAGGAGAATTAGGGATGGGCAACAAACGCTGGCCAAGCATCACACAAAAGAATTAATAAAAATCTGGTGAATACTAAAATCATACTTTCTTATTTGTCATCTGAAATATGATGACCCAAATTGCATCACATCATATCAAATCATGAGCTCTGGAAATTAAATGAGTTGGAAGAGATTCACTCATGAATAAATTAAACTAATAGAGTCCAAGGTTGCAACTCTCTGAGATCGAAAGCAGGCATAGATGTATCGAGAGAAATCAACCTTATAGGGCTCATACCAAAGGCTTAATTCACAAAACTCTAAAGCAGAATCAATATATATAGATTTTTAAAATAAATTGATATTACCCAATTATTTTTTTCTAATTAAGGGGCAATTTAGCCTGAACAATCCATCTACCCTGCATATCTTTTTGGATCGTGGGGTGAGACCCACGCAGTCAGTTACTAGTGGTGTACCACAAGGATCTGTTTTGGGGCCACTGCTGTTTGTCATTTTTATAAATGACCTGGAGGAGGGCGTAGAGATGGGTGAGTAAATCTGCAGATGACACTAAAGTCGGTGGAGTTGTGGACAGTGCGGAAGAATGTTGCAGGTTACAGAGAGACATAGATAAGCTGCAGAGCTGGGCTGAGAGGTGGTAAATGGAGTTTAATGCAGAAAAGTGTGAGGTGATTCATTTTGGAAGGAATAACAGGAAGACAGAGTACTGGGCTAATGGTAAGATTGTTGGTAGTGTGGATGAGCAGAGAGATCTCGGTGTCCATGTGCATAGATCCCTGAAAGTTGCCACCCAGGTTGAGAGGGTTTTTAAGAAGGCGTACGGTGTGTTAGCTTTTATTGGTCGAGGGATTGAGTTTCGGAGCCATGAGGTCATGTTGCAGTTGTACAAAACTCTGGTGTGGCCGCATTTGGAGTATTGTGCAATTCTGGTCAATAGGATGTGGAAGCATTGGAAAGGGTGCAGAGGAGATTTACCAGGATGTTGCCTGGTATGGAGGGAAGATCTTATGAGGAAAGGCTGAGGGACTTGAGGCTGTTTTCGTTAGAGAGAAGAAGGTGAAGAGGTGACTTAATTGAGGCATCCAAGATGATCAGAGGATTAGATAGGGTGGACAGTGAGAGCCTTTTTCCTTGGATGGTGATGGCTAGCACCAGGGGACATAACTTTAAATTGAGGGGCGATAGATGTAGACAGATGTCAGAGGTAGGTTCTTAATCAGAGAGTAGTAATGGCATGGAATGCCCTGCCTGCAACAGCAGTGGACTCGCCAACATTAAGGGCATTTAAATAGTCATTGGATAAACATATGGATGATAAGGGGATAGTGTAGATGGGCTTTAGAGTGGTTTTACAGATGGGCGCAACATCGAGGATGCACTGCGCTGTAATGTTCTATGTTCTATGTTCAGACACAGGGAGAGTGTGCAAACTCCACACATACAGTGACCCGGGGCCAGAATCAAGTCCGGGTCCTCGGCACTGTGGGGAAGCAATGCTAAACACTGCCCCACTGTGCCGCGCCTCAGTGTAAATTTCAAGGAAGTGTCGATGTTGCACCAAGATACTAACTTTGAAAAAGGCAGATTATTTGCAGTTTGAGGGAAAATTTGAATCTTTTCTTCAGAGGCAATAATTACGTACACCGTCATCAGTCATAGTCATAGAGTCTTACAGTACGGAAATAGGCTCTTTGGCGCACCGCGTCTGTGCCAACCATCAAGCTGCTAACTATTCTTTTCATGCGTGTAAAACTTAATTCTAACACTAACACTATTTCTTTTTGTTCAAATAAATTTAGACTACCCAATTTTGTTTTACAATTAAGGGGCAATTTAGCGTGGCCAATCCACTTGCCCTGCACATCTTTGGATTGTGGGGGCAAAATCCACGGAGACACGGGGAGAATGTGCAAACTCCACAGGGACAGTGACCCAGAGTCGGGATCAAACCGGGGTGATCAGCACCATAGGCAGTAGTGCTAGTCACTGTGACACTTGCCGCCCACTGACACTATTTCTAACCATGCCCTTTTATGTTTACTTACAGGTCGGAAGATGGAGAAAAGGAAAATCGTCATGTAGGCCAGATCAGACCTACTCCAAGGACAAATCTCAGGAATGCTTGACCCGGCCACCAACATTGGAACCGACCCGGTCCAACCTGACCCAGCAAACCAAACCTAGACTAACCCCCCCCCCCCCCTCCCCCCGCCCCTCCAAAACAGCAAAGACCCCATGCGAGGACCCGAACACGCCGAAAGGTAGATCCATTCTCGTGGAACCCTGAGGCCAACCAGATTGCGAACATGCACCCCCCCCCCCCCCCCCCCCCAAACGCTCCCCCCCCCACCCCCCAGCAACTCTGAAATCGTACCAGGGACTCCGCCAGACGCAACCACTTACCTTTCGCAAGGCAGATTTCTCTCACCGGATCCCAGGATTATCCAGAAGCAGCCGCCGACCAAAGAACCCAGGGAAATGCGGTGGTCTGCAGGTGAGACTAAGGCAATGCGGTTTCAAGTCTCCTCTCCCGAGCATACTCCTGGCAAACATCCAAGCTATCGAAATCAAGTTGGATGAGCTTACATCTCAGAGGGAGGTAAGAGAGTGCTGTGTACTCTGTTTCCCAGGGACATGGCTCACTCCTGCCTCACTGGACTGTGCCATACAACCTGACGGCTTCTCAAATCACCGCACTTCGTCATCAGGTAAAGCAAAGGGTGGAGGGGTTTACCTCCTCATCAACTCCTCCTGGTACTCGGATGTGGTGACCCTGATGAACTACTATTCTCTGGACCTGGAATACCTGACCGTGAAGTGCCGCCTGTACTACCTTCTATGGAAGTTCACTTCTGCCAATATCACCGGGGTTTACATCCCATCCCAGGCGGAAGTAAAGAAAGCATTGATAAATTTTACACCGTTATAAATGACAATGAAACAGAATACCCGGAGGCCTTGTTCATCATGGTTTGGGACTTCAACCAGGCCAACCTCAAGAATGAACTGCCAAATTTCCACCAACTCTTATCCCACCATGGGTGACCCAACATCTGCTACACAAACATCAAGGGCGCTAACCAATCCATTCCCCGACCGCACTTCAGAAAATAGGACCACAAGAGAAGCAGAAACTTAAGCTTGAGAATCCAGTTAAGAAGGTTCTGCGATGTTTGTCCGAGGGAATGAAAAACTCCTACGTGACTGCTTGGGAGTCAGTGGACTGGTCCATATTCAAGAACTCAGCAGCCAACCTAAACAAGTATGCCACCACCATCACGGACTTCATCAGTAAGTGTGAAGAACATTGCGTGCCAAAGAAGGTAGCACATGCGTTCTCCAACCAGAGCTTATTTATCAAGCCTTCTACATTTACATCCAGATCATTAATGCATACTACAAACAACAAGGGACCCAGCACTGATCCCTGCAGAACACTACTCCAGTCATTAAAAAAATCTTCAACCGTCACCCTCTGCTTCCTCCCACTAAACCAGTTTTGGAGCCAGTTTGTGAAATTTCCCTGGATCCCTGGACTCTTACCTTCTTCATCAGCATCCCATGTAGGACCTTATCAAAAGCCTTACTAAAGTCTATATAGACTACATCAACCGCACTACCCTCGTCTACCCACCTAGTCATGTCCTCAGAAAATTCAAACAAGTTTGTAAGGCATTATCTCCCTTTGACAAAACCATGCTGTCTATCATTGATTAATCTTTGCCTCTCCAAGTGGAGATTAATTCTGTCCCTCAGAATGTTTTCCAGTAGTTTCCTACCACTGAAGTTCGACTCACTGGCCTGGAATTTCCTGGTTCGTCCCAAACTTTTTTTGAATAATGGCACCATATTAGCTGTCCTCCAGTCCTCTGGCTCTCCTGTGGCCAGAGGAGATATGAAAATGTTTGCTGGAACGGCTGCAATCTCCCCCCTAGCCTTGCGCAGCAAGCTGGGATACATCCCCAGGGATTTATCCACTTTTGGACCCTTTAAAACCATTAATACCTCCTTCCTCTCAGTGTTAAATTGAGGTACCTTGGTGGTGTCTGCTGTCGGCTCCTGGTCTGAAAGGTGTGAGTTTATTATGCTATTCCGAATACTAGAGTGCAGAAATCTAGGCTGACACTCGAGTACAGTACCAAGAGGTTGTTACACTGCCTTTTACATGACATGTTAAAACAAGTTTCCTTTTGCTCTCTCAGGCAAATGCAAAAGACCTCATGCAACTATTTCAGAAAAGATCAATGAAGTTATTCCCAGTGCCCTGACCAAGATTTGTCCCTCAATTAACATTCCTAAAATACAGATTATCTGGACATTATCACATTGCGGCCTGTATGCCAACGAGCTACTACATAATCTACATTACAACAACTACCACAATTCAAAAAGTACTTCATTGTGATATAAAATGTCTTGGGAAGTCCTCAGCTTGTGAAAGGTGCAACATAAATGAGCCTTTCTTTTACAGGCAATGATGAATGAAGACAGCAACACAGCAATAGGATTATTTTTCCATCTACAGCAATGGGCAATCACTCAAAGCATGGGTCCAAACCAAAATGTATTTGGTTCAGGCATTCAACTAAATTTTTGTAACAAAAGCATCTCTCATGTCATCATTCTTTGACACTACAAGACATTTGCATTATAAGGAGTGTCAGCAGTTACTTACAATATCAGCTTGCTTCATAATGTGGCTGTCAATAGCTGACCATTATATTAAAGAATTAGCCATATGGAGGGTGATTTAATGATGTGGAACTCACAGGAATCCAATAAATCATGAAATTACAGAATCCTGTTAGCAATGTGTCTTGAGTGTGCAAAGATAGACATTTCCTGATGGTCGGATCATTTTCCTAAATACTGATTTCTAAAAGCGTGGGATGAATAAAACATTTGGAGGGTTACAGCCCCAATTAAGCTCATGACCTTCCTCCAGTTCCCACTGACAGCTGGAATGCCTTACATTTAAGATGTTGCTTTCTTTAAATAAACATGGCTATATACAGAAATAAATTAACTTTGCAAGCTGAATTCTTTTCACACTGAAGTTTGATTCTTGAATATCAAAAGCACAAAGTGCTCTGATAAGATTTTTGTGAACCTTAAAAGGCAGTTACGTCAGAAACCAGAGCAAGTAAATGACAATGTGGCAGGTGAAAGAGGTCACAAGATACCTGAGTTTGGTCGCCACATTAAGTAATGAACTTGAAGTCAAAATGAAGCTGTGAATCTTGGTTAATATTTATGATTCAAATGAAGGGCCTTAATGTATATTTGCTAATTTGCAGGTGACACAAAGATATGTAGGAAAGTAAGTTGTGAAGAGGACATAAGGGGAGGGGGGGATCCTGTGGTCGTCAACACTGAAATCGCGTTTGCCGATCGGCTGGAGAATACCTGTTTCCAATTAAATCGGGGGCAGCGCCGCTTTCGTGATGCGCCGCCCCCTCCAAAGTGGCATTGTGCACCATACAACAGCCCTGAGGTCCACCCCCGACGCTCCGCTCCCAACCGGCCAAGTTCCCGATGGCATCGGTCGCGTGTTCTATCATCCGCCGGGAACTCGCCGGGATGGCTGCGGACTCAGTCCAGCGCTGCCACAGTCGGGGGAGGGTCGATCCGCGGGCAGGGGGGACTTTGTCAGGGGCTGGGGGTACTGTTGGGGGTTGGTCCGGGCCTCACGAGCCAGCCAAAGGGGGGGGGGGGCGCTACTTTGCAGGCCGGGTCCGCGAGCGGTTGGCACCATGTTGCACGACACGGCTGCTGCAGGCCAACTCCGTGCTCATGCGCGGTCATGGACCTGGCAATTCTGTGGGCCGTACAGGCAGCTAGAGCCTGGCGCTCAGCTGCTAGCCCCCAGCCAAACTGAGAATCGGTGGAATGTTTGGCGTAAAACACCACCGTCACACGCCGGCTTGGGGACATAACCTCAAAATCATCGAATCCAGCCCAAGGAATCTGCAAAGGGATATAGATAAGTGAAAAGAGTGGGCAAAAATTTAGCAAATTGAGTATGAATTGGGAAAATCTTGGCAAGGGGAATAGAAAAGTTTATTATATAAACAGAGAGAGATTGCAGAGCTTTGAGGTAGAGGGACCTGGGTGTCTAGGTACATGAACCAAACAATGTTAGTAGAGGCAGGGTCATTGAATAATTTTAAGGTAGAGGTAAATAGCTTCTTGACTAACAAGAGAAGCAAATGATATTGAAGCCACAATCAGATCAGCTATAATCACAAGCTTGAGGGGCTGAATAACCTTTTCCTGCGCCTAATTCTCATGTTTGTATGTAACCACCAAAGGTTGGAATTTTTGGGGAATGGAGTTGGGCCCAAAGTCGGATCCGTATGCAGATCCCAAGCCCACACAGGCAGTACCAGGACCGCAGAGGTAATCCCATGGAGGCAACTTAATGAGACTGTGAGATCCGCTGTCCAATTATGTTGAGCATGTGAGCAATCCAAGTTCCTGGTCCGGTCAGAGGGCTGGAAATTCAGAAATCTGAGGAGGGCCACTGAAAGGTAATCACTGCTGAGGCAGCAAGGACAACCAGAGGGCACCTCCATCTCGAGATGCCCTCACAGGGAAGACACTTCATTTTCTGCTGGGGCCAATCAGGCAGGCGTACACCAAAACAGGTCACACCTCTTTCCTGTATAACTAACAAGAGACTAAATGAGGGATGATGGGGCTGAACCTATCACAGAAAAAAGCCAGTGGATAAAGCTGGCAGATGTCAATAAGTGTGAGTTTTTGGAAGATGGTATTTCATGCCTGCTTTATACTAAGCACTAAATGTTACAACAGGAATACTTTCCCTATTCCTGTAATTAAATTTTGGCCATCTTTTAATGACAGTTTGCTGCATATATTCAAAAAGAAGCAATTTGAACACACAAGTACCATTTACAAAAACCAGCAGTAGTTTTAAGAAATATCACGGTTAATATTGGAGCACCACTGTAATCAAGTTCATTTCAGTGCAAGAAAATAACAGTAACCAAATAAATAATAAATAAATGTGACACAAGACTCATCTACTTGGAGACTACAACCAAAAATAAACCTATTATTTTATATTGTAATAATTCCAGGATTATTCTCCGACACAAATAAATCCACAGCTGTGGCATAGAAACCAAATTTCCCAGCCCAGGACTATCAGGAACTTCCGGTCCAGGTCTGGGTGTCGATACTTAAGGTGCCGTTGATGAGGCCCTACTGGGTGGGCCTTCATACTCTCAACACAGGAACTCGTATTCTGTGAAGCCCACCGGATGATCAATCAGCGATTCCCCATTGTCCTCGGGAGGGTTATCACATCCCTCCCCCCCCCCCCCCTTTCAAATCCATTTCATCCCCTTCACTCCCACAATGAAGGGGCCTCCTCCATCTTTTGGAATTAGGCCTAGAGTCTGTGGCAGGTGGAGCCAGATCGGGGGAGCGGGATGATGCGGGCTAGGGATCGGTGCTCGAGGGAGTATTCCTCGGCTGCGAGTATCAAGGCACAATGTTGGATCTGAGCTGAGGCGATGGGGAGAATTGCTTTATCTTCTTTGAAAGGTCCCAGTAAAGGCTTGTGGTCTGTTATTATTACAAAATGTCAGCCATAGACATATTGGTCGAACCTTCTCACACCAGAAATAACAATCAACTCTTCCTTTTCAATCTGTGAATAAGACCACACAGCGTCCGCCAGTGTCCCAGATGCAAAGGACTTCTCCGTGCCATCGTCCCATTGATGTGACAGGACTGTACCTATTCCATATGGAAAGGCATCACATGTCAGTAGTTGTTCTTTTCTGGGGTCATAATGGACCAGTTTATTCAAGGACAGTAGTTGTGAAGGTGTCAACCTGTGGTGTCTACCATGGCCACCTTTGATAAGACCATATGACACAGGAGCAAAATTAGGCCACCCGGCCCATCGAGTCTGCTCCACTATTCAATCATGGCTGATATGTTTCTCATCCCCATTCTCCTGCCTTCTCACTATAACCCCTGATCCTCTTATTGATCAAAAACCTATCTATCTCTATCTTAAATATGCTCAGTGATTTGGCCTCCACGGCCTTCCACAGCAAAGGATTCCACAGATTCACCATCCTCTGGCTGAAGAAATTCCTCCTCATCCCAGTTTTAAAGGATCATCCCTTCAGGCTAAGGTTGTGCCCTCAGGTTCTAGTTTTTCCCACAAGTGGAATTATCGTCTCAATGATGACTCCATCCAGGCCTCGCAGTATCCTGTAAGTTTCAATAAGATCTCCCCTGATGTTTTTTTCAGTAACATGTGCAGGGGTGAGACCAAGGTGACCAAATTTGGGATGAATTTCCTGTTGTAATTTATCAGGCATAAAATTGATTTGAACTCTGTGGCATTCCATGGAATCGGCACGTCCTTGATGACATTGACTTTATCGTCCACTTGGTGTAGGCCTTTCTTATCTTCCAGGTACCTAGGTAGATCACTTTGCCTGCCTGGAATACATGTTTTTCTCTCTCTTGAGACATAGCCTGCATTGGAAAATCACCTCAAGTCGACCTCCAAATTTGCTAAGTGCTCATGTTCTGTGTAACCTGTGATTAATACATCGTCAAGATATGCTGCCACCATAGGCAGCCCTGACAGAATATTTTCCATGACACGCTGAAGGGCAGGCATGTATATTCGTACAGGCCCTTATGGGTATTAATTGTGCCGTACTTTCTGGATGTTTCATCTAGTTCAAGCTGGAAGTAGTCATGGTTCATATCCAATTTCGTGAACGTTTGACCACCGGTCAAGTTGATATGCAAATCCTCTATATGCGGAATGGGGTACCAATCCAGGCATAAAGCTTGGTTGACTAAGTTTGTAATGTCTGCAAAGGCAGACTGACTTGTCGGGCTTGAGGACGGGGTCCACTGGTGCAGCCCACTCCGCAAACTGTACTGGCCATATTGTCCCGAGGCTATACAACCGTTCGATTGCCGTCTCTACCTTCACAAGCAAAGAGTATGGGACTGGCCGAACACTGAAATATTTTGGTACGGCATCGGGATCCACATAGATCTTGGCCTTCACTCCTTTTATTTTACTGAGGCCCTCTTGGAATAATTTGGGGTATTTGTTAATAACCTCGTACAATCCACCAATCCCTAATTTAAATATTTCTAGTCAGTCCAGTCGAATCTTCTGGAGCCAATCCCTGACCATGAGACTAGGTCCTGATCCTCACATGGCTGAGTGGGAGTCATTCTGACCACTGTCATGGTGGTCCCCATAATCTTCAAAGGTCCTCCCGTGTAAGTAGTTAATCAGGCCTTGGTTCCCCTGACGGTTAAGGGCAGAGTACACGTTCAGAGATGCTGGAATGCCTGTTCCCCAATAACGGAGTCGGCAGCTCCCATATTCACCTCTATCTCGAAAAAAATGACTATTGATAAGCAGTCTTGTCCTTACCTGGCCAACCTTGGTAGTGATGATACAGTTTAACTACATCTTTTCATCACCTGAGGGCTGATATAATATTTGCAAAGCCCAGACTTAAGGTGGCTTTCATTTTTGGCCTGGGTGGCACACATACTGCTGTTTCTGGCAGTCTTGCTCTTCGACAGCACCTTCAGCAGCCCTACGGCTGATACTTGCAATCCTCAGGGGAGGTTACCCATGTACTTGTGGGGTTACCAGGCCATTTTCTTTCAATGTCAGATGCCCTTTCGGAATGTTGGTTAGATGCTGGGTGAGGCATGTAGGTGCCTTCCCCGGATATGCTGACTTTGCTGACCCTTCCCGTAACCTGAGGATGTTACTATCTGTAGTCCTTTGAAGTCCTTTGAAGCTCTTGTGCCCCTTACTCGGCATTCAGCAGGGACAAAGCTATTTCTATTGTCTTTCTTGAGGTCTAGGATGGGTTCCTCCAGTAATTCTTCCTCGGTTGTCATATTGTTAATCCCACACCCCAGTCTATCACATAGCATCTCAGTTAGAGTCGGGTCAAATTCGCTGTACTCTGCCAACTTCCACAATCGAGTAAGAAATCCCAGTCCTCTCAGCTGTATTAAAATGGCAGCGTTGAAGGATTATGGACGGCTTTGGTAATGGTTTCCCACAGGTCCATGAGCTAGTCGAAAGCTTTTGTGTCAGGGACCGCTGTTAAGAGGATTATCTTTTGTCCCCTTCAATCCTGTTGGCACAAGAAAAAGGCCATGCGCTCGGCATTCTGGCCCCAGTCCTCTACGTTTGTGTCATGCGGCTTAAGTCTTCCAAAGAAAGGCTTTTTCAGGTTTGTTTTGTTTTCTTGCCAGAGTTGCCTTCTGAAGTTTTGAAAAGGTTGCTCAGAGTCCTGTGCTTGATCCTCGTCACCAATGAAATCATTTTGGGATTGCGCAGGCTAAAAGGGTGAGCAAGATTATTCTCGAACACAAATAGAGAAACAGACGCAGTGTACAAATTAAATTTCCCAGCCCGGACCTATCAAGAACTGCCGGTTCGGATCTGGGGGGTCAGTATTTAATGGCCTGTTGGTGATCCCTGATTGGACGGGCCTCTGCCCCCTCAACATGGGAACTCTACGAATCTCATGGGGAGATCAATCAGTAATGCCCATGATCTTCGTGAGGGCTGTAACAGTTATATAGGGCCCAATATAACCAGAAAAAATGTAACCAGTTTTGGGTGCATTTAGTGGGGTGTTTCTTGGCGGGTGGTGTTCAATGGCACTCTTCCATTCTTTTTGACCGCAATGAGTTTATCTCCTTCGAGGCCATACTTAAAACCATTTGTTGCGGGAGAGCCCAGCAGGAAAGGCTCCTCGCAGATTGGGGTATAATTTTGTGTGGCTACCTGATCTCCCACCCCATCTCTCTGCCAAACCTCAGGGAGACCGCCGGGAACACCCGTCACCTCATCTCCACCTGGTAAGGCGTCCCAGCCTGATCCCTGGCAGTGCCAACCTGGCACCATGGCACTCTGACACTGCCATCCTGGCAGTTCCAAGGTGCCTGGGTGTCAGAGGAAGTGCCAGAGTACCACCCTTCCCTGTCCTTGATCACCTGGGGTGCCCAATGGTCTGGGAGACTCCCCCTCATGCATTACAACTGGTTCATGTTTGTGGAAAGAAGTACTAAACAGCGCACTGGCGATGTATCCGAGACACAGCCATTAGATCCCGGGTGCCGGGGCAATCCCGCGAACACATATATAAATGCGTCGAATTGCTAATTTAAATATGCATATCTGGATCTCTCACAGTGAGAGGCTTCTTGCGAGATTCAACGGCCTCGTCCCGATGCCAAGTTGGGAGAGATGAGGCGGCCGAATTGCGCCCATAATCTCACATTATTACAGCTAACGTTCTAAACTAAATTCAGTTGAAAACAACTATTTATTAGCAAAGAACTGAAATCATTTTGAGGCGAAAATTGGTGTTTACTTATTCATATTAGAAATATTGATGATAGTTTATATGGTGGTACAATTTTGCCAGATACTAGGCGGAGCAGGAAGTGAGTTTATGATGATAGCGCACAAAGGTCAATGACAGTGGCTCCAAAGAACAAAGAAATTTGTATGCAACCGGGTTCTCCGTTCCTGAGACTAAGTGTTGATGCCGGGGCAGGATACGTGGAGTTCTATGACAGCAAAACTGGCATCGCACCTGGATCAATTCAACGACCGTTAAGGGGCGAGCACCGGCACCACATGGAACACAATCGATTCCAATGAGAAACGTTGCCGGACTCGCCAGGTCCGGGATTGGCACTCAGGAAGCTGACAAGCTGCAGCTGCACATACACACTGCACTGCCCATACACACCATCCCAGCCAACAAGGTGGCAGCAACGCTGTGGAGGCGATCAGAGAGGCCCAAACACATTGGCCCTGGCGCACACGTTGTGCCCTCCCCTGCATCCGCCTCGTCAGATAAGGACTGACGTTCATCCTCCTCCTCAAGCACATTACCACTCTGCCTTGCAACATTGTGGAGGATGCAGCAGGCCACCAAAATATGGACGACCCTCCCAGTGCCATACTGGTCTCCAGAGCGGTCTGAACCGCATCTTCAGGATGCTGAAGCACCACTCGATAACACCCCTGGTCGCTGCATGGTCGCCATTGTAGCGGGTCTCCACATCGTTCTGTGGCCTCCGGATAGGTGACATCAGCCACGGCCGCAGTGGATAACCCCTGTCACCCAGGAGCCAATCCCTCATCAGGAGGTGTGCCTCGAAGTGGCCAGGAACCATCGAGTGAGCCAGCATGAAGGTGTTCTGCACACTGCACGGGTATCGGGCACAGACGTGCACGATGCAAACCTGATGGTCACACACCAGCTGCACATTCATCGAGTGGAAACCCTTTTGGTTTGTGAAGATTGTGCCATCTGCAGGTGCTCGTAGGGCAACATGCATCCCGCCAATCACGCCCTGGACAGGGAGTGGGTGTCCTACTCCATTCCCTCATGGTCCCAGGTGCACCATGTACCAGCAGATGTGTCGCACTGTCCCCCTGCTCAGCCGGAGTCTTTGACTCTGTACTCTCTGTGGCAAGATTCAACTCCAATTAAATCAACATGTTTGCGGATGATACGACTCTGGTGGGTTGTATCTCAAACAACGGTGAATCAGACTACAGCAGGGAGATAGATCACCTGATTGCATGGTGTACCGAAAACAAGAAAGCCCAACAATAACTCTACTCCCTATGGAAGCTAAAGAAATTCGGCATGTCTGCATCGACTCTCACAAATATCTACAGATGTGCCATAGAGAGCATCCTATCTGGTTGCATCACAGCCTGGTGTGGCAACTGCTCGGCCCAAGATCGCAAGAAACTGCAGAGTGTGGTGAACTCAGCCCAGTGCACGCTTGCCCCCTTCCCATTGATTCTGTCTACACCTGCCGCATCCTCATGGAGGCAGACAGCATTGTCAGAGACCCCTCATAACTAGGCTTTGCCCTCTTCCAGACCCTTCCATCAGGCAGAAGATACTGAAGTCTAAAGACCTGCACATCCAAACATAGAAACAGCGTCTTCCCCACAGCTACCAGACTCCTCAACGACTCTCCCTCAGACTGATCTGTTCCCTGTAAGACACAATTCACAATGCCCTATGCTGCTGTTGCTCATGCATTTGCTTTATTTGGTACTTGTTCCGCACGGTAACCAAGCACTATTTGTTGATGTACCATTTGTCAATGTATTCTGTTGATTATTCTTTTTGTCTACTGTGTATAGACTGTATACATTCCCTCAGCCTCAGAAAAAACATTTTCATTTTACTTCGGTACATGTGACAAATCATCAATCAATCAATTGATAAAAAAGTTCACGATGATTTCAGAGGCAGTGGGTCTCAGAAACAGCTCGATTAAGACAGGAGTTCTGTTCTTCCTCATAGCTCAAAAGTAAGGGACGGAATGCTCCGACCCCCTGCCGGGTCTGAGATTCACCGGGGGTTGGCGTGAAACCCGCCCCCGCCGGCCGCCAAATTCTCCGGCCTTCCAAATGTCAGTGAGGCGTGAGTCGCGCCGCCCGCCCCGGAGAATGGCGGGGACCGGAGAGACTCAATGGGCCCCGGGGTTGCCCTAAGTCTCTGGCCCGCAATGGGCCGAAGTCCCGCTAGTCTTTTGCCGGTCCCGTCGGTGTGGATCAGACTAGGTCCCTTACAGGCGGGACCTGGCGGCGTGGGCGGGCTCCGGGAACTGGGGGTGGCCCCACAGTGGCCTGGCCCGCAATCGGGGCTCACCGATCGGCACTCTTTTACTACGTGTTGGCCGTGTCAGACTCCGTGATGGCCGACGCGTAGGTGAGCCCCGCTCTTACGCTAGCAGCCGCTGACGCACCCGTGCATGCGCGGACTCTCGCCAGCCGGCAGAGTCCCTTCGGCCCCTGTTGGCGTGGCGCCAAAGGCCTTCCACGCCGGCCGGCAGGGCGTAAACCACTCCGGCGCCGGCCTAGCCCCTGAAGGTGCGGAGGATTCCGCACCTTTGATGCGGGCCGATGCCAGAGTGGTTCACGCCACTCCGTCCCGGCGGGACTCTCCGCCCCGCCGGGTACGGGAGAATCCCGCCCAAGTATTTCTTAAAACGTACGTTTATGTTGGTGGCCTCCAGTGATCCCTTTCATGACTGACAGCGAGGCTGCAGGTAACCCTGAACACAGCAGAATCAACTCCAGTTATGCTCAGGGTAAACCAATTATCATTGTTTTTCCAGATTAGTATACTCAAGGGACTTAATTCTGTTTAAGGTGGCCAGAGGGACACCCTTGTCGCACAAGCCATGTCGTCGTTGTTTTTCAGGAGTGGACGATTGGCCTGCTGGAGAACAGGTACAATGAGGTACAATTTCATCTTAAGAAGTTTTAAAATAAAAAATCACAACATCCTTGAACTCCTTTCCAAATATCCTTTTCAGACGTTTATCGTGGAAGTTATGCGTTAAGTGACATCAACTGAGCCTATCTCACCTCGGCAGCAGAGCCAGGTTAAGAGATGTGGGACCATGAGACTGCCTGTGAATTACTTTGGGGTCATTTCTTTGATGTGAACGTAGGCCTTCGTGATGAATAAATGGTCCCTTATGCAAAGCCAGGCCATTAGAGTGGTAACCATTTGAATGCTTAAGTCAATATGGTGTTAACGGAAATATTCTGCTCATTCAATAGTATATTTGCTTTTGACACCTCATAGTAATTGAAACTGTAACTCTGCCTAGGTGGTTGAAGTAAAATCAACATTCAGAGAGACTAGAATTGACTATTTGACTATCTGTTAACTGCATATATTAACATTTCAAATAGCCTATTCCAGTCCCGAAAGTAACATTGAGTTAATTAGTTTTTGAAGAGATGTATTGGCTGCTTTCCCATAGTTACAGAGGCCCTAAAATAACAGCAGGCTTACAACCCCAGCTGCATGTTAGGATTTAGCTTCCACAAACCTCAATCGTTGATTCCCCTCAAACACCCATTAAAGGTAACCATGATAGCCCTGATACGATGACAATGGGCTAGAGTCTCTGCTGCATTGGGAACCCCGCTCCTGGCAGCTAGTGGCGAAGAATCCAGCAGCGGCAGGCAACGGGATCAGCGCCGGGCGCCAATCCCGTTCCAATGCCCCGGTCCCCCGCTGGTGTTGGGATCAAGGTCCATGCCCCCTGCCAGTGGGAGGATGCAGATGCATCTTATTAATGGACCGGCCACCACATTCTCTGGGCCCGCATGATTCTCCGGTTCTCTGGGTCAAGAATCACTTGGGTGAGAATAGGAGCAGATCATGACAAACTTGCCCTGACACAATGGACCTCATGGTGAGCCAGGGAGGTAATTATTTGAGGGAGTTGCCCCAAAGTCTAACTGAGGACCACCCTCCCCCCACCCCCACCCCCCCCATCCCCCACGATTCAAGACCTGCCCACTCCACCCATTCCAAACCCTCCCCACCACGGTCCTACCAGAGACCCCCTAATTAATGAGGTCCTCACCAGAGGCTTCCTAATTAAAGAGATTCCTATAAGAGACCCCCTAATTAAAGAACCTCCCCATAAGAGTGAGCCCTGTCTGGAAGCGTTCCCCCCCCCCTCCCCCCACCATCCCGCAGAAGAGAGACATCTTTCTGGAAGACCCCAGAATAGGGATCCCTGGCTGGAAGACCCCCAGAAAAGAAATCCTTGCCTAGAAACCACCCAGAGAGAGAACCTTGCCTGAAAACCCATTAGAAGAGAGACCCCGCTCTGGAAGCTAGAGAACAGTTCAGACAGAACTCTGGATCTGTAAAGATTTGATTACCCGCAAATGCTCGCATTCCAAGCATTGTCTTGCATCTTTGACTTTGTCTGTATATATGTTTCTGGAACAGGTCTCTTCATTCACCTGAGGAAGGAGCAGTGCTCCGAAAGCTCGTGTTTGAAACAAACCTGTTGGACTTTAACCTGGCGTTGTAAGACTTCTTACTGTGCTCACCCCAGTCCAACGCCGGCATCTCCACATCAAGTTCAGACAGAGGCAGTGAAAAATCTCACTGATTTAAAACTCACCTGCTGAAGTTGTTAGCTGTGAACATAACCCCGATATTTATAAATATCAAGCTATGATTGACAGCGGGATTCCCTAGACCTCCCTCGCAATCCTTACCATGCATAAATTTGCATGGCTAAGGATTGGGAAATGCGATCTGATTTACATTCCCAGCATGAGTGTCAATCAGGTGCAATTCAGCTCCAGTGGGAGAACATGGGGGCTGGATTCTCCAAATTTGTGGCTAAGTGGCAACGGCGGCGTGGGAACAGTGGCGTTTTATGACCTCAAAATTGTCGCCGAACCCTCACCGATTCCGGGACCAGTGATGGGCTCGCAGCGGTGCCAGGTAAAACTCTCAGCTCCTGCAACAAAAACGGCCGGATAATGGCTGGGGCCGTGGCCGTGCATGCGCAGGGTTACAACCTACAACGGTCGCGCCGTAAAACATGGTGCTGGCCGTACGCGGACCTGACCTGCCCCCCTGGATTCCACCTCACCACTCCGGGGACCACCACCCACCAATTCCCCCAGCCCTCGCCCAAGCCCCCCAGCCAGCGCCACGGCTCTCCCCCCCCCCCCCCCCCCCCATCACCTACTGAGGTGGCGATTAGGTTGCGAAAAGGGATTCTCTGCCCAATCGTTGATTATGATATCACCGTCAGGCAATGGAGATTGCCGCCCACGGTATCCCAAACGTAGAATCCTAGCCAATGTTTCAAAGGTTCAGTTGCTTGCTTTCCAAGAGAGTCAATCCATTGATGAAACCTTTGAAGATTCTTTTGGGGCATCGGCTAAGACCTAGACCTCGAGTCCCAGTTTGTCCTAATCCCCTTTTGCGAAAAGGACAATACTAGTTTGCTAATGACACAAAATCAGGTGGGAATGTGAATTGTGAGGAGGATGCAAAAAGGCTTCATGGAGATTGAGGCAATGTGCGAGCAAGAATATGGCTGAAGGAATATAATGTGGAAAAATGTGAAGTTAGCCACTTTGGTAGATAACAAAAATGCCGCACATTTCTTAAACAGTAAGATGTTGTTATCCAAAGGGACTGTGTGTCCTTGCTCATAAATCAATGAAAGATAGTATGCAGATGCAACAAGCAATTAGAGAAAAGAGCTAATGTTTCGAGTCCAGATGACCCTTTGTCAAAGCTCTCATCTAGCAAAGGGTCAGCGGGACTCAAAACATTAGCCCTTTTCTCTCCCTACATATGCTGCCAGACCTGCTGAGAATTTCCAGCATTTTCTCTTTTAGAGCCCCAATCTGAAGTTGTTTTGGAAAGATGGAATTACAGTGTGATAGGAATATTGAAAACATTGCCAACCCAGGATGGTGATAATAATAGAGAATAAAGGGAATATAGAAGATGCAGGGAAGAAAAAAGATAAAGATTGTGATACAGTCTATATGGAAGTTCATCCCAGAGGAAGTGAAGAGTTACACAACAATTTAATTTGTTTCATGGGTTACAAATTCAATTAGAACATGACTCATCTCAAAAACTACTAATTCTCCAATATTCATCCAATCAGAATGTATTATTGGGGTTCAGTGTATATGCCTCATTAAGGACCTTGTATGACAGCTACCCCATTCTTTTGTTATTCACCGTAAAATCATTCCGAACTTTCAGGTCCTTTACAAGTCACAGGCCTGAAATAAAGGGTGGGATTTTCTGTCCGTTCATACTGGGGGGATCTTACCGTCCGGTCGATGGCGCGCCCCCACCGAGGGTTTCAAGACAGTGAGGAGTGCGTTCAAAGGGAACCCCATTGACAATGGCGAGGCCAGAAAATCCTGTTGGCAGCAAGTGGTACGCAGCCCTCCACCACTGCAGAACATGCCATGGAGGGGGAGGAAAATCCCACACAAAGTATAATTTTTGTTGTTCTTTTCTGCAATTCTGCCAATGCCAACATCTCTTTGGTATATTATGGTGACCAGAATTATACACAATATGTTATCTGAGGCCAGAACAGTCCAATTAGCAGATTTGTTCATAACTTATGTGCACTGATCATTTGGCCACACAGCCCAAGATCCTGTAAACATTTCTGACGACTCTGACCGATATAAGAAATCCAGGCACGACGTACGGAAAGCCATCAGGGATGTCAGAAGACAATTCCGGATCAAATTCCGGACCACCCCCCCTCCCCCGTCTATATCAATGGCTCCGAAGTGGAGATGGTGAATAGCTTTAAGGTGCTGGGGGTCACCATCAACAACAGTTTGTTCTGATCCACTCACGTTGGTGCAACAAGAAAGCCAACAATGTCTCTACTTCCTACGGAAGCTAAGGAAATTTGGCATGTCTGCATCAACTCTCACAAACTTCTACAGATGTGCCATAGAGAGCATCCTATCCGGCTGCATCACAAATTGGTATGGCAACAGCTCGACCCAAGATGGCAAGAAATTGCAGAGTGTGGTGAATTCAGCACAATGTATCACACACGCTTGTCATCCTCCCATTGATTCAGTATACACTTCCCACTGCCTCAGAAAGGCAGACAGCATTGTCAGAGATGCCTCACACCTAGGCTTTGCCCTCTTCCAGACCCTTCCATCAGAGAGAAGATACAGAAGTCTGAAGACCCACACATCCAGACATAGGAACAGCTTCTTCCCCACAGCTACCAGACTCCTCAACGACTCTCCCTTGGACTGATCTATTCCCTGTAAGAACACTACTCATGGCACCCTATGCTGCTCTTGTTTGGCCCTTGTTCCACACTGTAACCAATCACTATTTGTTGATGTATAATTATCAATGTACTCTGTTGATTATTCTTTTGTCTACAATGTACGTACTATGTACATTCCCTTGGCCGCAGAAAAATGCTTTTCACTGTACTTCGGTACATGCGACAATAAATAAATATCAATCAATCAATCAATCCCTTTGGAGCCTTTGAGTCTGCTCTCTAGCCAAGAACCATTTAATTTATGTCTTCACTGTTTATTTATCTTCCTTAGTCTCATTATCTGGCACTTGCCTATAGTAAATTCCAATATGACGCATCAACCCACCTTTTATAAAAGATAAATTTAGGTTACCCAATCCTTTTATTTCCAATTAGGGGGAAACCTACCCTGCACATCTTTGACTTGTGGGGGTGAGACCCACGCAAACACAGGGAGAATGTGCAAACTCCACACGGACAGTGACCTGGATCGAATCTGGGTCCTCAGCGCCATGAGGCTGAGTGCTAACCACTGCTCCACCATGGCGCCCCTCATCAACACACCGTAATACTTTATAAGCTCCTTAATGCAGCCAAATGTTGTAATAGTTGCTTTTTTCTCTACCTGACTTATGGGTCACTAAAATCTGTTCCATTTGGTCAATATTTGAGGCTTTCCCATCTGTACACTCACCTCACTGGAGAACCTCTCCACCCTCTACCTCTTTTCACACTTTACACGCTATTCTATCTTTTCTTTTGTTTTTGACTATCATGTGCCCCTTTCCCCTCACCTGCCCCTTGTTCAATTCCATGTTAAATGTTATTCGTCCATAATATCTTTTAGCTCTGTGGCAGGAATCTATTAGAACATCAATGGGTCCGTGCTGTGTTCAGAGATGCTGTCTGACCTGTCTGTCTGGGGCTGATTGAACACAGGGCTAAAGAGCTGGCTTTGAAAGCAGACCAAGGCAGGCTAGCAGCACAGTTCAATTCCCATACCAGGCGCCAGAATTTAGAAACATGAGAGGGAATCACATTGAAACTTATAAAATATTGACAAGGCTGGACAGACTGGATGTAGGGATGTTGTTTTTACTGGCTAGAGCAGTGTTTTTCATTCTTTTTTCTGAGGATCCATTTTACCAACCGGCCGACCTTCGCAACCCACGCCGGCCGACCTTCGCGACCCATGCCTGCTGACCTTTGCGACCCACGCCGGCAAACCTTCGCGACCCACGCCGGCTGACCTGTGTGACCCACCATTTTCTCTTACCTTGTTTGTTGCTGATAGAAATGGAGGAAATGGTTTTGGGTCTCTTTGGCCCCAATGGTCCCTTTGGTCCCTGTGGCCTCCTGAACTTGAAAAAAAAAAGCTGCGACCATATAAAAAAAAATGCGGCCGCACTGCGCATGCGTGCCTGATCATCGATCATGGATTTATGAAATCCAAATCACATCCACAGGTTCACCCTTATTGATTCTACTTCTCACGTCCATAAAGGTTCCTGTCAGTCTGTCAAACTGTCATCCACCGATGATTGGGCACGCATGCGCAGTGCGACCGCATTTTAAAAATCTGTTCCTGGCCATTTTGAAGGCCGCTTGCAGCCGGCATTATTAAAAGCCGACTGCTGCGGATTTGCGCAATCAGGAACGCCGCGACGGACAGCTCCGTGACCCTCCCGACACCCGCCCATGACCCACCCGCGGGTCGCGCCCCTGAGTTTGACAATGCCTGGGCTAGAGGGTCTAGAACAAGGGAGTCACAGTCTCAGGATTATGGGATAGGCCATTTAGGGCTGAGATGAGAAGACCTTCCTTCACTCCAAGGGCGGTAAACCTATGAAATTCGCACTACGGAAGGCTGTGGAGGTCAAATCATTGAATATATTTAAGAAGGAAATAACTAAATTTCTAAACTCTAAAGGTGCCGAGGGGTATGGGGAGATTTCTGGTGTATGGCTTTGAGATAGAGGATCAGTCATGATCATGTGGAGGGTAGAGCAGGCTCGAAGGGCCGAATGGCCGACTCATGAACCTATTTTCAATGTTTCTATGTTTGAATACTAGATGGTCGCTTCAACATTTGGATGCTATACGCATCACCTAGCAACATTCAACTGCCTACCTGCGTCAAAATCCAGGAACTCCCTTCCTAACCGCAACGTGGGTGTACCTACACCACAGCGATGGCAGCAGATCAAGATGGTAGCTGACCACCATCTTCTCAAGGGCAATTAGAAATTGGTAATAAATGCTGGCTTAGCCAGCGATGCCCACATCATGTGGAAGAATTTTCAAAAAGACATACCTAATGTCTGTTCTTGGTGCGGAAATAATAACATAAAATGCAAAGTATCACACCACATGACCATGATTCGCACATTTAAATATACCTGCCCATGCCAACCAGACACAAAATAATGGCAGAAATCCAGAAAGACAAGTTTCTGCCCAATATTCCATGTCCACTCACACCAACATCACCACAAAACCTACGGTCAAGATAAAAAATTCAGATAGTAGAGGTTTGCCTTTAAATATAACCTGGCAAAACATTAAAACTGATAATTATCTTCAAAAATATCCATTGAAGTGCTGCACAGTGGTTGATTCACAATATCAGGACCCGTATATGGTCGAGTACCGAACAACAATGGCTGCCGTGCAAATTTCAGTTAATGAATAGGTATCCAAATAAAAGTGGATCAACCAATTATTGCCTGAGACTATTTTGTTGACTTCCTTGATTCAACAGGTCACAAGTGCGTCGATTCAAACTGCCCTGGCGCAACATCTTTCATAAGAATATTTTTTCCCGTTGAAATTTCCTGGCTCGTATCTAGTCAGAATATTTTGAGTGCACAAGGTGTTATTATGTGAAAAGAGTAAATTCCAGACACAAAAGCAGATGAATGGTGCACATGGTGGGGGAGGGGCAAAAGATGTGTGTGCAATCACCAGTGGATGAATTGAACATAAAGCATGGGTGATGTACTCCAAAGCTGGGGAGAAGGTGGAGTAGTGGTATTGTCACTGGACTAGTAAACCAGAGACCCCAGGGTAATGCTCTGGGGGACCAAGGGTCAAATCCCGCTACTCATGAAATTTGAATTCAATAAGAATCTGGAATTAAAAATCTAATGATGACCATTAAACCATTGTTGATAGGTTCACCAATGCCTTTACCTGGTCCAGACTACATGTGACTCCAGACCCACAGCAATGTGGTTGACTCTTAACTGCCCCCTCAAGGGCAATTATGGATCGGTACAGTCTGCAATGCCCACGCCTCATAAACAAATTTTAAAAAGGAATATACTGAAAAGGACATTGACTCCCTCTGTCAGCATGGCATGGGTGGGATTCTCCATCTAGCGACGCCGGAATCATGAACCTCGATTGGGCGTGTGGCGAAAATTGTGACCGGCGACAGGCGCTCCACAGAATGCCATGCTCCGGTGCCTCAGCAGCAGCATCAATGCATCCTACTCCACTCGTGCATGCTAACATGCCTGCCTTTCATCCCCTGCAGGCAAAGGCTATTGGAATCCAGACAGGAATGGTAGCCTGGGGGATGCACTAAGGCTGTACGAGCATGAGCTGCTTGGGTGGGAGGGGGAGGGGGGTGGAACCCTGCAGCAGCAGAGCCTGCCCCAGAGGAACAGGAGACAGCTGGTGAGGATGGAGAGCCGGCTTCCCAACAGGCCAAAGAGAAGGCGGGAAGGAGGTGCCACATCAGGCTTTGTGTATGCCAGCAGCACCTGTCCTTCGAGAACCTGCCGGACCGGGCATGCCGTTGAAATCTCCAGCTGAGCAGGGGGACCGGACGGCATATCTGCAGCATTATGGCACACCTGGCACCGCGGTGGAAAGGGGGAAGACACCCTCTTCTGATGATCGTCAAGGTCACTGTCGCCCTGAACCTTTACACCATGGAATCCTTCCAGGCGCCGAGTGGGGACCGGTCTGGAATTTCACAGACCTCGGTGCATCCACTGAAGCCCTAAATCCACGGACCGAGACCACCAGGATGCCCCAGGTACAGGGATGATCGATGGAATGCATGTCCCCCTCCGAGCACCTGCAAATGACAGGCCACTGTGCACCAACCAAAAGGGGTTCCACTCGCTGTAAGTGCAGCTGATATGTGACCATTAGCTGCGCATCATACACGTCTGCACCCGATACCCGGGTAGTGTGCACAACTCCTTCATCCTGGCACACTCAACGGTTCTTGACACACTTTGAGGCGCACTCTCGGGTGAGGTGCTGGCTTTTGGGTGACAGGGGTTATCCACTGCGGTCGAGACTGATGACATTGATCCGGAGACCACAGACCGACGCGGAGACCTGCTACATTGATGCCCATGCAGGACCAGGGGCATGATCGAGCGGTGCTTCGACATCCTGAAGATGCAGTTCAGGTGCCTGAACAACTCTACAGGGACTTTCCAGCATAACAGTAGGAGAGTCTCCCATATCTTGGTGACCTGCTGCAATGTCCACAATATCGCGCAGCAGAGGGGCAACATGCGGAGGAGGAGGATGAACGGCAGGCCTTGTCTGACAAGGAGGATGCAGAGGATGGCCATGATGGGCAGGGCACGGGCCTGGGCATGCACAGAAAGCTGCACAACAGGTGAACCTGGGCGGGATTGTATGGGACACTCTAATTGCCTCCAGATTCACCAACTAGGTGGCCTGGCTTGTCACGCCCTCCCACCTCACACCCTCCCCACCCCCAGCCAACCATCCCCTCCCATGCCGACTCTCCCTGCCGACTCTTACCCCCCGCACTTGCAGCCCCATCTGTGATTCCTACCTGCCTCACTGCGGGTTTCGTGCCCTGGATTGGCGGTAACAGCAGGTGTGGTTCATGGTACTAGGGAGGTGTGCGGTGGCTGAACTGGAGTCCCTGGCCCAAGCCCAACATACACCCAACTCCCCCACTGCCCTTCAGCAGTCCCTCTGCAGACAGCCCAGCCCAGCCCATCCATCACACCCAGCACCAAGGCTGTTTGCAAAGTTGTAAACAAATGTTTGGGGGCAGCAGGGTAGCATGGTGGTTAGCATAAATGCTTCACAGCTCCAGGGTCCCAGGTTCGATTCCCGGCTGGGTCACTGTCTGTGTGGAGTCTGCACGTCCTCCCCCTGTGTGCGTGGGTTTCCTCCGGGTGCTCCGGTTTCCTCCCACAGTCCAAAGATGTGCGGGTTAGGTGGATTGGCCATGCTAAATTGCCCGTAGTGTCCTAATAAAAAAGTAAGGTTAAGGGGGGGGGTTGTTGGGTTACGGGTATAGGGTGGATACGTGGGTTTGAGTGGGGTGATCATGGCTCGGCACAACATTGAGGGCCGAAGGGCCTGTTCTGTGCTGTACTGTTCTATGTTCTATGTTTATTGTTAAATGATGAACATTTATGTACAGGTTAAAGTTGTAAACAAATGTTTATTGTTAAATGATGAACATTTATGTACAGGTCTTATGCCTTAGCCCCTAACGTGTGCTGCACCCTTGCCAACCTTTTTTTTTAAATTTAGAGTACCCCAATTATTTTTCTTACCAATTAAGGAGCAATTTAGCGTGGTCAGTCCACCTAAATTGCACATCTTTGTGGGGGTTAAACCCACGCAGACATGGGGAGAATATACAAACTCCACATGGACAGTGAACCGAGGCCGGGATTTGAATCCGGGTCCTCAGCGCTGCAGTCCCAGTGCTAACCACTGCGCCACTGCACCCTTGCCAACTTAACTGGTGTCTACCTTTTTGGCTTTAAGGGCCCGAACACGACCTCTCGGTGGATCCTCAGGCGGTACAGCAGAGATGGAGGCGACATGCTGCAGTTCCCACCCTGTGACATAGGTCCCCTCTGTCGGCAGTCCTCTGCAGCAAACGGACCTGGATGGGCTCGGCAGTCGCTTGGGTGTCTAAGGTGGCATGGTGCCACCCTGTTCTGCCCGCTTCTCATCAGAGGCACCAGGGTCAAGAGGAGGGAAGTCCGAGGTACTGTGATATTCTGGCACGGCCCCTGCGGGGGCCACCGGCAGAGGCCCCATCACCTCCTCTTCCCTTGAGGTGCCTGATGGCCCCCGGGCTACTCCATGGAACGGGGATGGGACCGGAGCTGACCCTGAAGCTCACCCGTCACCTGGCGCTGCCACTTCTGGAGGACCACTCTGGTCTCGATCAGGGTCTCAAAGCTCACGGCCATGGAGCCCAGGGAGTAGGCAACCACCTTCTGAGACTGTACCACATCCCCCAGTGACTGTGCCACAGCCCACTGTAACTGGCTCTGATTGGCCAGCACATTGGCAATGCTGCCAACACCCTCAGCTACATCCCACTGTGACTGGGTCAAGCTGCACTGTCCAACTGGTTCTGGTACATGAGTGCCATTGACAGGGCAGCCCTGTCATGTGGCTTGGCCACTGCCCACACAGAGTGCCCCAGGACTTGGACATCCTGACTCATGGCCAATACTTTCATCCCAAGGACACCACAGCAGATGCCATACATACGTTGTTGACCTGGGTGGCATGCAGGATCAGCACCGCCTCCTGCCCTGCAGGCGGTTGGACTCCTCCAACTGCACCTGCAGGCTCTGGATGGTCGCTCACAGCCCCTCATGTAGTCCCTGGCTCTGCTTCTACATCGTCACTCTCGCCATTTCCAGAAGCATGAGACCTGTCACTGGGGTTGGGCGGCCCTTCGACCATCTGCCCCCTCGGCGGTTTCTACCTCTACCTGCTGTACCTCAGCACATGTGGGGTGTGCACCAAATAGTGCCCCAGGAGCCTCTTCACTAAAGTTCCCAACCGAGGTGAGTGTCTCTGGGATGGTGCAGGGTGTTGGAGACAGCTGTGAAGGGAAGTCAACTTCGTCACCAGATTGGTGCTCTGGGATGTCTCAGGCTGTGGTTTGGTGGCTCCCACCATTGTCCATTGAATTGTTGCAGCTGATATCCACTTGGGTTGTGGTGAGGGGCGGAAGGCACCAGAAGGGTCCGCCTCGTCGCCAGGTGATCTTGAAAGACACAAGACATGACGCATGATTGGTTTGTGTGTTGGGGTGGTGGGTAGTGGTGTCGGGGTGGTGAGGGGATGGTGTGGGGTAGTGAGGAAATCATGTGTGGGTGGCGTGGGAGTGGTGTGGAGTGATGAGGGGATAATGAGGGGTGGTGTGGGGGGTCGTGCCACACATGCCATGGGGAACCACAACTCAGCGGGTGCTCAGTTGCTCACCCAATGCTGATCTCTGTCTCAGCAACTGCCCTCTCTCTGGGCCCATCAATCAGGTCCAGTGACTGCCACTCTGCTGGGTGAGGTGCCATAGATCTGGCAGTGCCCCGAGGGGGGGGGGGGGGGGGGGGGGGGGAAGACAGAAAGGGCAAAATATTAGGCAATTAGACGTATGCAGCACAGGGGGTGGACAGCTGGTGTCCTTCGTGGCCTGGGTACCCAGCGATGGCAGTTGGTATTGGTGCTGGCATGTGGTGCAGGGTTGGGGAGTGCACAGACTGCCGGTGGGTGGGGTCCAGTCACCCTCCAGGCAGAGGGTGTGGTTTTCAGGTGTGTGGGACGGGGTTAGTGCCAGGGACACAGTACTGCCTACTCACCCTGGCCACCCTGAGGAGCTTTTTTCTGGCACCGCTGTCCGGCCTTGCTGGTGGGGTCCTCGGAGCTCATGACCTCTGCCACCTGAGTCCAGGTCCAGAGTACAGTGGCAGGTAGCAGCCTTCCTCCCACCCCGGGGTACAGGGTACTGTCATAGAGTCAGAGAGGTTTACAGCATGGAAACAGGCCCTTCGGTCCACCTTGTCCATGCCACACAGTTTTTACCACTAAACTAATCCCAATTGCCTGCATTTGGCCCATATCCCTCTGTACCCACCTTTCCCATATAACTGTCTAAATGCTTTTTAATAGCAAAATTGTACCCGCTTCTACTACTGCCTCTGGCAGCTTGTTCCAGACACTCACCACCCTGTGTGTGAAACAACTGCCCCTCTGGACCCTTTTGTCTCTCTTGCCTCTCAACTTAAACCTATGCCCTCTAGTTTTAGACTCTCCTACTTTTGAGAAAAGATGTTGACTATCTACCTTATCGATGCTCCTCATTATTTTATAGACCTCTATAAATTCACCCCTAAGCCTCCTACGCTCCAGGGGAAAAAGTCCCAGTCTATCCACCCTCTCCTTTTAACTCAAACCATCAAGTCCCGGTAGCATCCTAGTAAATCTTTTCTGCACTCTTTCTAGTTTAACAATATCCTTTCTATAATAGGGTGACCAGAACTGTAAACAGTTTTCCAAGTGTGACCTTAGTAATCACAACTTCAACTAGACGTCCCAACTCCTGTATTCAATGTTCTGAGCAATGAAGCCAAGCGTGCCGAAAGCCTTCTTCACCACCCTGTCCACCTGTGACTCCACTTTCCAGGACCTCTGAGCACGCGTCTCCTCCACGGCGGCCAACATTGTCTCCAAGTCTGCATTTGTAAACCAGAGTGCCGCTCTCTGTGCTGCCATCTTGTTTGCCGGGATGATTGTGCATGGGGAGTGGAATGCTAATATGTGGCTGCAGCTTGTCAGTCTCTCGAGAGACAATCACGACCCCGGCGAATCGGACACCATTTTCAATTGGAATCGATCGTGTTCCATATGACACTGGTGCTAGTCCATTCACGGTTCATGAATTTATCCGGGACTGGCGCCAATTTTTTTGTCACAGAAACCCACCAATTCAGTCACGGTGTCAACAAAGTCTCTGAAACAGGGGACTGGATTCCCCGTTTTGGAGACTAAGTCCTTACGCGTCGTGAAAACGCTGGACTTTTACACCAGGAAAACTGGCATCAAAAGGACACTGATTCCCCATTTTGCAGGGAGGCAGCCGATATGGCCCCCAGCATTCCAGCTCAGAGACCGCGCATGCTCACGGAAGCGGCTTTCAGCGGCTGTGCCCTGCTCCATGGCAGGCTCAGCCCACGGACCTGGACTGCCAAAGTAGTGCCCCCATTTACCGCTCCCGCACCCGACTGCCTGACCACACAGCCCCCATCACCAAATGAAGCCCCCCTGCTCGCAGATTGGCCCTTCCCCGGACTGAGTCCGCAACCACCATGTGATATTCCCAAACGGCTGGGACCATGAGAGTCCCATGCTGTCGGGAATTTGGTCGGTCGGGGACGGAGCATCACGGGCAAGCCTCAGGCAATGGCCTGAGGTGGTGGATAATTGTCATGTCATAAGATTTTCAGGGAGCAGAGAATTCAAAAACCGGCCCCGCTTCCGATTTTGGAGCCAAAACAGATTCTCCGCCCTGGAGAATGACCTGGAGGAGGGCGTAGAAGGCTGGGTGAGTAAATTTGCAGATGACACTAAAGTCGATGGAGTTGTGGACAGTGCGGAAGGATGTTACAAGTTACAGAGGGACATAGATAAGCTGCAGAGCTGGGCTGACAGGTGGCAAATGGAGTTTAATGCAGAAAAGTGTGAGGTGATTCATTTTGGAAGGAATAACAGGAAGGCAGAGTACTGGGCTAATGGTAAGATTCTTGGTAGTGTGGATGAGCAGAGAGATCTCGGTGTCCATGTCCATAGATCCCTGAAAGTTGCCACCCAGGTTGAGAGGGTTGTTAAGAAGGCGTACGGTGTGTTAGCTTTTATTGGTAGAGGAATTGAGTTTCGCAGCCATGAGGTCATGTTGCAGTTGTACAAAATTCTGGTGCGGCCGCATTTGGAGTATTGTGTGCAGTTCTGGTCACCGCATTATAGGAAAGATGTGGAAGCATTGGAAAGGGTACAGAGGAGATTTACAAGAATGTTGCCTGGTATGGGGGGGAAGATCATATGAGGAAAGGCTGAAGGACTTGAGGCTGTTTTCGATAGAGAGAAGAAGGTTAAGAGGGGACTTTATTGAGGCATACAAGATGATCAGAGGATTAGATAGGGTGGACATCGAGAGCCTTTTTCCTCGGATGGTGCTGTCCAGCATGAGGGGACATAGCTTTAAATTGAGGGGAGATAGATATAGGACAGATGTCAGAGGTAGGTTCTTTACTCAGAGAGTAGTAAGGGCGTGGAATGCCTTGCCTGGAACAGTAGTGGACTCGACAACACTAAACGCATTCAAATGGTCATTGGATAGGCATATGGACGAGAAGGGAATAGTGTAGAGGGACTTTAGAGGGGTTTCACAGGACGGTGCAACATCGTGGGCCGAAGGGCCTGTACTGCACTGTAATGTTCTATGTTCTATCACCGAACGCGATTTCGGCATCAGGGAGCGGAGAATCCAGACCAGAGAATCCTGTCAAATAGATCGGAGGTAGTTGTGATTGACACAGGCTGGGATTCTCCGAAATCTTTGCCATGTGTTGACGCCGGCATCAAAACCGGCGCGAGCGACGCCGGCGTCAACGGGCCTCCTGGCCCAGTGATTCACCCCTTCCTCGGGGGCTAGCATGGCGCTGAAGTACTGCGGGCTGCTCCGGCGCCGAAAGCCGGCCCTACACGGCCGACATGGGTCTGCGCCTGCGCATAACGGCCATCTCGAAGCCGCCCCCAGGGCAACATGGCAGAGCCCTAGAGGGGCCCGACGTGGAGGACAATAGGCACCCCACGGAATGAGCGGGCCCACCGATTAGTTGCTTCCAATCGCAGACATGGCCACCGTGGAGCCCCCCCCCCCCCCGATGCCGGCTCCCCCTGCCCCCCCCACCAAGACCGTCCTCACAGCCAGAGCGGCGAGGTCCCACCGGGTAGGACCACACACGAAACACGCCGGCAGGACACGGCGGAGATCAGCGGGCACTCAACCCACCGAGAGCGGAGAATAGGCGTGGGGGCCGCTTTCAACAGCCCCTGAACGGTGCTTGGCACCGCACTGGTGCAATTGCCTCCGATTGTCTGGTTGCCGGAGAATCGCCAGCCCAACGTCGGAGCGGCGTGCGAGATTCGCATGCCCCCCACCGCCCCCGGCTATTCTCTGACTCGGCGCCGGCCCGGAGAATCCTGCCCAGAATTGGACAGGTTGTGGGGAATCCATACAGGACTAAAGAGTATGTATGGAATATGCGGATTTGAAATTAATGATTTCACTTCTGAATATGGTGTTCAATGTACATAAAAGCAGAATGCTTTGGTAAACCAAGTATGAATTATGTCACTGTGCAACTTTCATAGCATCCATTTCGCCCAACTCAAGTCCACTCTAATTGCAATGCATCAATGCAATCCTTTTACCAAAGGAATCAATATCAAAGAGTTCAGTCATGCTCGGATATATCTGACCAGGCCAATATTGGAACATTAGATTCTAACTTGTGTGTCGATTTTCGAATTAAATACTTAAGATGATATTGTTTGCCACAAACGTGCGTGGAATGCTTATGTGACCATTCCTGCTTCCTTTTCCATAAGTACCGATCTTCTCAGTAATCTTACAACAGCTAAAACAAAAGTACTCAGGTTGGACAGGAGTAAGTCCAATTTTTTCTCAAAATCCAAACAACTCTTCTTGGTCCTTGTTAAGTGTGTCAGAAACTCGATAGGAACACACTTGTTCCTCGCTTACTGAAAACTGGGGACCTGCTAAGTCACTTTCTTCAGCTTTTCGACTTCCTTTGGCAAATGGTGAAGCATCCTCCCGTGCTATATGTCATAATATACACCAGTATATCATGGTGCAGACACACACACTGATTAACACACAGCAAGACCAATCAACACACACAACACCGCAGCCAATCACCAGTTAGAGCACACTCACTATAAAGACAGAGGGCATCGGTTTTCCCGCTCATTCGGGAAGCAGCCTCTCAGAAGGACAGAGCTCATAGCTTGTAGCACAGATCTTCACCATGTGCTGAGTGCATAGACTGGTTAGGATATGCATAGGTCTTTAGTTTTATCTAACATAGTGTCGACCCACAGTGAAAGTACGTTCAACAGTTTCTAGCTTAATAAAATAGTGTTGTACTATTTAAAGTGTTGGTAGCCTGCATGTGTTACTGCTGAGGTAGACGCAGTCTCCATGGATCCAGAGTACACAACACATCACTATAGACAGGCAAATGTCAGTGCTGTGCAAAGAGGTGGACAGAGGTGTCCAATGCAACATCCGCCTGTAACTTGGGTCAGCCTGACAGCCCCCAACACTCTCCAAATCTCCTGGTGGACAGCTTCATCACTGCCTCCTCACTGACCACTGTCACCCACACACCAGTACTGTGAGCGACCGACGTGAACCCAATCCTCAGACTGGGCTATTGATGCCAATTTGACACGCCGCCCACATGTACATTGCACAAATGGTTCAGTTTAGTTCAAACCTACCGCTTTTCCTGATCCTACCAGCACCAAACATCATGACTTTGTATTCTCTCAATGCGCTGCAAGGACCTCTGCCGCTGCTGATAGAGTTGTTCTCAGCGTCCATCGTAGTGGAGTCACCCAAAAGGGAATAAAGTAGACCAAAGTGCTGATGAGATCTTCTCACTCACTACACGTTGTATTGGCGATGCCAGGGCACTGGATTCACAGTTTGAGTGAGGGCTGCGTGTGTTTCCAGCACAGGTCTCCAGCAACCAGCTGCTCGGAGAGCTACCCATTCAAACGCACCATTTCCTGTAATGTTAATACTCAGCAGGGGCAATTGGGGCATTTGGTTAAGTTTGAACCAGGTAACGCAAAAGTGTCCAGTGTGTGCAAAGAAAAGGAAGATCCCGAGATGTGAGAGCACCACTAACAGAATCAGAAAATGCTGAAAACACTGATCAGGTCTGGCAGTGTCTATGGAGAGAGAAATGAGTTAACCTTTCACTCATACGGCGGGATTTTCTCAGCCCAGGCCAGGCCGGAGAATCTGGTCCGCCGATTCTCCGGAGGGCGGAGAATCATGCCATTGGCGCCGGCGTGGACGGTGCGGCACCGGTCGGGGGCCGCTCTATGGGGTCACCCCGGCGATTCTCCGCCCGGGATTGGCCGCCGTCCACTTGTGGTCTCACCCGGCGGGACCACGGCGTGCATCCATCTGGGGGCAGCCTGGTGGGGGGGAGGGAGGGGGTGTCCGAACCCAGGGGGGCCTCCGCTGTGGCCTGGCCTGTGATCGGGGCCTAGCGATAGGCGGGCTGGCCTCTCGGTCTGGGGGCCTCCTTTGTTCCACGCCGGCCCCTGTAGCCCTACGCCATGTTGCGTTGGGACCGGGGTGGAGGAGGGAGCCACTGCGCACGCACGTGTTGCCGCCGGTGCCATTGCGCATGCGCAGACCCGCAGTGTCCATCTGACGCGCCAGTGCCGTGCTGGCCCCCTGTAAGGGTCAGAATCGCTGCTCCGGAGGGCATGTTGACGCCATCGAGAAACGCAACGGCGTTTACGACAGCGTCAACATTTAGCCTCAGGATCAGAAAATCCCGCCCATAATCTTTCATCAGAACTGAGAAAGGTTAGAATTATAACAGGTCTTAAACAAGTACAGGGGAGGGGGCAAAAACAAAAGGGATAAATCTAGAAGATTGCCAAGGGCCTAATTACGGGATTCTGCATCCCACCATACCCGTTTTCTGGTGCGGCATGCACCGGTCGGCAGCGGGATTCTCATCCCGGCAGCCGGCCAATGGGGTTTCCCATAGTGGGCACCCCCACACCATCAGGAAATCCGTGGGCGTGAGTGCGCTGCCGGGGCAACGGAGGATCGTACTGACAGAGAATGCAGCTGCCCTGGAGAGTCACACGGACTCGAAACATTCATTCTATTTTCTCTCTCCACAGCTGCTGCCAGACCTGCCGGGTTTTTCCAACATTTTCTGTTTTTATTTCTTATAAGCTGCTGTTCTCCGAGTTTACATTAACCACAGAAACAGTGGAAGAGTTCAAGGACAGAGAGGTCAGCTTGTGAGTGGGGCTGAAAATTAAAAGGACTGGGTCAAGCTTGCAGACCATCGTAATTAAACCATTGTTTCACCTGGAAGAAACATTTGGACCCTAGAACAAGCATAAGGGAGGAGATAAAAGGGCAGGTGTTGCATCTCTTACACTTGCAAGTCTAGGCCCTGTGGATGGCTGGGTTTAAAGTCAGGCTCATGATAGAGAAGGGGATAAACATAGTAAACTTCAGAAGGGAACATATTGTAGCCACTTATCCAACAACTGCACAGGGCTCACGACGTGCTTGCAGACCAGCCTGGCTTCAACCCCGAGGTGCTCTGAATCATATTGTGTTCTCGCCCCTATGTTATTTCTGGGGAATTTAAACTTCCCTCCATACACAAGTCTGCCTTCCCTTGATGGTTCAAATTCTGCCCAGGGAAGCTATTTCCTCTGGTGGGAGAATGTAGAACAAGGAGTCACCATTGTAAAATTCAAATTAGGCCATTCAGAGGTGAAAGCAGGGAGTACTTTTTAATCATAACTCCCTTGGAACTCTCTTAATAAGAATTATTGTCATAAGTCGGCTTGCATTAACACTGCAATGAAGTTACTGTGAAAAGCCCCTAGTCGCCACCTTCCGCTGGTTTGGGTACACAGAGGGAGAATTCAGAATGTCCAATTCACCAAACAGCATAAAAGCAAATTACTGCTGATGCTGGAATCTGAAACCAAAGAGAAATGGTGGAAAATCGCAGGTCTGGCAGCATCTGGAGGGAGGGAAAAGAGCTAATGTTTCGCGTCCAGGTGACCCTTTGTCAAAGCTTTGACAAAAGGTCATCTGGACTCAAAACGTTAGCTCCTGATTTGCAGGATCGTTCAATCCGGTGTGCCCTACCCAACATTGAACTGCAGAGAAGAGTGGAGCCGCAGGAAAAAACAGATGACGAGCGATTGGCATCATCTGAAGGACAGCAGGAAGGAGAGGAGGAGGAACCAGATGTAGCAATGGTACCTGCAGCCACACAGCTGGCTATCAAAGAAACCTGGGGTGGATTTATCCAGGGATGCTTTACCTAATACGTAAGCCTGAGGCCATCTGACAAGGCCACCAGAAACCCTGCCCGGGATTCTCTGATCCTGGGCTAATTGTTGGCGCTGTCGTAAATGCTGGTGAGTTTTACAATGGCGTCAACAGGTCCCTAAGATCAGCGATCCTGCACCGCACAGGCTGCCAGCACGGCCCTGGAGAGCCTCACACTGCTCCAGCTGCTGCAACAGGTCCCTAAGATCAGCGATCCTGCACCGCACAGGCTGCCAGCACGGCCCTGGAGAGCCTCACACTGCTCCAGCTGCTGCAACAGGTCCCTAAGATCAGCGATCCTGCACCGCACAGGCTGCCAGCACGGCACTGGAGAGCCTCACATTGTTCCAGCTGCTGCAACAGGTCCCTAAGATCAGCGATCCTGCACCGCACAGGCTGCCAGCACGGCATTGGAGAGCCTCACACTGCTCCAGCTGCTGCAACAGGCATCAGGACGGGACGGGCGCCACAGGTCCGCACATGCACACCACAGCCAGTGCGAGTTCGCGCATGCACACCACAGCCAGTGCGAGTTCGCGCATGCACACCACAGCCAGTGCGAGTTCGCGCATGCACGTGGGCTTCCTTCTCCTCACCGGTCCATCGCAACTTGCCGGAGAGCTACAGGGGCCCGGCGCGGAGGACATAGGCCCTCACTGGGATAAGCCTGCCCGCCGATCGGTAGACCCCGATCGTGGGCCAGGCCATTGTGGAGGCCCCCCCTGTAGGAGTCAGATCCCCCCTCCCCCCCCCCCCCCCCCCCAGGAAGCCCCCGCAACATGAACGGCGAGGTCCCGCCGGGTAGGATCATACGAGAACGGCGGCGGGACTCGGCCTAACTCAGCGGGCACTCAGCCCATCGCCCGGGGAGAATCGCCGACCGCGCCGGTGCCAATGGCGCCGATTCTCCGGTCAGGCATCGAAGCGGTGTTGCGTGATTCGCCGACCCGGCGCGAGGTCAGAGAATTCTGCCCCGTGTGTGCCACCACACCCCTGCCATGCCTACCAAACACAATTCATTAAAACAGTATGTAATTCAAGTAGCAATTAAAACTTGAGTGAAATGAAATTCTCAAGACTGAGATTGTTAAGCATGGATTGAAGGCAGGTAAATGGATTTGAAATACAGATAATCTATAACCTAACTGAATAGCAGATCAAGTTTAAGGGGCTGAGTGGATGAACACAATTCTATATTTCCCATATGTTTTGGTGGCAAGGGAGAAACTGCAAGGACAGGAGCTGCTTCTATATTTGGAAGGAAAGGTGCAGGGGAAAGGACAGCAGATAGTAGGGGTGATGAGGAAATTTGAACAGTTTTTCAGGGTGAAATGGCCTACTCCTGTTTCTATTATCCCGTGATCTATTCTCCACAGTTACAAGGTTTAAGTCCTTCTAGCTACCCTATTTGTCCTTTCTACTAGGAACCTTATTCCAGTCCAGTTCTGGTGAAGCCCATCCCAACATTATGGTTAATTCCAAGTACTAGTGCCAATGTCCTATGAAATGGCACCCCCATTTCCCATCACCACACTTTCAGCCAAGTGTTCAGTTCCCTCTTCTGTTTATTCTGTTTATCCTTTCAAAAATTTGCATGTGGCTTGGGTAATAATACATGGATTATATCCCTTGAGATCCTATTCATTAATTTAGCCCCTGGTGCTCTCTCTAAACAGGACCTGTTGCCAACTCTTCCTTGTGCTATTGGTGCCAACATTAATCAAAATTAATGGATTTTCCCCTTCCCTCATCAATGTACTTTCAAGTCAGTTCATGATGTCCTTCACCCTGGCAACAGATAGGCAATATAACATGTGGGACCCCCCGATCTCGCTTAATAAGAATGGCATCTGTCTCCCTAATTATTGAATTCCTTTCAAATACAACATTATGTATCCCCACTTCTGCCCCCACTTTGACTAGCTTCCTGTTCCAAGGTGCCATGATCAGCATTTTGTCTGTCCTTCCAGCAGTCTTTATCCTTTTCTTCAGAAGTACATTGTACCTGTTGGATGGGATAGCATTCTGTGAATTCTCTTTCTCTATCACACCATCAGTCACACCAATATCATACTGATCCTCTGAGGTATGACCAAGATCTGGAGCAAACTATCTAGATACTCCCCTCCCCACCCCTTCCATTGTGTGCTTCTGTGGCTGCAACTCACTCTCCAGCTCAATGACTCTGGGTTTGAAGAGATTCAAAATGTCTTGCTGTTTACAAAATGCCAGGAGGCAGTCCAGAGACACAAACTTCTCCTCCATATTTTAGACTCGATTATTAATACTTATGGTTTAGTTTGTTGGAAAGTTTTACTTTTTCTGCTCACTGACTTGAAATAAGTGTGAAAACACCACCTAAACCTTTAAGTCCTCAATAGCTAAAGCTTGGTTGAAACATTGTAAGTATTGGAGGCAAAAACAATGGGCTGGATTCTCCGTCGGTAGGATCCTCCATTTCTCCGGCAGCGCACTTACGCCCACGATTTCCTGACGGCATGGGGGTGCCAACAATGGGAAATCCCATTGGCCGGCTGCCGGGATGGAGAATCCCTCTGCTGGCGGGGATGCGCCGCACCAGAAAACATGTGCAAGGGGACGGAGAATCCTGCATTTCTTCCCCTCTGCACCATATTCCCACTCATTACAAACTGAAATGGTGATGTAATATTGCAAGAGAACAATTTATAAACACTGTAAAGATAACCGTTGGCCAGTAAACCTGATATCCATAGTATGCAAAACATACAAACATGCGAATTAAGAGCAGGAGTAGGCTATTCAGCTCCTCATACCTCTTCCGTCATTCAGTTAGATCATGGCCGATCTGATTGAGGCCTCAACTCCACATTCCGTATCGCCTCAATAGTTTCATCACTAATATCTACCTCTGCCTTAAAGATATTTATTGACCCTGCTTCCACTGCCCTCCGGGAAAGAGGTTTCCAAAGATTCACAACCCTCTGAGGGAAAAACTTCCTTCTCATCTCCACCTTCAATGGGAGAGCACTTATTTTTAAACTGTGTTCCCTCGTTCTAGTCTCTACCACAAGAGGAAACATCCTTTCAGCATCCAAAAGCACAAGAGAATTTAGTTTTTTTGTATGTGTGCTATCGTCATGGGAGTTCACTGTTGGCTGCATGTAGTCAGCAACCCTCGGCATCCTTCGCAGGAGCATTGTGCCTGTAATCTCCAGATGTTCACAATCAGAGAATGGGATTCCTATCAGAATCCATAAAACTGCTCTTTACAGGGCAACTTGAAGGAAGAAATAATGAAGCATTTTGGGAATAATAATGAATCAGCATGCTTTTGTAACGTTATAATTTGACTAAAAATAACTCAAATATGAAATCTTCCTTTTGTGATTACAGAGCAACCAGGGAACATTTTCCTGCTCATGCTCATTATAAATGGAAAGAAAATAAACAGCTTTGTAGATTACAGGTTATGATTCTTGATGAACATTTAAAAATGTGCATTGCATTCCAAAAAGGTATCCTGATAAAGTAAAGAACTGAGGAGCATCTAAAAAACCTAAAAGTTAAATTGAGGTTGACATTTTGGGCATAACAATGTAAATGATGTGAAAGCAGCGTGGGAACTTAGTCTCCAGAACGGAGAATCCAGCCCCACAGTATGAGAATGGCACCTGCTGAAATCATGCCTGGACATTCTCCCAGGATGTTACAAAGTTGCTCTCAGTGACATTCACCTGAGGAAGGAGCTGCGCTCCGAAAGCTTGTGTTTGAATCAAACCTGTTGGACTTTAACCTGGTGTTGTAAGACTTCTTACTGTGCTCAGCCCAGTCCAACGCCGGCATCTCCACATCAGTGACCATTGTTAGTGAGTAACCAACCAGGGGCAAAGGGGGAAATTGGGCGCAGCTGTGTTTGTTCAAGAGTGCAGCTGTTATGTGACGACATTGTTTTCCATTTCGATTTCACAAGAGTTGTATGGTAGCATAGTGGGTAGCACAGTTGCTTCACAGCTCCAGCATCCCAGGTTCGATTCCCGGCTTGGGTCACTGTCTGTGTGGAGTCGTGTGTGCGTGGGTTTCCTCCAGATGGTCCGGTTTCCTCCCACAGTCCAAAGATGTGCAGGTTGGATTGAGGGGATTTACTAAATTACCCTTAGTGTCCAAAAAATAAGGTTGGGTGGGGTTATTGGGTTTTGGGGATAGGGTGGGTGTGTGGGCTTGGGTCAGGTGCCCTTTCCAAGGGCCGGTGTAGTCTCGATGGGCCGAATGGCTTCCTTCTGTACTGTAAATTCTATGAAATCTATGAAAATGACACAAGTAAATTGTCACCCTGGTCCATTTCCTGAGATATGCTTGGAGTTTCTCTCAAAACAAGTACAGAAAAGGAGGGTTATGTTATATACCATCTCAGGATACCTGCCAAGAAAAAAGAAAAATGCAGATTATTTAATGCATTGGGATTATAAATGTGAGCGCAATCTAAGCATACAGACTTGGTGGGGAAAAGAGAAATAAGTGGGAGACGCCGATATTATAACCTAAAGACCCAGTTCTGGGACACAGGTTCAATCCCACCACAGCAAATGATGGAAATTTAATTCAATTAACAAATCTGGAATTGAACTAAAGTCTCATTATTGGTTCCATGATGCTTGATTGTCGTACAAATCCCATCTAGCTAACTAGCGCCTTTTGGGGATGGAAATCTGCCGACCTTATTTGGTCTGGCCTACATGTGACTCCAGATCCACAACATTGTGGTTAACTATTAGATGTCTTCTGAAACAGCCTAGCAAGCCAAATTGGTACCAAACGTCGACAGGAGTACTGTGGTTCATGAAGGCGATTCAGCACCACCTTCTCAAGGCAAAATCGTTAACAAATGCTGGCCTAGCCAGCAGTGCCCAAATCCGGCGAAAGAGAAAAACAAACAGCCTCAGGCAATCTGCTAAGGTAAGGCCGAGGAATTATTATTACTATTACAAGTGTATTGATTATGTTAAGTAGCCACTAAATGCTTCAAAAACAACTTGACAATTAAACAAATAAAAACATTCTCCTTTCAAATGGTGATGTTCCTTCCTTGAGCCAACAATGTGTTTACCCACTGTTCTAGTTTTCTATAGGTGAAGTCAACACATTGCTGACATAAATCAATAAAAATGTAAAAGAAATTAAAATAAACTCTGATATGTTTGTGGTATAAACTCCTCCACCCTGCAAAAAAACAAATCAAAAGTCTGTACTTCTTTCAGAATGGATAGAAATCTGTCCACATTTAATTGAATTCCAATTTTGCAACTAATAAGCATGGTTCTATTCATGTTCCAATGGTGATGACAACTGGAACATTTCCCCATATTTCTGAAAGGGGCATGGTGACTACATCACAGCTGAACACCCTTGTGTCCAACAAAAGCGTTACTACCTCCTATCCAAAGACCGTACCCTTTTACTGGCCACTTCATCAGTCCCCCTGCCCTCGGGTGGCTGATGTGGGCATATTTGGAGAGCATTTGGCTTAACCATCCATTTTGAGAGCTCATTTCATCACATCAAGATCAATTAAATCTCTCACTCTTATCTGCCAAGCTAACCCACTATACGATCATTCTGGCAAAGGTAGCTCCTCAATAACCAATCAATTCGATAAATCCCACTTCTTTGTCCCCTACAACCTCAACTCTAAAGGTAAGAAGGCGAAACTCAAGGATTTCTTCTACTCCAAGACAGAGTTCATAAATTCTTTGTCTTTGTATTTCACGCCCCTTGCCTTATCACAAAGTCAAACATCCCTTCAATTCCACTCCTACCTATTACTGGTCCCAGTGCTCCTTGTCTTTGGAAGTAGTTTCAACACATGAGACACTTCCCTCTCCTTTTCAAAACCACTGCTATTATTCTGCTTTCAAATATTCCACACCTCTCTTCCCTCTGTCGTGTTTATTACTGCTCCAGCTCCAATCTTTCTTTCCTCTCTAGTTCTTGAATATATTATTACCTTTAAATTCGTATCCATTTCTCCAACAGCGCTGCCTGACTTTTGTCCAGTCAGGTTGCCCCCAACCCACACACTTCAACAGGACTGAAAAGGCTATCCTCAAAGAATGAACAACTTTATCTGTGGCAGTGCGCAGGATTCATATCCTCCTTGAATTCAGATATGGTCGACCATAATTATCTAGATCCTACAGTCTCAGCTTATGTGACTTCCTTCGCTTGCTCCACTCATATATGACCATTCAAAGCCAACACATTTGCAGCAATAGCTTCTCTTCCTCCCCTTGCACTGTCTCCCTAACATCCACCAATGGTGTCCTATTCTTCATCAACAAAATATTGCTACTTGGTGTCATCTGCAGAAATGGGATAAGCTTCTATGTGTTTGTTGATGATACCCAATCCTAAATCTCCACCAATTCTCTGAACTTCTCCGCTGCCTCTATGCTGTTAGAGTTTTCCTTATGTCCAGTGATGCATTAAGTTTCTTTTGTTAAAGTTTGTGAAGACCTTCAATCCCCACCATGAATTCAATCTTCTTGCCATTAATTTTAACCTCATATTCACACTGAGACTAAGTCTGCCTACATCCATAATATTGTCACCCCCTGTACCTACCTCAGTCCTATTGATGACTTTTTCTTCTCCAAATTTGACAGTTCCAATGCTCTCCTGAGTGACTCCATCCTCCATAATCATCAAATCATCACAAACTCATACCATCAATGTTACCTTGATTAAGGTTCAGGATCTTGGTCTCAGAATCAACTACCTCACTATCCACCTTGATAAAAAAAGTCTACCGGGACCAGGACTGATGTCCTTGGGGGGGTACTTGCTAGAGTGGTTGGGGAGGTTTAAACTAATATGGCAGGGTGGTGGGGACCTATGTGAGGAATAAGAGCAGGGGGAATCAAGAACAAGAGAAAAAGACAGCAAGCAGATTAAGAAAAGTGATAGGAAGATAAATTAAGGGCATGTATCAGATAATGGCACTATAAAATAATAGTAAGGACGGGATAAGAAATGTAAAAAGGACTAGCCTTAAGGTTTTGTACATTTTGGAGCATTTGAAATAAAGTGGATGAAATAGTTGCGTAGATAGATTTAAAAGTGGTATGATATAGTTGGGATTACAGAGATATGGCTCCAAGGTGACCAAGGATGGGAACTAAACATTGAGGGATATCCAGTTTATAGGAATGAAAACAGAAAGGAAAAGATGGTGGAGTTGCGTTGTTGATTAGAGATATTGATACAATATTGAGGAAAAATATTAGCACAGATGATGTGGAATCTGTATGGGTCAAGTTAAGAAACACTAATGGGTAAAAAATCTTTGTAGAGATGGTATACAGACCACCAAACTGCTGTGGTAATGTTGGGAATAGCACCAGACAGGAAATCAGAGATGCATGTGATAAAGGAACATCTGTGATTATGGGTGACTTTAATCTGCATATGGATTGGGTGATTCAAATTATTCACTCTACAATGGAGAAGGGATTTCTGGAGTCTGTACGGGATGGTTTTCTGAACCAATGTGTTGAGGAACAAACACGGGAACACGCCATCTTGGACCAGGTGTTGTGCAATGAGAAAGGATTAGTTGGCAATCTAGTTGTGAGAGAACCCTTGGGGATGAGTGACCATAATATGATTCTTTAAGAAGGCTGATAGTGAGGTAGTTGATTCTGAGACCAGGGTCCTGAATCTCAGTAAAGGAAACCATGATGGTATGAGGCATGAGCTGGCTATAATGGACTGGGAAACATTACTAAAAGAAAGCACAGAGGACAGGCAATAGCAGGCGTACAAGGAACAAATAGGTGAACTTCCTATTTGGCACAAGAGTAGAAAACCAACTGTGGCCGCACCATGATTTACAAGGGAAATTAGAGATAGTATTAGATTCTTTTTTAAAAAATATAAATTTAGTGTACCCAATAATTTTTTTTCCCAATTAAAGGACAATTTAGCAGGGCCAATCCTCCTAACCTACACATTTTTGGGTTGTGGGGTTGAAACCTATGCAGACATGGGGAGAATGTGCAAGAGATAGTATTAGATTCAAAAAAGAGACAAACAAGTTTGCAAGAAAAAGCAATAGTCCTGTGGATTGGGAACAGTTTAAAATTCAGCAAAGGTGAACCAAGGGATTGATTAAGTAGAGGAAAATACAAAATCAAAATAATCTAGCGGAGAACATAAAAACTGATGATTGTAAACATTTCTATCGGTATGTAATGAGGAAAAGATGGATAAAAACTAATTTAGACCTCTTACAGTCAGAAATGGGCATTCATAATGGGGAACAAAGAAATGGCTGAGGAACAAAGGTTGGCGGATTTGTGGATAGTGAAAAAGACTATCAGAGGATACAGCATGAAATAGGACGGTTGGAGACTTGGACGGAGAGATGGCAGATGAAGTTTAATCTGGACAAATGTGAGGTAATGCATTTTGGAAGATCTAATACAGGAGGGAAATATACAGTAACTGGTAGAACCCTTCAGAGTATTGGCAGGTAGAGGGATCTGAATGTACAGGTCCACAGGTCACTTAAAATGGCAACGCAGGTGGAGTAGTCAAGAAGGCATACGGCATGCTTGTCTTAATCGGCCGGGGTATAAAAATTGGCACATCATGTTGCAGCTGTATAGAACCTTAGTTAGGCTGCAATTGGAATGTAGTGTTCAATTCTGGTCGCCACACTACCAGAAAGATATGGAGGCTTTGGAGAGGGTACAGAAGAGGTTTACCAGGATGGTGCCTGGTATGAAAGGTATTAGCTAAGAGGAGAGGTTGGATAAACTCATTTTTTTCTCACCGGCATGTCAGGGGTTGAGGCGTGATCTGATAGAAGTTGACAAAATTATGAGGGGCATGAACAGAGTGGATAGTCAGAAGCTTTTTCCCAGGGTGGAAGAGTCAATTACTACGGGACAAAGGTTTAAGGTGTGAGGAACAAAGTTTAGAGGAGATGTGCGAGGGAAGTTTTTTTACACAGAGTGTAGTGGGAGCCTGGAACTTCCGGTCAGAGAAGGTGGTGGAAGCAGGTACGATAGTGGCGTTTAAGGGGCATCTTGACAAATACATGAATAGGATGGGAATAGAGGGATACGGACCCTGGAAGGGTAGATGGTTTTAGGTTAAATGGGCAGCATGGTCGGCGCAGGCTTGGGGGGCCGAAGGGCCTGTTCCTGTGATGTACATTTCTCTGTTATTTGTTCTTTGTTCATTGTTCTAGAGCAACTAATATACAAAATGTAGAAATTTAAAATAAAAATGTTTATATTGACTGCAATCAGGAATAAGAGAAAAATAGTGTATTTTTGGAAATCAACAATGAATAGACTTTGAGTCCCTTATGTCCCAGAAGAGGGTTATGGGCATCAAGTTTTAACAGTTGTGCTGTAACCAATGCCTTCTTAGATGAAAGGAAGTTAGAATCAAGGATAATTAATTAACAGTCCTATTTTAATACTAAGCCAATGTGTTTCCCTTTGCCTTGGGGAAGAGGGTGGAGGAAGACATTTTGAGATAAGGTTACAGGCTTCCCTTTAAACCCAGGGATACCACTGACAGACAGAACTTGCAGTTTTGTCCTCTGTGCTCTTTAGAAAGAATTAGAACCAGCCATGCCTGCACCTTAAGCAGAGAAAATGCTGACTATTGAGCACTATGCTGAATGTAGATGGGAGCTTGTGCTCAGATGGAAGTTTATGCAGCATTAAAGGAGGCCGGGAAATTTGCTTAACTTGAAGCTACGGGAAAAAGTCTGGAGTGCAACCGCCACAGTGAGAGATAGTTCTGGGAGTCGAGATTACACGGCTGGGAAAATAAAAAGGAAACAATCCATTGGAAGCTATCATTGTTATCGGCCTTAGCCAATGTTGTATTTGGTCAGGATTGATGGAGACTGCCAGAGGCAAGATGATTGATAAATTTACCTTCTATGAATCAATATTCTAACTATATACATGATGATTCTGCAGCATGAGGCTTTGCAGAGAACCACCATTGGTATGCTTTTTTGTCAAGTGATGATGTAGACTGTACACTTACATATTCAATATTGACCATTTACACTACAGCTGGGAGCACCTGTGAACTCTTTGCAGTAAGAGCTGTAGTACGGCAAAGAATAAGATGCCTGATAAGTAAAAAGGAAGGTTTATTTCTATATTTCTAAGTATAAGTTGTCAACAAAGGAAAATAGTATGGAGTTCATGGTGTTGTTAGTCATTTAATGTAGTAAAAGTTTTAAAATGTAAATTCTTACTGTGTTGTTCTTTGAAGTTATTAACCAAAAGTGCAAATTTCTCTTTAAATGTTATTGGCCTCTACAAAGATCGTAAGAGTGGATTGTATCGATGCACGTTTTATTTTCTTTATTCATTCTTGGGAGGTGGGCGTCACTGGCTGGGCCAGCACTTATTGTGGGCCTGGAGTCACATGTAGACCAGACCAGGTGAGGCCGACCTAAAAGGCATTAGTGAACCAGATGGGTTTTTAAGAATTGTTTCATTCGACTTCTGTATTTCCAGATTTTTATTAAATTCAAATTCCACCACCAGCCCAAGTGGGATATGAACCCAGGTCCCCAGAGTATCAGTCTGGGTCTCTGGATTACTAGCCCAGAGATAATACCACTGTACCACTGCCTCCCCTTATTGAAATGCACAGAAAATATTTTACTTCAACAAATGCTTCAATGTAAATGCAAATGAAGCACATCAACACTGCACAATTTCCAGCTGTCATTAAAAAATAATGAAGGTTAGAATTTGCCAGGTAATAAAACTCAAATTTTGATACTGTGTGAAAGGTCTCCGATGTTGTTAATCAGTAATGCGATGTGTAAGAGACAGAAAAGTATTAGATGATTGAAGCAAAAGAGAAGTCATAATTACATCTGTTCCAGAATAAAAACAAACATACCCCATATGTTGGAAATCTGAAAACAAAATAGAAAAATCTGGAAATACTCATGAGAAAAGACGGAATCCATGCCAAATCAGGGGCGCAATTCTCCCCTACCCGACGGGGCGGGAGGTCCCGGTGTAGCGGAGTGGCGTCAACCACTCCGGCACGGGCCTCCCCAAAGGTGCGGACTTCTCCGCACCTTTAGGGGCTCGACCCGCGCCGGAGTGGCTCCCACTCCGCCGATGGCGCCAAAACTGGCACCAATGGCCTTTGGCGCTACGACGGCCAGCGTCGGGGCTGGCCGAAAGGCCTTCGCCGGTCCGCGCATGCGCCGGAGCATCAGCGGCTGCTGATGTCACCACCAGCGCATGCGCGGTGGAGGGGGTCTCTTCCACCTCCACCATGGTGGAGGTCATGGCGGCGGCGGAAGAAAAAGAATGCCCCCACGGCACTGGCCCGCCCGCTGATCGGTGGGCCCTGATCGCGGGCCAGGCCACCATGGGGGCACCCCCCTGGGGTCCGATCGCCCCGCGCCCCCCCCCCCAGGACCTCAGGGGCCTGCCAGCACCGCCAATCCTGCCGGCACAGAGGTGGTTTAAACCACGTTGGCGGGAGAGGCCTGACAGCGGCGGGACTTCGGCCCATCGCGGGCCGGAGAATTGCCACAGGGTCCCGCCGGTCGGCGGGGCATGATTCCCGCTCCCGCCGATTCCCGGGTGGCGGAGAATTCCGGCCCAGAAGTCAATGTTTAGGAATTGTTATTTTCTATTTTTGTTTCTTTATTCCTGATTTCATTTTGATGACCACAATATCTATTATCCCCATCTTTAACAGACACTCTTTAACAGGCACAGTAAGTGCTATAAATACACAGGACAAAGGGAATACGGACCAGAATTTTCCAAACTTCTTTAGACTTGAGAGTGGTGATCAGGGGACTGGAAAATTGCAAATGTTACATCTTTGTTCAAAAGTGTCTAATAATAAACCCAGCAACTACATTAAACCACAGTCAGTTTAACCTCGGTGGTGAGGAAGATTTTAGAAATGATAATTTGGGATAAAAATCATAGTCACTTGGGAATATATGGGTGAGAGGGTGGTATAGTAGTAAACTCACTGGACTGGTAATCCAGAGGCCCAACTAATGCTCAGGGGAAATTTGTTCAAGTATCATCATGGTGGCTGGTGGAATTTAAATTCAATTACTAAATGTATCTGGATTTGAAAGCTAGTGTCAGTAATGGTAACCATGTGTCTATCAACAGTTATAAAAATCCATCTGGTTCACCACTCTCCTTTAAGGAAGGAAACCTGCTGTCATTAGCTGGTCTGACCTACATGTAACGCCAAACCCAAAGGAATGTAATTGAGTCTTAAATGCTCTCAAAGGCAACTAGGGGTTTGCAACAAGTGCTGACATTGCCAGAGACACCCACATCCCATGAATGATTAAAAATAAAAATGATAAGGAAAACCAGTATGGATGTATTAATGGCTAATTGTTTTTAACTTGCTGTAATTTTATTGATCAGGTAACAGAAAGGGTTGATGAGGGTTATGTTGTTGATGTGGTTTATATGGACTTCCAAAAGGTATTTGATTAAGTGCCGTCTGTTGCAGAGTATCTGAAAGACATTAAGCATAATGTTAGTTGTATGTAAAAGCAAGCAGCAGTTTATTCAGTCCAAGTGTGCATGCACACAGGCAAAATGCTCTCAGAGAGCTCTCAGAGGCAATTCAAAGTTACACGGTTTGCGTTGATTATTTACACCATTGTTGGGGTGTTTCTTCATGAACTCAATATTCTTATCTTGTCCGTCTCGTTCGGTACACCTGTAATTACAAATGAGTTTACAACACACACACAAAATGACCTGTTTGGTGCATCCACAATTACAGAGGAATTTATAAAACAATCACAGAATGACCTGACCTTTAACACAAACGATGTCCACAGTTTATATCTATCCTGACGTTTTTCTGCAGTGCTAAGTCATCTGTATCTCTTAGCTTGACCTTGAGGTCAGGCAATCAGTTTATTACAGTATAACTCAAGAGATCATTCATCAACTTATTCTATCCTGACCCAAAGGTCACATTCCTTAGCTTATGATGGATTGACCCAAAGGCTAGTCAGCAACTTCCTGGTCTGACTAAAATATATTCCCGACTACATCTATTCTAGTCTTATTTTGCAAACACTTTTAAAACTTATATCCACAACTTGGCCAAGCCTGGGTGATCCCATGATGCTTCCTAATGTGCCACTTCACTATACAACAGACTCATAAGCAAGGTGAAAGCTTATAGGATAAAAGGGGCAATCGCAAAATGGATACAAAATTGGCTCAGTGACAGGAAACAGAGAGTATTGGTGAGGTTTGCAGTACTGTCAGAAGAGTTCTCCAGGGATCTGTGGTGGGGGCTCTGATGTTCCTGATTTATAGTAATGACGTAGACCTTGGTGCACAGGGTAAAATTTAAAAGTTTGTCGATGATATGAAACTTGGAAGCATTGTGCCCTATGAGGCAGATGGTGCAGAACTTCAGAAAGACCGAGGCAGGTTGGTGGAATGGGCAGACAAGTGGCAGATGAAATTTAATGCAGAGAAGTGTGCAGTGATTCATTTTGGTAGGAAGAATGCAGAGGGAATGCAGAGGCCTGTTCCTGTGCTGTACTTTTCTTTGTTCTTTGTTCTTTGTTCTTTGTTCTTTGTTCCAGATAATAGAAAATAAATGTTGCAATTCTAAAGAGGGTGTATATTTTCAGAGCAACCTCGGTGTTTATTTTCATAAATCACTCAAGGTTGCAGGACAGGGGGAAAGATACATCCTGGGCTGTATCAATGGGGACATAGAGAATAAAAGCAAGGATGTTATTTCAAACCCGTATAAAACCCTGGTTCAGCCTCAAATGCATTTCTTTTTTTTTTTATAAATGTTTTTATTCAGTTTTCATATTTTATATTGAACAAATTACAAATTGTTAGGAGAGAGAAAAAAAAACAAACACGCAAAAATTAACATACATATTTACAGGTAAGCATCTTCGTAGTAGTAACTGCGCCCCCCCCCCCCCCCTCAACATGTTTATTTAGTTTGGTTTTGGGCCTTAGCTAGCCATCGAACCCCCGTAACGAACCTGTAGCCCCCCCCCCCTCCCGCTACCTTCCCCCGACTATTCTTCCTCTTGTACATTGGCCACAAATAAGTCCCGGAACAGTTGCATGAATGGCTCCCACGTTCTGTGGAAGCCGTCGTCCGACCCTCGGATGGCAAATTTGATTTTCTCCATTTGGAGAGATTCCGAGAGGTCGGACAGCCAGTCCGCAGCTCTGGGCGGTGCTGCTGACCGCCAGCCAAACAGGATTCTACGGCGGGCGATCAGGGAGGCAAAGGCAAGGGCGTCCGCCCTCCTCCCCAGGAATAGATCTGGCTGTTCTGAAACCCTGAAGACCGCCACTATCGGGCATGGCTCCACCCTCACTCCCACCACTTTGGACATAACCTCGAAGAAGGCTGTCCAGTACTCCACGAGTCTGGGGCAAGACCAGAACATGTGGGCGTGGTTGGCCGGGCCTCTTTGGCACCGTTCACATCTGTCTTCCACCTCCGGGAAGAACCTACTCATACGGGTTCTTGTTAAGTGGGCTCTATGTACCACTTTTAGTTGCGTCAGGCTGAGCCTTGCGCACGTGGAGGTGGAGTTGACCCTATGCAGTGCTTCGCTCCAGAGTCCCCACCCTATCTCCATCCCCAGGTCGTCCTCCCATTTCCTCCTTGTTGCGTCCAGTACGGTGTCGTCCCTATCTACCAGTCGGTCATACATGTCACTACAGTTCCCTTTCTCTAGGATACTTGCGTCCAGTAGGTCTTCCAGTAGTGTCTGTCGTGGCGGTTGTGGGTACGTCCTTGTCTCCTTTCGTAGGAAGTTTTTGAGCTGCAGGTACCGTAGCTCGTTCCCCCCAGCTAGCTGAAATTTCTCTGTCAGTTCGTCCAGTGTTGCGATCCTGTCGTCCGTGTATAGGTCCCTGACTGTCAGTGTCCCCCCGTCCTGCCTCCACCTTTTGAAGGTGGCGTCGGTCAGTGCTGGTTTGAACCTATGGTTGTTGCAGATGGGAGCCCTGTTCGACATTTTGGTCAGGCCAAGTTGCTGCCGCAGTTGGTTCCAGGATTGGAGGGTGGCTGTCACCACTGGGCTGCTGGAGTGTTTTTTGGGTGGGGATGGGAGTGCTGCCGTGGCGAGGGCCCGGAGGGAGGTTCCCATGCAGGAGGCCTCCTCCGCACGCACCCACTCAGCTTCTGGCTCCTGGATCCATCCCCTTACTCGCTCGGCTGTTGCTGCCCAGTGGTAGAATTGTAGATTCGGGAGGGCTAACCCTCCCCTGGTTTTTGTTTTTTGTAAGACCTTCTTTGGGATCCTAGCATTTTTACCCCCCCATACGAACGCCATGATGAGTTTGTCCAGCGCTTTGAAAAAGGCCTTGGGGATGTAGATCGGAATGGATCTAAACAGGAAGAGGAACCTGGGCAGTACGTTCATTTTGATCGTCTGAACTCTCCCCGCGAGGGAGAGCGGGAGTGTGTTCCATCTTTGCAGGTCCTTTTTAACTTCCTCCATCAGGCTGGTGAGGTTCCATTTGTGGATCCCTTTCCAGTCATGGGCTATTTGGATCCCCAGGTAGCGGAATTTATGTCGGGCTTGTTTGAACGGCAGCCCCTTTAGTGCTGCCCCCCCCCCCCCCCCCCTTGCGGGTGTAATGGGAAGATCTCACTTTTGCTCATGTTGAGTTTGTAGCCCGAGAAGGCTCCAAACTCTTTCAGGAGCGCGATGATTCCGTCCATGCTGCTTTGTGGGTCCGAGATATAGAGGAGCAGATCATCCGCATAGAGTGAGACTCTGTGCTCTCTACCTCCCCTTCGGATCCCCCTCCAATTTTTTGCTGCCCTGAGCGCGATTGCTAGCGGTTCCATTGCTAGTGCGAACAGCAGCGGGGACAGTGGGCATCCTTGTCTGGTGCCCCTGTGCAGCTGGAAGTATTGGGAGTTGGTATTGTTGGTCTGTACACTCGCCATGGGAGCGTTGTACAGGAGCTTTACCCAAGCGGTGAACCCTGTTCCAAGCCCGAACCGCTCCAGTACCTCTATGAGGTATTTCCACTCGACTCTGTCGAAGGCCTTTTCTGCGTCCAGGGAGACGATCACCTCTTGTGTTCTCTCCCCGGAGGGGGTCATTATCACGTTCAGCAGGCGCCTGATGTTCGCGGTCAGCTGTCTACCTTTGACAAAGCCCGTCTGGTCCTCTGTGACCACCTCAGGTACACAGTCTTCTAGCCTTTTGGCTAGGATTTTGGCCAGTATTTTGGCGTTTGCATTCAGCAGAGATATGGGTCTGTATGACCCACATTCCGTTGGGTCTTTGTCTTTCTTAGGTATCAGCGAGATTGAGGCCTGTGCTAACGTGGGTGGCAACGTGCCCCTAGCTAGCGAGTCTGTGAACATCTCCCGCAGGTGCGGGGCCAGCGCTGTCCCAAATTTTTTGTAGAAGTCCGCCGGGAATCCGTCCGGTCCCGGCGCCTTCCCCGCCTGCATGGAGCTAATGCTCTCCATGATCTCTCCCAGTGCTAGTGGGGCTTCCAGATCCCGTTTTCTGCCCTCTCCCACAACTGGTATGTCCAGTCCGTCAAGAAACCGGTTCATCCCAGCCTTCCCCGTTGGGTGCTCTGAGGTGTACAGCTCTTGGTAGAAGGCCTTGAAGGTTTTGTTAATCCTCTCTGGTTCTGTTTCCAACGTGCCTCTGGTATCTCTGATTTGCGCAATTTCTCTGCTGGCTGCCTGCTTTCTCAGCTGGTGGGCCAAAAGGCGGCTGGCTTTGTCTCCGTGTTCGTATAGGGCCCCGCGTGCCTGGCGGAGTTGGTGTACTGCTTTCCTGGTGGAGAGCAGGTCAAAGTTCCTTTGTAATTCTTTTCTCTCCGCCAGGAGTTCTACAGTCGGGGCCTCGGAGTATTTATGGTCTACCTCCAGTATGGAGTCGACCAGCTTCTGCCTAGCCACCCTTTCCTCCCTATCCCTTTGCGCTTTGTAGGCTATGATTTCCCCTCTTAGTACGGCCTTAAGCGCTTCCCAGAACGTGGAGGGTGAGACCTCCCCGTTTTGGTTGATCTCAGTGTACTCCGCTATGGCCTGCGCTATCCTTTCGCTGAAGGCCTTGTCAGCTAGTAAGGCACCGTCCAACCTCCATTTGGGGCGCTGGGCCCTTCCCGTCTCTAGCCGCACATCCATGTAGTGTGGAGCGTGGTCTGATATCACAATTGCGGAGTATTCCACCTTGTCTATCTCTGGAAGCACCGTTTTCCCCACCACAAAGAAGTCAATTCTGGTGTACACGTTGTGTACTGGGGAGAAGAAAGAGAATTCTTTCTCCCCCGGGTGGGCGAATCTCCAGGGGTCTACTGCTCCCATCTGCTCCATATAGTGGCTGAGTTCCCTTGCCATGTTTGAGGTTCTCCCCGTTCTGGGGTTTGATCTGTCCGTCGTTGGGTCCTGTACACAGTTGAAGTCCCCCCCCATGATTAGTCGGTGCGTCGCTATGTCCGGGATTTCTGCCATGGTCTTTTGGATGAAGCTCGTGTCGTCCCAGTTGGGCGCGTACACGTTAACTAGAACTACCGGCGCCCCATCCAGGGCCCCGCTGACCATGACATACCGTCCCCCTGGGTCCGTAACCGTCTTTGTCGCCCTAAACATTGTCCTCTTGCCAATCAGGATCGCCACCCCCCTGGCCCTTGCCCCATAACAGGAATGATAGGTTTGTCCCACCCAGCCCTTTCTTACCCGCAGTTGGTCCTGCTCCCTCAAGTGCGTCTCTTGGAGGAAGACTATGTCGGCCCTCATGTTTCTAAGGTGGGTGAGGACTCTAGATCTCTTCACTGGGCCGTTAAGTCCCCTTACGTTCCAGGTGACTATTCTGGTGGGGGGCTTCTGCCCCCTTGCTCCTGTGGGGTTAACCATATTTGTCCGGTGGACGCGCCCCTGCCCTCTGGGGTTTCCCTTTGTTAGGGGGCCGTCCAGGATGTCCACTATCACTGCTCTCCCCATGCGGTCGGGTCCCTGCGCTCCGGGGTTCCCCCTTGTCCCGGGGACACCCGCCATGGCCGTCCACTGTGTGTCCGCCACGCGGGTAGTCCCCTGCACCCCGGGGGGCCCCTTCACCCACAGACCGTACTGGGTGGGTGCTTGCAGCAGTTCCCTGTTTCGAGCCCTTGTCTGTGGCACTTTGTGGCCCTATTCCCTTACTGGCCTCTTTTGTCCCTTCGTCCCTGCATTTCCCCTCCCTGGTCTCTCGCCCCCCCGAGTGCCCCCCCCCCCCCGCTCTATCCCTTTCGGGGATACCCCTGTATACCCCTCCATTGCCCCTCTCTCCCCCATTCCTGTCTCCATTTGCTCTCCCACCTTTGATGGGTGATCCCCCCCCTCCCCTGCCTGGCGCCTTCCCCCCTGTTGGGGGTGCGCTGCGGCCCTGCTCTGTTGCGCGCCCCCTTCGCTAGCTTTCCTGCTAGCACGGTGGCTCCCCTCTCGGAGGTTGCTGTCCCGCTTCCCCTCTCCCCTCTCCAGTACTCCCGTTCCCTCGTGCCGGGGCCTGGCCTCCCACCTGGAGCAGGCCCTTGGGCATTGGGTTGTTTTTCGTTCTGGGTGTTCCTGCCAGGGATGAGGGGGCTGGCTTTGCCTCGCCCCTCCCCACCCCCCCGTCGGCATGACGTATCTCCTTGCCATGGGCCCCTCGTCCCTACTTCCCATGGCGTTTTTCCAGCCCGTGCTCCTCGACGAATCTATTCGCCTCGGCAGGGGCTGTAAAGAAATATTCCTTGTGTTGGTATGTGACCCAGAGTTTTGCTGGGTACAGCATACCAAAACGTACTTTGTTCTTATAGAGAGCTGCTTTCGCTCTGTTGAACTCCGCCCGTCTCTTAGCTATGTCCGCTCCAAAATCCTCGTAGATTCGGATGGCGTGCCCGTCCCAATTGCAGGCTCTATTCTCCTTGGCCCAGCGCAGGATTGTCTCCCTATCCCGGTACCGGTGCAGTCTGGCTATAACTGCTCTCGGTTTTTCCCCTTCCTTGGGCTTCGGGCGCAGTGACCGATGAGCTCTGTCCATTTCCGGTGGGGTGGGAAAAGTTTCCCGCCCCACTAAGGAGCCCAGCATCGCAGCCACGAATGTTGTGGGATTTGTACCCTCTATCCCCTCTGGCAGGCCCACTATCTTAATATTTTGCCTTCTCGAGCTGATCTCCTGGTCGTCTACCCTGCCCTTCAGGCTCCCCTGTGTCGCACTCAGTTTCACCATTCCCCTCTCCAGGGATATGCCCCGGTCGCTCGCGTCAGTCGCTGCCTTCTCCAGCTCTTTAATGGTTGCCCCCTGGGCTTCCAGTATCTTCCCTTGGGCATCCACTTTCTTCTCCAATCTGGTCAGAACCTGCTGCACCCCTGACATGGCCCTGGTCACTGCTGCCTGTGCTGCGGCCTCTGCGTCTGCTTTTAACTCTGCCTTGATTGCCTGCAGCTGCTCCCTCACCACCTCGGCAAAGGCTTCCTTCCAATTCACGCCCCCCTCTAACCCCAGGGGAGAGGTTGCCCGCCCGTCCAGCTCTTCTGGATGCGGCGAAACATCCTTCCCGCCGCTTCGCGTGTTGAATCGTTCGCCCGAGCTGGCTTGCCCTTTGCCCCGTCTACTTCCGGTGCCCCCTTTCTCTTGGTTCCCTTCTGGCATTTTTTTCTCCCCCTTCCCCTTCATCTTTTCTTCTCTCCTTGTTCTTCTTTTCCCCCTTTTCCGCACCCTATTTTTATTTTATTTATTATTATATATCTATATATATATATATATATATATTTTTTTTTTTTATTATTTTTTTTTTTAAATTTATTTCCCCTACCCCTTTTCTCTTTACCAGTTTTCTTTTGGGTTTTTTTTTTTAAAAAAGAACAGAAATACAAGTCTCTTTTTTCTTCTCTCTTTTGTCTTCTCTCCCCACTCAACCAGGAGAGAGAGAGAGAGAGTCCCTTTGTCTCTTTGTCCTTGCCACGTGGTGGTCACTGCAGTTGGGGGGGGGGGGGGCGAGTGGGCCGGTGGTCGCTGCCGGTTTGGGGGGGGGGTGTCCCCGCTGCTGGCTTGGGGGGGGGGGGGGTGTCCCCGCTGCTTGGGGGGGGGTGTCCCCGCTGCTTGGGGGGGGGTGTCCCCGCTGCTTGGGGGGGGGGGCTGTCCCCGCTGCTGGCTGGGGGGGGTGTCCCCGCTGCTGGCTGGGGGGGGGGGGTGTCCCCGCTGCTGGCTGGGGGGGGGGGGGTGTCCCCGCTGCTGGCTGGGGGGGGGGTATCCCCGCTGCTGGCTGGGGGGGGGGGGGGGGTGTCCCCGCTGCTGGCTGGGGGGGGGGTTGTCCCCGCTGCTGGTTGGGAGGGGGGGGGGTCCTGCTGCTGGTTGGGGGGGGGGTACCGCTGCTGGTTGGGAGGGGGGGGTCCCGCTGCTGGTTGGGGGGGGGGGGGGAGAGAGAAGAGGGGCCGCCGCCGCCGCACCGCTCCTGGCCCGCGGGGGGGGGGGGGGGGGGGGAAGAGAAGAGGGGCCGCCGCCGCCGCACCGCTCCTGGCCCGCGTGGGGGGGGGAGGGAGAGAAGAGGGGCCGCCGCCGCCGCACCGCTCCTGGCCCGCGTGGGGGGGGGGGAAAGAGAAGAGGGGCTGCCGCCGCCGCACCGCTCCTGGCCCGCGTGGGGGGGGGGGGGAGGGAGAGGGGTTGGACCTGCTGCTGTTGGGCCCCCCTGTCGCTGCCTCTCCTCTGCCGTCGCCGCTCCGCTGCCGCTCCTCCGCTCCGGCTCCTCCGCTGCGCTCCGGCTCCTGCGCTCCGGCTCCTCCGGCTCCTCCGCTGCCGCGCTCCGGCTCCTCCGGCTCCTCCGGCTCCTCCGCTGCCGCGCTCCGGCTCCTCCGCTGCCGCTCCGGCTCCTCTGCCGGCGCTCCTCCTCCGCCGTCCGGCCTGTCGGGGGGGGGGGGGGGGTGTTCTCCTTGTTTGGCGCTTGCGGGAGCCCCTCTCCCTGCGACCTCCTTGCTCGCCGCCCGGAAGTCCCTCCTCAAATGCATTTCTAAGTACAGTTCTGAGCACCACAAGTTAGGAAGGATGTTAAGGCATTAGAGAAGGTGCAGAAAAGATGCACAAGTTTCGTTCCAGGGGTGAAGAACTTCAGTAACATAGAAAGATTGAAGAAGTTGAAACTGTTCTCCATAGACAATAGATAGCTGTTTGATGGGCAGCACAGTCACAATGGGCCGATGGGCCTCTTTCTGTGCAGTAAAACTCTATGACCATCAGGATGAGAAGAGATTTGATAGAGGGATTGAAAATCATGAGTGGTCTGGACAAAGTAGATAGGGGAGAAACTGTCCCCATTGATGAAAGGATCAGGAACTTGGGGGCACATATTTAAGGTAACTGATAAAAAGCGCAATGGCAACTTCAGGAATGACGTTTTCACACAGCGAGCGGCTAGGATCTGGAGTATGCTGCCCGAGAATATGATGGAGGCAGGATCAATTGAGTCTTTCCAATGGAAATTGGATCAGTACCTGGAAAGTAAAATGTGCAGGGCTGAGGGGAAAAGGTGGGGAATGACATAAGGTAATTTTCTTCTTTGGGGAGCCAACAGAGACTGCAAAGAACAAACAACAAAGAAAATTACAGCACAGGAACAGGCCCTTCGGCCCTCCAAGCCTGCGCCATCCATGCTGCCCGTCTAAACTAAAATCTTCTACACTTCCAGGATCTGTATCAATCTATTCCCATCCTATTCATGTATTTGTCAAGATGTCCCTTAAACGTCACTATCATCCCTGCTTCCACCACCTCCTCGGGCAGCGAGTTCCAGGCAACCATTGCCCTCTGTGTAAAAAACTTGCCTCATACATCTCCTCTAAACCTTGCCCCTCGCAACTTAAACCTATGCCCCCTCGTAATTGACCCCTCTACCCTGGGAAAAAGTCTGCACTTGCTGAATGACCTCCTTCCATGTTGCAACAGTTCTATAATTCTATCATAGCTCAGTCAAAATCTGTAAAATATAAAGATAAGTTAATTTGCCAACAGAACTAGTGATTTCATTAAATCTCTCCATGGCCTCTATGTGGAGAAGGAGGCCATTCGGCCCATCAAGTCTGCACCTGCCCTTAAGCCCACGCCTCCACCCTATCTCCGCAACCCCACTTAATGTTTTGGACATTAAAGGGCAATTTAGCATGACCAATCCACCTAACCCGCACATCTTTGGAGTACGGCAGGAAACCGGAGGAAACCCACGCAGATACGGAGAAGAAAGTGCAAACAGACAGTCACAGATGCCATCCCATGGTAATAACACGCTGTGGGCGGCCTGAACAAAATGAAAATGGGACTTGCACCCCTCAGTGTCCGGAAGACCCACCTTCAAGAGCTGCTGGAAATCAGATTGACCGGCTGGTAGTGGGTACTGCTGGGATTGCAAGCAGGCCCATAGATGAAGAGGACATTGCTATGAGGTGGCACGGTAGCAAAGTGGTTAGCACTGTTGCGCCACAACACCAGGATCCCAGGTTCGATTCCGGGCTTGGGTCACTGTGCGGAGTCAGCACGTTCTCCCCGTATCTGTGTGGGTTTCCTCCAAGTGCTCCGGTTTCTTCCCACAAGTCATTTGGACATTCTGAATTCTCCTTCTGTGTACCCGAAAAGGCCCTGGAATGTGCGTCTAGCAGATTTTCACAGTAACTTAATTGCAGTGTTAATATAAGCTTACGTGTGACAATCAAAAAAAAAATTGAAAAATCCAAGAGAGATAAGTTATTGGCGGAGGCATGGACAGGGAGGTTGCGCCTTGCCAGATCGGAGGCGCACCAGCAAGTGAGAGTCCCCTGCCTGCCTACAACCCCCTCCCCCCAGCACACACCCTCACCCTATTTCCCCCCCCCCCACCCCAGCACACAACCTCACCCCATTGTCCCATCCCCCCACTATACCCCCTGACCCCAGTCCACGTGTGTAACAATACATGCTGCATTATGTGTTGCAGGACCTGCCGCCAATTGTCCAGGACCATCTGGCGCTGCTCGGACCCCACAAGTGCCAGGTTCAGATGTCCCCAGGGACGGACACCGCAGCGAGGAGGGCAGACGGCAACGAAGGCCTTCCTCTGTCATTGTGGCACAGAGGTCGGACACACAGAGGACTGAGACCTAGGACAGTGATGAACAGAGGACGGACACCCAGGACAGCGACACTGATGCGTATGACAGTCAGGACAGTAAGGCACAGAGGATGTCAAGCCAGGACACTGACACACTGATGATGGACAGACCGCACAGTGCCCCTCAGATGGGGGAAAAAGACGCAGGACCACCAGACTCTGGGACCGATGATGACCCAGATTTTGCGTCACTGCCCTCACCCACACCCCCCACCATCGCAGAGACTCGCAGCTCGGTTGGGCACTTTAGTGGTGAGGCTTCTGGGACACAGACTGGTGCGCACCACACAGCCGAACCGGTATAGCAGGTAGAGGTAGGAACAGCTGAGGGGCGGGGCGGTCGGAGGGCAGTCCAGCCCCAGCAACCAGCTGCCACCCAGACAGTTCCCGAGTTCCTCAACTTTCCAGTCCCACCCATAGACCCGATGCAGTTAGAAGCCCAGGGACTAGACAACGGGATGACGGCCGGCTTCCAGCAGCTGCAGATCCAGGTGGAGGAGTCCATCCACGTCCAGGAGCAGGGAGTGGTCATGGCTGCCACCCAGCCATGGGTCAGGTTCTGCAAGGCGTGGGGCTTCATGTGCATGCATCATTCATGGCCCAGGATAGGGCTGCCCTCTCACAGGCAGCCATGTGCCAGAGCCACCTGGACATCTCAGCCGCGCTCCGCAGTCTGGCCGAGTCTCAGCAGACCATCGCTGAGAGCATTGATGGCAGGTGTCAGGAGTGCCGCGGGGCCTGTCTGCGCTCGCACCCCCGTCCCATAGAGAGGCCCGGGGGCCACCGGGCACCCCAAGGGAGGAGGAGGTTCTGGGGCCCATCCCACTGACTCCTTCAAGGGAGGTCCTGGAACACCGCCGTTCCTCGGACTGCACCCCGTCCCATCCCTGGCACATCTGGTGGGCAGTGGACAGAACAGGGTGGCACCAAGCAATCCAGCATGCCCACGGAGCAGCCTGGCCCATCCAAGCTGGACCACCCCCGGAAACGTACGGCAAAGGGGAGCCAGAGTCTCAACAGTCCGCCTCACTGCTGTTGTACCGTCTGGGGAAACACCTGGACATAGTGGTAGGGCCCGTAAGGCCAAGAAGTTTGACACCTAGTAAGTTGGCACGGGTGCAGGGCACAGTATAGTTATAGGAGCGAGGGTACTTGTATGTTACCATTACAGTTAAACTTACTGTTACACCAATTGTGGTGATCCACTGTGTAATTGTGTGTGTGCCTGTATTAGGGGATGTACAGCAGTACCTGTACTACAGGTTCGCCGGTAGCCCCTTCCGGCTAGCTCCGCCCACAAGGAGCCGTATAAATATGTATGAGTTCTACTGAGCACCCATTCTACCAGCTGCAGTTGGAGGATAAACATCTAACTATAATAAAGCTTCTCTTGTACCCATTCGTGTCTTTAGAACAATTGATAGCCCATCACCAATGCAAGATGCCTCTGTCCTATGTCCGGTGGCCGTGTGGTCATGAATGGCACTGATTGGCAATGTGTTCAAAGGTCGGTGAATGTGAGCCCAGGTGGGTGTAAAGATTCACCCCGCTGTACTCGGCACCCCGCCGCCAGCTACCCAACATGACCATGGGAGTGTCCGTTACGTGTACAGGGACTACCCACGTGGAGGTATTGCTGTGGCCATGAATCAGACATTGGCGAACGATTTGAAGCTCACAGCTCAGCGCAGAGCAGGTTGTCATCATCCTTCATGGCATTGAACACACTCGCTTCCACAGGCAATCGTGTGAGACAAGGCCGTTGTGCCATAGTTGATGGGTGCTGTGCCTGTGGTGGTGTGGCAGGTAAGGTCCGCAGTCCGGTGCTGTGGGACGTGGGGATGCTGGGAGGTGAGGTGCGGTGGTACGGTGGTGCCAGTGCCCCTGCTCAGAGAACCCCTACCCCCCTAGTTGGTGAAACGTGCAGCTATTAATGCCTTGCGTGCGCGCTGGCCAAGCCGGTGGCATCGTGCAGCCTCCCATCCATAACCTGCCCCCATGTCACATCTGTTGCCCCCCTCGTCCCCATCCTCCTCATCTGGAGAGGCGTCCCCTCGCAAGGCCTCCCCTTGCCACCTCCTCCTCATCCTCCTCTTCCAGCACATCACCCCTCTGCCGGGCAATATTGTGGAGGACGCAGCAGACAACAATGATGCGGTCGACCCTCTCTGAATGGTACTGGAGGACCCGTCCAGAGCGCTCCAGGCACCTGAAGCGCATCTTCAACAGGCCGAAGCACCTGTCGATCACACCCTTGGTTGCTGCATGGGCCTCATTGTAGCGGGGCTCTGCGTCGGTCAGTGGCCTCCGTATAGGCATCATCAGCCACGACCGCAAAGGGTGACCCTTGTCACCCAGCAACCAGACCCGCGGGGGGGGGGGGGGGGGGACGTCCCTCGAACATGGCGGGGATGAACGATTGTGCTATGATAAGCGCATCATGTACACTGCCCAGGTACTGTGCGCAGACGTGCATTATCTTCATGCGGTGTTCACAGAGCATTTGAATGTTCATGGAGTAGGACCCCTTCCTGTTCATGAAGACGTCCCTCTTCTCCGCTGGAGGCCACATAGAACATAGAACATAGAACGATACAGCGCAGTACAGGCCCTTCGGCCCTCGATGTTGCACCGACATGGAAAAAATCTAAAGGCCATCTAACCTACACTATGCCCTTATCATCCATATGCTTATCCAATAAATTTTTAAATGCCCTCAATGTTGGCGAGTTCACTACTGTTGCAGGTAGGGCATTCCACGGCCTCACCACTCTTTGCGTAAAAAACCCACCTCTGACCTCTGTCCTATATCTATTACCCCTCAATTTAAGGCTATGTCCCCTCGTGCTAGCCACCTCCATCCGCGGGAGAAGGCTCTCGCTGTCCACCCTATCTAACCCTCTGATCATTTTGTATGCCTCTATTAAGTCACCTCTTAACCTTCTTCTCTCTAACGAAAACAACCTCAAGTCCATCAGCCTTTCCTCATAAGATTTTCCCTCCATACCAGGCAACATCCTGGTAAATCTCCTCTGCACCCGTTCCAAAGCTTCCACGTCCTTCCTATAATGAGGCGACCAGAACTGTACGCAATATTCCAAATGCGGCCGTACTAGAGTTTTGTACAACTGCAACATGACCTCATGGCTCCGGAACTCAATCCCTCTACCAATAAAGGCCAACACACCATAGGCCTTCTTCACAACCCTATCAACCTGGGTGGCAACTTTCAGGGATCTATGTACATGGACACCGAGATCCCTCTGCTCATCCACACTACCAAGAATTTTACCATTAGCCAAATATTCCGCATTTCTGTTATTCTTTCCAAAGTGAATCACCTCACACTTCTCCACATTAAACTCCATTTGCCACCTCTCAGCCCAGCTCTGCAGCTTATCTATGTCCCTCTGTAACCTGCAACATCCTTCCGCACTGTCTACAACTCCACCGACTTTAGTGTCGTCTGCAAATTTACTCACCCATCCTTCTGCGCCCTCCTCTAGGTCATTTATAAAAATGACAAACAGCAACGGCCCCAGAACAGATCCTTGTGGTACGCCACTCGTAACTGAACTCCATTCTGAACATTTCCCATCAACTACCACTCTCTGTCTTCTTTCAACTAGCCAATTTCTGATCCACATCTCTAAATCACCCTCAATCCCCAGCCTCCGTATTTTCTGCAATAGACGACCGTGGGGAACCTTATCAAACGCTTTACTGAAATCCATATACACCACATCAACTGCTCTACCCTCGTCTACCTGTTCAGTCACCTTCTCAAAGAACTCGATAAGGTTTGTGAGGCATGACCTACCCTTCACAAAACCATGCTGACTGTCCCTAATCATATTATTCCTATCTAGATGATTATAAATTGTATCTTTTATAATCCTCTCCAAGACTTTACCCACCACAGACGTTAGGCTCACCGGCCTATAGTTACCGGGGTTATCTCTACTCCCCTTCTTGAACAAAGGGACCACATTTGCTATCCTCCAGTCCTCTGGCACTATTCCTGTAGCCAATGATGACATAGAAATCAAAGCCAAAGGCTCCGCAATCTCTTCCCTGGCTTCCCAGAGAATCCTAGGATAAATCCCATCTGGCCCCGGGGACTTATCTATTTTCACCTTGTCCAGAATTGCCAACACTTCTTCCCTACGCACCTCAATGCCATCTATTCTAATAGCCTGGGTCTCAGCATTCTCCTCCACAATATTATCTTTTTCTTGAGTGAATACTGACGAAAAGTATTCATTTAGTATCTCGCTTATCTCCTCAGCCTCCACACACAACTTCCCACCACTGTCCTTGACTGGCCCTACTCTTACCCTAGTCATTCTTTTATTCCTGACATACCTGGCGACGTGCACCCAATCGATCGCCCCCTGTACCATGGGTATCCCAGCCACGACAGCGAATCCTGCTGCCCTGGCATTCTGGTGAGCAAGGTCCACTTGGAATTGAATGTAACGGTCCGCAATGTTGTACAGGGCATCAGACACTGCATGGATGCACCTGCGCAGTGATGTCTGGGAGATGCCGGAGAGGTCCCCACTCGGCAACTGGAACGACCCTGTTGCACAGACGTTATGTGGCACCGTTACCTTGATGGCCACCGGGACAGCATGTCCTCCCCCTGTCCCACACGGTGCCAGGTGTGCCATAAGGTGCCAGATATGTGCAACCGTTTCCCGACTCAGCATGAGTCTCCTCCTGCATGCCCTGTCTGGCAGGTCCTCGAAGGACATGGGGCGCCGGTAGACACGTGGCCTCATGGGGTGCCTCTGGCACCTTGGTCCCACCACCACCTGCTCCCCCTGCTCATCATCCACATCGGTGACGTCATCCTGAGCTTCCCCCTCTTTGATAAGCTCGTCGTCCGCCTCAGCCTCCTCCTGCTTCAGTCGAGCAGGCGGCCCTGCAGCCTCAGCGGGTCCCAACTGGCCTGCTGCAGCCTGCCCCTCTGCTGCAGCTCATCCCTCTGCTGCAGCCTGCCCCTCTGCTGCAGCCTGCCCCTCTGCTGCAGTCTGTCCATCTGCTGCAGCCCGTCCCTCTGCTGCAGCCCCTCCCTCTGCTGCAGCCTGTCCATCTGCTGCAGCCTGTCCCTCTGCTGCAGCTCATCCCTCTGCTGCAGCCTGTCCCTCTGCTGCAGCCTGTCCCTCTGCTGCAGCCTGTCCCTCTGCTGCAGCCCGTCCCTCTGCTGCAGCCGCTGCTGCAGTCTGTCCCTCTGCTGCAGCCTGCCCCTCTGCTGCAGCCTGCCCCTCTGCTGCAGCCTGCCCCTCCGCTGCAGCCTGTCCCTCTGCTGCAGCCCGTCCCTCTGCTGCAGCCTGTCCCTCTGCTGCAGCCTGTCCCTCTGCTGCAGCCTGTCCCTCTGCTGCAGCCTGTCCCTCTGCTGCAGCCCGTCCCTCTGCTGCAGCCTGTCCCTCTGCTGCAGCCCGTCCCTCAGCTGCAGCCTGTCCCTCTGCTGCAGCCTGTCTCTCTGCTGCAGCCTGTCCCTCTGCTGCAGCTCATCCCTCTGCTGCAGCCTGTCCCTCTGCTGCAGCTCATCCCTCTGCTGCAGCCTGTCCCTCTGCTGCAGCCGGTCCCTCTGCTGCAGCCCGTCCCTCTGCTGCAGCCTGTCCCTCTGCTGCAGCCTGTCCCTCTGCTGCAGCCCGTCCCTCTGCTGCAGCTCGTCCCTCTGCTGCAGCCAGTCCCTCTGCTGCAGCCTGTCCCTCTGCTGCAGCCCGTCCCTCTGCTGCAGCCCGTCCCTCTGCTGCAGCCTGTCCCACTGCTGCAGCCTGTCCCTCTGCTGCAGCCCGTCCCTCAGCTGCAGCCCGTCCCTCTGCTGCAGCCTGTCCCTCTGCTGCAGCCCTTCCCTCTGCTGCAGCCTGTCCCTCTGCTGCAGCCTGTCCCTCTGCTGCAGCCCGTCCCTCTGCTGCAGCCCGTCCCTCTGCTGCAGCCCGTCCCTCTGCTGCAGCCTGTCCCTCCGCAGCCCGTCCCTCTGCTGCAGCCCGTCCCTCTGCTGCAGCCCGTCCCTCTGCTGCAGCCCGTCCCTCTGCTGCAGCCTGTCCCTCTGCTGCAGCCTGTCCCTCTGCTGCAGCCTGTCTCTCTGCTGCAGCCCGTCCCTCTGCTGCAGCCTGTCCCTCTGCTGCAGCCCGTCCCTCTGCTGCAGCCTGTCCCACTGCTGCAGCCTGTCCCTCTGCTGCAGCCTGTCTCTCTGCTGCAGCCTGCCCCTCTGCTGCAGCCTGTCCCTCTGCTGCAGCATGTCCCTCAGCTGCAGCCTGTCCCTCTGCTGCAGCTCATCCCTCTGCTGCAGCTCATCCCTCTGCTGCAGTCCGTCCCTCTGCTGCAGCTCATCCCTCTGCTGCAGCCTGTCCCTCTGCTGCAGCCCATCCCTCTGCTGCAGCCCGTCCCTCTGCTGCAGCCCGTCCCTCTGCTGCAGCCTGTCCCTCTGCTGCAGCCTGTCCCTCTGCTGCAGCCTGTCCCTCTGCTGCAGCTCATCCCTCTGCTGCAGCCTGTCCCTCTGCTGCAGCCCGTCCCTCTGCTGCAGCCCGTCCCTCTGCTGCAGCCTGTCCCTCTGCTGCAGCCCGTCCCTCAGCTGCAGCCTGTCCCTCTGCTGCAGGCTGTCCCTCTGCTGCAGCCCGTCCCTCTGCTGCAGCCTGTCTCTCTGCTGCAGCCCGTCCCTCTGCTGCAGCCCGTCCCTCTGCTGCAGCCTGCCCCTCTGCTGCAGCCCGTCCCTCTGCTGCAGCCCGTCCCTCTGCTGCAGCCCGTCCCTCTGCTGCAGCCTGCCCCTCTGCTGCAGCCTGTCCCTCTGCTGCAGGCTGTCCCTCTGCTGCAGCCCGTCCCTCTGCTGCAGCCTGTCTCTCTGCTGCAGCCCGTCCCTCTGCTGCAGCCCGTCCCTCTGCTGCAGCCTGTCCCACTGCTGCAGCCCGTCCCTCTGCTGCAGCTCATCCCTCTGCTGCAACCTGTCCCTCTGCTGCAGCCTATCCCACTGCTGCAGCCCATCCCTCTGCTGCAGCCCGTCCCTCTGCTGCAGCCCGTCCCTCTGCTGCAGCCTGTCCCTCTGCTGCAGCTCATCCCTCTGCTGCAGCCCGTCCCTCTGCTGCAGCCCGTCCCTCTGCTGCAGCCTGTCCCTCTGCTGCAGCTCATCCCTCTGCTGCAGCCTGTCCCACTGCTGCAGCCTGCCCCTCTGCTGCAGCCCGTCCCTCTGCTGCAGTCCGTCCCTCTGCTGCAGCCTGTCCCTCTGCTGCAGCCCTTCCCTCTGCTGCAGCCTGTCCCTCTGCTGCAGCCTGTCCCTCTGCTGCAGCCTGTCCCTCTGCTGCAGCCTGTCCCTCTGCTGCAGCCCGTCCCTCTGCTGCAGCCCGTCCCTCTGCTGCAGCCCGTCCCTCTGCTGCAGCTCATCCCTCTGCTGCAGCCTGTCCCTCTGCTGCAGCCCGTCCCTCAGCTGCAGCCCGTCCCTCTGCTGCAGCTCATCCCTCTGCTGCAGCCTGTCCCTCTGCTGCAGCCTGTCCCTCTGCTGCAGCCCGTCCCTCTGCTGCAGCCTGTCTCTCTGCTGCAGCCTGTCCCTCTCCTGCAGCCTGTCTCTCTGCTGCAGCCCGTCCCTCTGCTGCAGCCTGTCTCTCTGCTGCAGCCCGTCCCTCTGCTGCAGCTCGTCCCTCTGCTGCAGCCCGTCCCTCTGCTGCAGCCTGTCCCTCTGCTGCAGCCTGTCCCTCTGCTGCAGCCTGTCCCTCTGCTGCAGCCCGTCCCTCTGCTGCAGCCTGTCCCTCTGCTGCAGCCCGTCCCTCTGCTGCAGCCTGTCTCTCTGCTGCAGCCCGTCCCTCTGCTGCAGCTCATCCCTCTGCAGCCCGTCCCTCTGCTGCAGCCTGTCCCACTGCTGCAGCCCGTCCCTCTGCTGCAGCCCATCCCTCTGCTGCAGTCTGTCCCTCTGCTGCAGTCTGTCCCTCTGCTGCAGTCTGTCCCTCTGCTGCAGTCTGTCCCTCTGCTGAACAAAAGTATGGCTTTAATCTACTAGATGTTAAGACCTGCGGTCGATTACAGTAGAAGGACGACCACCGGGAGTACTGGGTATTTATACCCCACCCTGGAGGCGGGGTTAAGTCAGCCTCTCGAACAATCGGGGAGCCGTCACATGACTAGTATCAACCAACCGGTCGAGAGGCACATGACCGACCAGGGCCAATGGTAAGTCGGTGTTCTGCACCAATGGCAGGCAGCTATGATAATCATACCACCACACCATCCCTCTGCTGCAGCCCGTCCCTCTGCTGCAGCCGCTACTGCAGCATGTCCGTCTCCAGCCCTCCCTCTGCTGCAGCCGCTGCTGCAGCCCGTCCCCCTCCAGCCCACCCTCTGCAGCCCCTCCCTCTCCTGCAGCCTGTCCCTCTGCTGCAGCCTGTCCCTCTGCTGCAGCCCGTCCCTCTGCTGCAGCCGCTGCTGCAGCCCGTCCCTCTCCTGCAGCCTGTCCCTCTGCTGCTGCCGCTGCTGCAGCGTGTCCCTCTCCAGCCCACCCTCTGCAGCCCCTCCCTCTGCTGCAGCCCGTCCCTCTGCTGCAGCCTGTCCCTCTGCTGCAGCCCGTCCCTCTGCTGCAGCCCGTCCCTCTGCTGCAGCCCATCCCTCTGCTGCAGCCTGTCCCTCTGCTGTAGCCTGTCCCTCTGCTGCAGCCTGTCCCTCCGCAGCCCGTCCCTCTGCTGCAGCCCGTCCCTCTGCTGCAGCCTGTCCCTCTGCTGCAGCCCGTCCCTCTGCTGCAGCCCGTCCCTCTGCTGCAACCTGTCCCTCCGCAGCCCGTCCCTCTGCTGCAGCCCGTCCCTCTGCTGCAGCCTGTCCCTCTGCTGCAGCCCTTCCCTCTGCTGCAGTCTGTCCCTCTGCTGCAGTCTGTCCCTCTGCTGCTGCCTCAGCCATTCTGAGCCACATGTGCCGACGCTGCCACAGGGCCACATGCAGGGCAGCGGCTCCCGCCACGGCGGCGAACATCACTGGCTGGGTCGCAAACATTGTGATCTGCAGAGGGTGGTGATTTACAACATGCTTAAGGATGGCCCATGGTCCCCTCTACAACCAGGTGCCCTGGGGTACATGTCAGCCCCGGCTTGCTGAATGCGCCACAGTCACGCATGCACCCAGACTGATGCACTATCAAATACGACGAGACGAGAGTAAAGAGTAATGGAGGCTTTATTTAGCAGAGATGTGTGGCCTCCTGCAGCTGCTACCGGAAATGGCAGCAGCTCGGACAGCCCACACATTTATACTCCACCTACTGGGCGGAGCCAGCAGGCAGGGGTCTACCCCCGTACCTGTAGTACAGGAGCCTTACCGTATTGCCTCTAATATAGGTATTATACAAGCAGTGGTGACTACCACATTCACCCCCTGTTAAAAAAAAAGAGTCCAACGGGGGTGGTGGAAAACTATTTACATTTATGTGAGAATTTCTAAAGTGTACAGTTTGGTGAAAGTTTACAAATTTGGCCGGTTGGATGCCTTGATCCTCCGCTGTGAGTGCCGCAGTCCTGGTGGTGATGCAGGCGCCGGCTTGGTCGCCTGTGACTCCGGGAGCGAATTGTCCTCGTCTTCATCCCCGGGTGGAACCAATGGGAGGACGGATCGTCCTGGAGTGGGGGCTGTAGTGAGGTGTGCTGTGGGGAAGGTGGGTGGCACCGGTGCAATTGGAGGGGGCGTTGGAGAACCAGCTGGTGCCAGGTCTGTGAAGGAGACCGTGTCCTGGCGGCCGTCAGGGTACGCCACGTAGTCGTAGTGTGGGTTTGCATGCAGCAGCTATACCCTTTTGACCAACAGGTCTGCCTTGTGGATCCGCACGTGTTTGCGGAGGAGGACAGGTCCTGGAGCTGCCAGCCGCGTTGGGAGCGAAACCCTGGAGGTGGACTTCCTAGAGAAGGCAAGGAGACGTTCATGGGGGGTTTCATTAGTCGCAGTGCAAAGTAGCGATCGGATGGAGTGGAGCGCGTCGGGGAGGTCCTCCTGCCAGCGGGAGACCAGGAGACCGCAGGGCTAGCAGGACGGCCTTCCAGACCGTCCCATTCTCCCTCTCCACCTGCCCGTTTCCCCGGGGGTTGTAGCTGGTCATCCTGCTCGAGGCAATGCCCTTGCTGAGCAGGAACTGACGCAGCTCATCACTCATAAAGGAGGATCCCGGGTCGCTGTGGATGTAAGTGGGGAAACCAAACAGGGTGAAGATGCTATTGAGGGCTTTGATGACCGTGGCAGATGTCATATCGGGGCATGGGATGGCGAAGGGGAATCGGGAGTATTCATCGACCACGTTCAGGAAGTACATGTTTCGGTCGGAGGAAGGGAGGGGCCGTTTAAAGTCCATGCTGAAAAAAGGGGAGGGGGGGGTCTGTGGTGGGGGGGGCTGCACGCCGGCGGGTGCCAGGTCCCGGAGGGAGACCGTGTCCTGCCGACCGTCGGGGTGCTCCACATACGCGTACTGCGGGTTAGCGTGGAGTAACTGGACATGCTCCACCAACAGGTCGGACTTGTGCACCCGCACATGCTTCCGGAGCAAGATGGGTCCGGGGGTGACCAGCCACGTCTGGAGAGGGGATCCGGAGGACAACTTCCTGGGGAAAACAAGAAGACGTTCATGAGGTGTCTGATTAGTAGCAGTACAGAGCAGTGAGCGGATAGAGTGCAGCGCATCGGGGAGCACCTCTTGCCATCGGGAAATAGGGAGATCTCTGGACCGGAGGGCCAGTAGTATGGTCTTCCAGATGGTACCATTCTCCCGCTCGACCTGTCCGTTACCCCGAGGGTTATAGCTGGTCGTCCTGCTAGAGGCGATGCCCCTGTCGAGCAGGAATTGACGCAGCTCGTCGCTCATAAATGAGGACCCCCGGTCGCTGTGAATGTACTCGGGGTAGCCAAACAGGGAGAAGATGGAGAGAAGGGCCTTAATGACGGTCAATGTGGTCATGTCGGAACAGGGAATGGCAAAGGGGAAGCGAGAGTGTTCGTCGACAACCGCCAGGAAGTAAATGTTGCGGTTGTTAGAGGGAAGGGGCCCCTTGAAGTCAATGCTGAGACGTTCGAAGGGGCGGGATGCTTTGATCAGGTGTGCGCGCTCGGAGCGGTAGAAGTGCGGTTTGCACTTGGCGCAGATGTGGCAGTCACGGGTTACTGTCCTGACGTCCGTGATGGAGAAAGGCAGGTTGCGGGTCTTAATGAAATGGTAGAGACGGGTCACCCCTGGATGGCAGAGGTCCGCATGGAGGGAGCGGAGGCGGTCTATCTGCGCGCTGGCGTGGGTACCGCGGGACAGGGCATCAGGAGGCTCATTAAGCTTCCCAGGACGATACAAGATATCATAGTTGTACGTGGACAACTCGATCCGCCACCGTAAAATCTTGTCATTTTTGATCTTGCCCTTTGTGCATTATCAAACATGAAGGCTACTGACCGTTGGTCTGTGAGGAGGGTAAACCTCCTGCCGGCCAAATAGTGCCTCCAATGTCGCACGGCTTCGACTATGGCCTGGGCTTCCTTTTCCACAGAGGGGTGGCGGAGTTCGGAAGCCTGGAGGGTTCTGGAGAAGAAGGCCACGGGTCTGCCCGCTTGGTTCAGGGTGGCCGCCAGAGCTACTTAAGATGCGTCGCTCTCGACCTGGAAGGGGAGGGCCTCGTTGATGGCGCGCATCGTGGCCTTTGCGATGTCCGCTTTGATGCGGCTAAAGGCCTGACAGGCCTCCGTCGACGGCGGGAAGGTCGTGGTTTGCATGAGGGGACGGGCCTTGTCCGCGTAGTTGGGAACACATTGGGCGTAGTATGCGAAAAACCCCAGGCAGCATTTGAGAGATTTGGGGGTATTGGGGAGAGGGAGTTCCATCAGGGGGCGCATGCGTTCGGGATCGGGGCCTATCACTCCGTTACGCACTACGTAGCCGAGGATGGCTAGGCGGTCGGTGCTGAACATGCATTTATCCTTATTGTACGTGAGGTTAAGGAGTTTTGCGGTTTGGAGGAATTTCTGGAGGTTGGCGTCATGGTCCTGCTGGTCGTGGCCGCAGATGGTGACATTATCAAGGTACGGGAAGGTAGCCTGTAATCCGTACTTGTCGACCATTCGGTCCATCTCCCGTTGGAAGACCAAGACCCCATTCGTGACACCAAACGGAACCCTAAGGAAGTGGTAGAGGCGCCCGTCAGCCTCGAACGCGGTGTACAGTCGGTCACTCGCGCGGATGGGGAGCTGGTGGTAAGCGGACTTAAGGTCCACAGTTGAGAAGACCTTGTATCTCGTGATCTCGTTTACCATGGTAGAGATACGGGGGAGAGGATACGCGTCCAGTTGCGTAAACCGATTGATGGTTTGGCTATAATCGATGACCATCCGGTTTTTCTCCCCCATCCGGACCACCAGCACTTGGGCTCGCCAGGGACTGTTGCTGGCCTCGATGACCCCTTCCGTCAGCAACCTCTGGACCTCGGACCTGATGAAGGATCGGTCCTGGGCGCTGTACCGTCTGCTCCGTGTGGCGACGGGTTTGCAATCGGGGGTGAGGTTAGCAAACAGGGAGGGAGGGTCCACTTTGAGGGACGCGAGGCTGCAGACAGTGAGGGGGGGTATAGGGCCGCCGAATTGAAAAGTCAAGCTCTGCAGGTTGCACTGGAAGTCCAGTCCTAGGAGTGCCGGTGCGCAAAGGTCAGGGAGGACAAGGAATTTATAATTTTTAAAAACCTTCCCTTGGACCGTGAGGTCCGCGATGCAGCACCCGGTGATGTGGACGGAGTGCGAACCTGAGGCTAAACCGATTTTGCGTGTTACGGGATGGACAGGGAGCACGCAGCGTCTTACCGTGGCAGGGTGAACGAAGCTTTCCGTGCTCCCGGAGTCCAGCAGGCAGTCCGTCTTGTGGCCGTTGAGGTGGATCAGCGTAGTCGTTTTGGCGAGCGTGCGTGGATGAGACTGGCCGAGCTGAACGGCCGCGAGCCGTGGAGAAAATTCGTCGTCGCTGTCCGATTCCATGCTGGAGGGACCTTGCGTGGCAGATGTGGAAGTCGGTGGCCAGGATCCATATGTGGGGTGTACGGCCGTGAGCCGTGGAGAAAATCTGTCGTCGCTGTCCGATTCCATGCTGGAGGGACCTTGCGTGGCAGATGTGGAAGCCGGTGGCCAGGATCCCCAGGTGAGGTCTGTTCCCCAAGATGGCGGCGACCAGGACCCGCACATGGGGTCGGGGCCCCAAGATGGCGGCGCCCAGGACCCGCACGTGGGGTCGGCACCCCAAGTTGGCGGCGCCCAGGAAGCCCTCGTGGCCACTGGAGGCGGAGCTAGCGTTGCCGGCGCTGTGAGCGGAGAGGCGCGCAGGCCGGCTCCAGGACGCCGGCTAGGTGCATCAGCTGTGGGAGGAGGTAAGGCGCGCGGGCCGGGTGCGGGGGGCCGGGGGCGGGGGGAGCCGAGTCGCGCTGCGGGCAGGCAGGGACCGGGGGGGCCCGGAGAGGCGAGCCGGTCGGGCGCCGGGGCCCGGGGGTGGGGGGAGCCGGGGTCCGGGAGTGGGGGAAGCAGGGCCGCTGCGGGCAGGCAGGGACCAGGGGGGCCCGGAGAGGCGAGCCGGTCTAGCGCCGGGGCCCGGGGGCGGGGGCGGGGGGGAGAAACATGCGCCGCGGGCAGGCAGAGGCCTGGAGGGGCCGGGGAGGTGCGCATGTCGGCCGGCGGGGCGCGAGTCGGGAGCGGCTGGAGGGGCCCTGGAGGAGAGAGGGAGGCACACAGGCCGTTTGCAGAGGCCTGGGGGAGGGGGGGAGAGTGCTGTGCAGCTTCCAGAAACGCTGCAGCCAGCGTTTTGGCCTGGCAGACCGTGGAGTAGTGGCCCTTCTTCCCGCAGCTCTTACAGAGGGCGGAGCAGGCTGGGCAGCGCGAGCGAGGGTGCTTAGCGTACCCACAAAAGTAGCAGCGGGGCCCCGCGGATTTATCGGATGCAGGGAAGAAAATGGCGGCACTGATGTGTCGCACGTGGGGGATGCAGGAACAATGGGCCTGGATACAGCGGCGATCAACTGGGCCTGACACACCACAGTGAAATGTCCCTTTCTTCCCTGGGGCAGCAGGGTAGCATGGTGGTTAGCATAAATGCTTCACAGCTCCAGGGTCCCAGGTTCGATTCCCGGCTGGGTCACTGTCTGTGTGGAGTCTGCACATCCTCCCCCTGTGTGCGTGGGTTTCCTCCGGGTGCTCCGGTTTCCTCCCACAGTCCAAAGATGTGCGGGTTAGGTGGATTGGCCATGCTAAATTGCCCGTAGTGTCCTAATAAAAGTAAGGTTAAGGGGGGGGTTGTTGGGTTACAGGTATAGGGTGGATACGTGGGTTTGAGTAGGGTGATCATGGCTCGGCACAACATTGAGGGCCGAAGGGCCTTTTCTGTGCTGTACTGTTCTATGTTCTTCCCGAAGGCCTTGCAGAGTGGGCTCCACGCCGGGCAGCATTGTCGGGGGTGCTTTGTCTGCCCACAGAAATAGCATTTGGGCCCCCCGGAGTTGGCTGGCTGCCGCACGGCGCAGGCTTGGGTTGGCTGGGGGCGGCCGCTGGTTGGGCCCACGATGTCCATGAGGGGGGTGCTGTGCGGTCAGGTGCGTTCGATTGTACATTACGGGAGGCTACCATTAGTGAGGTCGCGGGTTGCTTGGTCGCCGCGAGGTCGAGTGTACCCCCTTCTAAAAGGTGCTGGCGGATGTATGCCGACCCCATGCTCGTAACAAAATCATCCCTGATTAAGAGTTCAGTATGTTCAACGGCTGAAACAGCCTGCCAATTGCAGTTCCTTGCCAGGATGTGCAGGGCACGCCAGAAATCATCCAATGACTCACCGGGGAGTTGTTGCCGCATGGACAGGAGGTGCCTGGCGTAGAGTTTGTTGATCGGCCGGATGTAGTTCTCTTTAAGACGTGCCATGGCCTCAGTGTAGTTGGGCGCATCCCAGATAAGGGGAAAAATATTGGAGCTCACACTGAGTACAGGATCTGGAGTTTCTCTGCGTCCGAGGGTTGTTCAGTCGCTGATCCGAGGTAGCTTTCGAAGCAAGCTAGCCAGTGGTTGAAGGCCGACGCGGCGTTGTCTGCTTGAGGGTGCAGCTGCAGGCGATCTGGCTTGATGCGTAGTTCCATCGCTGTAAAATCTCTGCTTAATAAATTGATACACTATCAATTTCGACGAGACGAGAGTAGAGAGTAATCGAGGCTTTATTAAGCAGAGGTGTGTAGCCTCCTGCAGCTGCTACCGGAAATGGCAGCAGCTCGGTGAGCACATACATTTATACTCCGCCTACTGGGCGGAGCCACCAGGCAAGGATCTAGCACCGTATCTGCAGTACAGTAGCTTTACCGTATACCTCTAATACACGTATTATACAAACAGAGGTGACTATCACACAGACCCCTGGCCATACCCTCAGTCCTCCGCCCAGTACTGCCCATCCCTCCTGATATCACCATCATTGGATGGCTATGCTCTCACTGGGGGATGCCAGGGTGCGGACCCACCCCTTGCTGCCGATGGATGCCGGCTGCTGGGAGGTCTGCCCCTGGGGGGGGTGCCATACCCATGGGCAATGCCGGAGCCGTGCAGGCGGATGGCGCCGGGGGCCAGTGCCCATTAACCTGTCCGCTGTTCTGGTGGCAGTGGCTCTGGCAATGCCCTGCACTGGCATGGCGGCTGGCATGTCATGCACATGCCCCCCCGCCCCCCCGAACACAGAGGACGCGCCCTGCCAGCATAAAGGCTCCCCCCACCGAGCACCAGAGGCCCAGCCCCCCCTCCCCAGCATAGAGGCCCAGCCCAATCCCAGCATAGAGGTCCAGCCGCCCCTCCCAGCATCGAGCCCCCACCGCGAGCAACAGTGCCCCTCCCCCCCCAGCATTGCCCACCCCCGAACATGGAGGCCACCCCCTCGGCGGCAGCCCAGTCCGCGTCCGCCCCGAGAGTGTCACAAGCGCAATACGCCAGCTAATCGTCTCCTCTCCCATACCGACAGTCAGCACGACTAGCTGCTGCTTTTTATTTGCACATGTGATTGGCGCCGGCGTGACCTAAGGTCACGCTGTTTTGACTTTGGCACATGCGGGCCGCAGAATCAACGGGACACCGGAGAACGTGGAACTTGCCACCTCGGCCGATTCTCCAAGTGGCGCGGCGCCGTTCACGATTAGGCCATTCATGCTGGGTGGGATAATGGTGGGACTGCATCGTAGCGGCGCCACATGAAAAATTGCCGCAATCGACAATTCTCCAACCCAGCACGGAGGCGGAGAATCCCACCCTAAATGGCCGGAATTCTCCGAACCCCCGCCGGCCCAACACTGGGATGCAATTCTCCGCACTGCGTCATCGGTGCCAGCGTGGTCGGTGCGGCGCCGGTCAGGATATGCGCCGACTCTCCGGCCTGGACCGGCACCGGCCGGTGCGCCAATTCTCCAGCCCGGATGGGCCGAACAGCGGTCAACAAAAAGCCGAGTCCCTCTAGCGCCGTTCTAACATCCTCTGAGTCAGCAGGACCTCGCCATTGAAGGGTCCGGGGGCTGCGTTTGGGGGGTTGGGAGGGAGGTTCCTGAGGGTGGCAACGTAGTGGCCTGGCCTGCAATCGGGGCCAACCGATCAGCGGGCCGGCCTCTCTGCCCCCCAGCCTCCTTTCCTCCGCAACGGCTCCTGTGGCCCTGTGCCATTTGGCGTTGCAGCAGCCGCGGGCAAGGAGGCTACTACGCATGCGCTAGTTAGCGCCGGCACAACTGCGCATTCACGGACCCCACGGCACCGGGCTCAGGCCGGGAACGGCAGCTGGAGCCACGTAGGTGGCTCCAATGCCGTCCTAGCCCACTGTGGGCCGTTTTTACTCCGGCGTCGGCACTTAGCCGCCCGTTGGGAGAATCCCACTCATTGTACCATAGAAGTGTGGTGATTGTTCCTCTAAGGACAACAAGCAGAGGAAGAGCCAAATGGCCTGTGTGACCAATTGGGACTCAATAGTGTGGAATCATCCCATGGTGAGAGGGTCTACTAGACAGAGACATATTTGGAGTTAACTGCAACTATGTGGCTGCTGTACTATTACTATTAATAAATACCTTTTGTGATCATTAATGAAGTCTGTGAAAGTGCAATTTTACAGCTGGCGACAAGGATAAGTTATCCTGACACTGTGCATGGCCCAACATCTGTGAGTATCCTGTTTCATTCTGAAAAAAACGTAGTAACCAGAAGGCATGCAGGGTGGCTTCTGTCTGCGCCGGCCCCGACGCAAAATGGCGCAGGGCTACAGGGGCCAGCGCGGAGCACAAGAGGCCCCGATCGCGGGCCGGGCCACAGTGGAGGCCCCCCCCCGGGTCATACTCTCCCCCCCCCCCCCCCCCCCCGACCAAACCGCCCCTGGAAGGATGCACACCGAGGTCCCCCCGGGTAAGACCACACGCGGACGGCGCCGGCGGGACTCGGTTTTCTTTGAGGCCACTGGGCCCATCCCGGGTGGAGAATCGCCAGGGGGCCGCTCTACCGGCGCCGCACGACCGCGCCGGCACCAATGGCGCCGATTCTCAGGAGAATCGGCGGACCGATGTCAGGGCACCGTTGCGCGATTCGCACCCGGCCCAGCGATTCTCCGGCCCGGCGTGGGCTGAGAGAATTCCGCCCATTTTGTCAAGCACCTTGGGGTTATTTCCAAGCAAATGAAATCAAGGCGTGTTTGTGGAACTCAGACCTATAACATTATTTGCAGTCTTACAGACCCAACCGTGCCCGACTCAAAATCATTTGTGAACTTGTGAATTTAGTGAAGGTGCAATTGCAATTTCAACCGTCGATTATGAATTGCATTGCTAAGCTGAAACAATATTGGAACATTGTGATTTTGGAGCCACTCTAAATGACATGATGCGGGCTTTGTTTATCTGTAGTGTGAACAACGGCCAAATTCAATGCAGATTGCTTGTAGAGAGCGACATAAATTTAAAATGAGCAATGGAGACAGCGCTGGCCATGGAAAACACTGAAAAGGTGCACAAGACCTGCAGAGAGCACAAAATGGCAACTTTCACCAGTTAGGGCAGGAACCTGCAGCCAACCTTGGTGTTAAAACCACCAAAACAGCCGTAAAGCTGGAAACAATTTCAGCCACCAGCAAAACAAAAAAGTACGGAACAGGGAATCAGCCAGTTTAAAAAAAATAAATTTAGAGTCCCCAATTATTTTTTTTCTAATTAAGAGCAATTTAGCATGGCCAATCCACCATATCTTTGGGTTGTGAGGGTGAGACTCACGCAGACTCGGGAAGAATGTGCAAACTCCACAGGGACAGCGACGCGGGGCTAGGATCGAACCTGGGTCCTCAGCTCATGAGGGACCAGCGTAAATGTCAGTTTAATTGGTTTGGTAACTCTGTTCCCATTGCGTTATCTTGGGAGACAATAGGTTTCTTGCCCAGTAAGAGATGACTTTTTACAGTCTTGGGAAGATTTAACTCTGCCACAGGACTTTGAACAACATCGCCACATTAGCTTCAGAGATGCCCTCTTGCTGTACGATGTGCGATTACTGGTAAAACAAGCTCTCTGCCTGGACGTATTCCAGATTTACCCAGGACATCTTGATATTACCAAGTATAGGGCCAGGGCACAATAATCCATATGGCGGCCAAGTGTCTCACACTCTTTGAAGACATGATGGGCGTTCCAACAGAAAGATTTTGAAGTGTCATTTCTGGAGGTTTGTCTGGAAGTTTTTCCCGGGTCTGTTGGCATGTTCCTCACCGCTATCTAACTACACTTTTTTGGGCCTTGGGGAGATTCTCTCCGGGCTAACACACACTTTAAATTATTTTCCTCACTGGGGAGCTGAACTGGGGAGCTGAACTTACTGGCCAGTATAAGTTGCCAGCCTGGAAGTGCCAAGGTGCCTGGGTGCCACAGGGAGAGCCTGGGTACCACCCTGCCCTGTCCCTGACTACCCAGGGTTCTCCAATTGCTTGGGAGACCCCTAGGTTTTGTGACGCCTGGTCCAAGTTTGTGTGGACCAGTACTAATTGATGTCTGCGTGACCTCTCACTGGGGAGCCGGTTAGATCACTGGAGGCCGTTAGATTGGGCTTACATCTCGCTAATGATATGGAGATTGCCCTTAATTAGTGTCAATTAGTTTTGCGCTACATCTAGGCGGGATCTGGGTCCCACCAATGGGAGCGGGCTGGTTAGATCGCAAACCGCTTGGGGACTGGCGCGGTTCTCGATTTGAGCCTCTCCTGCAATCTTATCTGCCCACACAGATCCTTGTCGGGCACAACTTAAAACGTTAAATCGTGCCCCTAGTCTAAAACTGCGGCACCTGCACTATTCACAGTCAGGGACTAAATATCCACTTCTGCCTTCCTCTTTCCCATCCAGGCCATGGAACATATTGGAAAGGAGTTAGTTGAATTCAAATGGAAACTATTTCTCACAGTAGTGGACAATTATTCCCACTGGATAGAGGTGCAAAAGCTAAACTGTCTCACCTTTGAATCCATTATTACCTCTCTGGAGTGGATGTCTTCCAACATGATATTACAGACATTCTTGTCACTGACAATGGGCCACAATTCATGAACTAGTGCTTCCAAACCGTTGCAGCATCGTAGGGATTTGTCCAAAGGAACGCAGGAACATAGGAACAGGAGTAGTCAAATCAGCCATCGAGCCAGCTCCAACATTCAATCTGATCATGGTGATCATCTATCTTACTGCCACTGTCCTGCACTATCTCCAAATGCCTAATATCATTCATCTCCAGATATCCATCAATTTCTCTCTTGAACATACTCAATCATTGTGTTTCCATTGCCCGCTAAGATTGAGAATTGCAAACATTCACCACCCTCTGAACGAAGAAATTCCTCTTCATCTCAGTATTAAATGGCCGACCCTTATTCTGAGATTACGTACCCTGGTTTTAGACTCACCAGCCAGGATCTTATCTACATTCAACCTGTCAAGCTGGAGGGAGCTTCAGCAGAATATGTATATAATAATAAAGGCATCAAGACTTGATGAGAGATATATAGTGAAGGGTTAACTCTACTAATGGCTGCTGAGCATGAGACTAAGGATATAGAATCATAAGATATCTCTGTCAGAGAGTAGATGAGTGAGAAGCACATAAGAGAGGAGCTGGAGGTATGTCCTGACTTTCTAGAACCCCTACCTGTCTGGACAGCACATCTTCCACATACCACCGTGCTAACCTGGTATTTGTTATCCTTACCTGAATCATTGCAGTACTGCATGAAACACATTCTCCAGGTTGGTCATTGCTCAGTCTGTCTGGGGCCTTCTACATTTTGGAACAATTCTGGGAAAGGTAGGGTGGAAGTCACTGACCCTGGGTTGAAGTTGTCTTTCCTCATGCTGATCGTTGCTAGGCTATCCTCAGTTTTCCCTCTCCGGTGTGGTTGCTAGTTTGGCCTTGAAGTTCTTCACTTGCTGCTCTCTCCTGCTGCTTGGTTTCTCTTAAGGCTTTTCCAGCCATATTTTACTGTTTCTCTGTGGGTGTAGTCACTGCTGCCACCATCTGTTATTTTTGAGCTATCTCAGGACACATGGAGGCTATGGTGTTTGCTTCAAAATACTTTTATGTACAAGCTAACTATATGCAAGGTTACAAAACATCACGTCATAAAAACAGCTCCTCTCTCAGGTGCTTCCATGGAATCCATAGAATTCCTACAATGCGATTGAGGCCATTAGGCCCATTGAGTCTGCACTGCCCCTCTGAAAGAGCATCCCACTCAAGCCAACTCCCAAGCTCTATTCTCGTATTACAGTAATCCTACATTCTTTTTAATTACTTTTTCTGAGTTACAAAGCCAGGGCTCAGAGTGTGGACAGGGGCAAACCCCTAATCCAGCTCCTTGCCTGCTCCAAAAACCAATTCAAATTGAATCCAATTCATGGTTCCCACAAGAGAGACATACCAGATCTGAGCCAAAAGGCAGAGCAGATACTTCAATTGATCTTAGCCAAAAGGCTGAGAAGCGATACAGTAATCCTACATGACCTGCACATCTTTGGACATGAAGAGGCAATTTAGCATGGCCAATCCACTTGGCCTGCACATCTTTGGACTGTGGGAGGTAACCGGAGCAACTTTAGGAAACCCACACGAAATGGGGAGAATGTAAAAAGTCCACGTAGACGGTCACCCAAGGCAGTTTGAGGCAGAAGTGGGAGAGCTGTCTCACAGACTCATTAATCAACAGCCTGACTTAGTCATACTCACAGAATCATACCTTACAGACAATGCCCCAGACACCATTATCACCATTTCTGCATATGTCCTCTCTCACCGCAGGACAGACCCAGCACAGTGGCGGCTGTGGTGAATTATACTGCATTGTAATTCACACTGTATTGCATTGCGCTGTATTGTGTCCTTGTGGGCTCTGTATGTGAGCCGTTGCACGGCTCTGCCCATGGGGGGAGATGAGGAGTTTGTACTGGGCTCCACCCTTGGCTCTGCCCATGGCTCCGCCCATGGCTCCTCCCACTAACCGGAAGGATAACGTGCTGCAGTCGTAAGCCTGCTCTCAGTTCCTCTGGTCGCAGGCTGGCTTAGTTGTAAGACTATTAAAACCACAGTTTACTTCCAATCGTGTGTCTAGTGAATTGATGGTTACATCAGTGGCACAGTGGTATACAGTTGGGAAGCAGTTGCCCTGGGAGTCCTTAACATCGACTCTGGATGCCATGTAGTCTCATGGCTTCAGGTTAAACATGGGCAAGGAACTCTCCTGCTGATTGCCACGTATCAGCTGATGAATCAGTACTCCATGTTGAACACCACATGAGGAAGCACTGAGTGTGGCGAGGGTGCAGAGTATGCTCTGGGTGGACGATTTCAATGTCCATCACCAAGAGTGGCTCGCAAATACCAACACAGACCGAGCTGGCCGGGTCCTAAAGAACATAGCTGCTGGACTGCAACTGCAGCAGGTGGTGAGGGAACCAACAAGAGGGAAAATATACATTAGCTCATCCTCACCAATCTGCCTGCCGCAGATGCATCTGAAGATGACAGTATCAGTAGAAGTGACCACCGCACAGTCCTTGTGGAGACAAAGTCTCATCTTCACACTGAGAATACCCTCCATCATGTTGTGTGCCGCTCCCACTGTGTTAAATGGGACAGACTTCGAACAGATCGAGCAACTCAAGACTGGGGATCCATGAGGCACTGTGGGCCATCAGCAGCAGCAGAATTGTACTCAACCACAATCTGCAACCTCATGGCCTGGCACATCCCCATTCTACCATTACCACCAAGCCAGGGGATGAACCCCGTTTTAATAAAGAACAAAGAACAAAGGCCAGGAGCAACAACAGGCATAACAAAAAATGAGATACCAACCTGGTTAAGCTACAACACGGGACTACTTGTGTGCCAAACAACATAAGCAGCAAGTAATAGACAGAGCTAAGCGATTCCACAACTAATGCATCAGATCTAAGCTCTGTAGTCCTGCCACATTCAGCCATGAATGGTGGTGAACAATTAAACAACTCACTGGAGGAGGAGGTTCCATAAATATCCCCAGCACATATGTGTAAAGGATAGGGCTGAGGCATTCACAACAATCTTCAGCCAGAAGTGCCAAGTGGATGATCCATTTCGGTCCCCTCTGGAGGTCCCCAACATCACAGATATCAGTCTTCAGCCAATACAACTCTCTCCACATAATATTTGAAAGCATTAGATACTGCAAAGGCTATGGGCTCCAACAATATGAATGCTTATATACGCCATTTATGGGCGAGATCCAGATCTCCCATTCGGCAGCGAGCCGGGTGAATTGCCGGGCGTGAACCTCGATTTTGCCCTCTCCTGCTATTCACCCAGTGTACCCCAATCAGCGGCAGATGCAACATGGTCACTGAACTACGCCCAAACTTTTCAGCTAATAACTGGCAGTTTGAGTTTCTCTTTGAATCGTTATTGGTTTCCATGGAGACTGTAACATCTGAGGTCAGAATATGGCTGGAATTCTCCAGCCTTTCGCTGGGGGTGGGATTCTCTGTTCCTGCCAGCAGTGCATCTGAACCTGCAAGTTTTCCGGTGGCGTCGGATGGCTTCAATGGGAAATCCTAATGACAGTGGTGGAATAGAGAATCCAACTGAGAAACATGTGGCTGGGTGACCGGCGATTCCACTCCTCGATGGAAATGGAGGACAAGTAACAAAATGGATAACAGGCAGAGTGTTAAAGATAATTCCTCACACGGACAAATGGTCTAAAGTGGTGTTTTGCAAGGATCGGTGCCGAGACCACTGTTGTTCACTGTTCAAACCAACAATTTGGACTGGGGAATTGGGAATACAATTTAAAAGTTTATGGATGGCACCAAATTGAGGGGTATCGTTTATGCAGAGAACAACTGTGACAAGGTCCAGGAGGAATAAGAAGGTTGCGCAATGCTGAGAAAATGAGGGGAGAATTTTTCTTGGGTTTCAGGAACTTGGAGGTGGGGCGGCATGTGGCGCAGTGGTTAGCACTGGGACTGCGGCACTGAGGACCCAGGTTCGAATCCTGGCCCTGGGTCACTGTCCGTGTGGAGTTTACACATTCTCCCCGTGTTTGCTTAGGTTTCGCCCCCACAACCCAAAGAGGTGCAGGTTAGGTGGATTGGCCACACTGAATTGCCCCTTAATTGGGAAAAATATAATTGGGCACTCTAAATTTATTTTTAAAAAAGGAATATGTATGTTCCCTCTCTCTGGCCTGCACATGAATCATTAAATAATCAAGATGTAGACAGGTGGATGAGTCTGGTGGAGGGGAAACTTCTGTTGGATTAGTCTCAGCTATGATTCCTGCCTTTCCAGAATACAGTGCTCTCGTTCCGGCATGGTACTTCCAACATTTTGCTATGGTTTGGTGAATAATCACTCAAGAATCTGCCTTTCAGTAAATAACTCAAGATAACTCAATTGAGAAGCAAAGGAATTATAATAAGCCGAAAGCATCATGAGTATCATGAGCAATTCTGGTCTTCATATTGTATAAAAGACATAGAAGTACTAGAATCAGCACAAAATATATTTACTAAAATTATACCGGAACTGAGAGCTTATATTTATCAGAATAGGTTGAATATTCTTGATCTGTTTCCTCTGGAAAAGTGAAGACTGAGGGGTGGCCTGATAGGGATCTTTAAGATTATGAAAGTACTTGACTTAGCAGACATCGAGAAGTTGTTTCTGATTGTGGATAAGGCCAGAACTAGGGGCAATAAATATAAAATAGTCACTAATAAATCCATCGGAAATTCCGGAGATACTACTTATCTAGAGAGCCGTTGCAGTCGCTATGTTGGGATTTTGAAGCGAATGGCATTGCTCCATTGAAGTGAAGAACATAAGGAAGAAAGGAATAGAAGGATATGTTGATGGGCAGATTAAGAAGGGTGAAAGGAGTCTCACGTGGACTCTATTATGGAACTATTGGACCAAATAGCCTTTATCAGTGCAGGAAAACTTTGTAAAATCACACCAACATCTGAAATACGAAGGAATGCCAAATTAATTCAGAGGGAAATCCTGTCAAGGTTTATCTCAGTTATAACATTTTCCCATTTAGCTCCTTCAAAGATTCTTTCATCATGGTTTTGCTTTTTTTTGTGAACTCTACTTATTAAAATTATAATGATCTAAGGTGCAAAAGGTTCTGTTGCATCTGCTTCTATAATCTTCTGTTAATTCATCTGGCATTCATTCAAATACAAACCGTTGTTCTTGCTTTATGCCCATGCTAATCCTACCCTACTTTCTTTCAACATATTTCCAAGTCTGAATATTATTATGCAGAATTATAATGTACAAAACTGTGAGTTAAGTTTATTTAATGTAGATTCTGAATCTGCTTTTTTATTTAGTTTAGAAATGCTGCTGTAGCCTCTACAGTGAGATCTTTCGTTTCTCATCCATATTTTCCACTAACTACATCTGCTGTGGGATTCTCCGTCAGTGGAATCCTCCGCTTCGCCGGGTGCGCACCCATGCCACGGGTTTCCTAACGGCATGGGATGGCCACAATGGAAAACGGAGCATCCTGCTGCCACCCGCAAAATGGGGCTGGCTGAGCAGAGAATTCTGCCAAAATCTGTGATTTCCAACAAGACCAAGGAGTTGGATTTTACAGATTATACTGGGCATGATTTGGGTGAGTGGAAAGGCCACCACCTTCCTGTCTAACCCCAAGCTGTCCCTGACAATCTGGCAGGAGGGTGGGCACCAGAATTGGCTGCCCCCCTGCCATTTTTGAATAAATAATTAGTGGTCAATTGAACTTTTCATTGCAGAGTAAAGTGTTAACTCTCAAACAAGAGCTACTGAGCATCTGTGTGACAGGTTATGTCATAGTGATGTCACCGTCAGAGAGATTTGTGGGCCGCATGGTGACACGGTAGTTAGGCCAGCGTTTATTGCCCATCCGTTCAGAAGGTGGTGGTGAGATACCTTCGTGAACTGCTGCAGTCCTTGAGGTGTAGGTACACCCACTGTGTTAGGGAGGGGTTTACAGAGTTTTACCCCAGTGACAGTGAAAGAACAGCAATATATTTCCAAGTCAGGGTTATAAGTGACTTGAAGGGGAACTTTCAGGTGGTGAGGTTCCCAGGTATCTGCTGTTCTTGTCCATCTGGATGGTAGTGGTTGTGTGTTTTCTAAGGAACCTTGGTGAGTTAATGCAGTGCTCCTTGTAGATGGCACACACTGCTGCCCCTGTTCATCAATGATGGAGGGTTTGAATCAGTCAAGTGGCTGCTTTGTCCTGGATGGTGCTGAGCTTCTTGAATGTTGTTGGAGGCAACTGGTGAGTATCCCATTACACTTGTGACTCATGCCTTTTAGATTGTGGACAGGCTTGGGTGGAGAGGGGGGGGGGGGGAGCATTGGCAGTCAGGAGGTGAGTTACTCACTGTAGGATTCCTAGTCTTTGACCTGCCCTGGTAGCCACAGTATTAATATTAGTGGTCCACTTCAGTTTCAGATCAATGGTAACCCCCAGGATGTTGATTGTGGAGGATTCAGTGATGGTAATGCCATTGATGTCAAGGGGCGATGGTTATATCCTCTCTTGTAGCAGATAGTCATAGTCTGGCACTTGTGTTGCGTGAATGTAACTTGCCATTTGTCAGCCTAAACCTGGAGATTGTCCAGGTCTTGTTGCATTTGGACATGGACTGCTTCATTATCTGAGGAATCGTGAATGGTGCTGAACATTGTGCAGTCATCAGTGAACATCCCCACTTCTGACCTTATGAAGAGAGGTCATTGATGAAGCAGCGGAAGGTGGTTGGGCCGAGGACCCTACCCTGAGGAACTCCTGCATTGATGTCCTGGAGCTAAGATGATTGACCTCCAACCACCACAACCATCTTCCTTTGTGCCGGGTGGCGGCATCGTGGTGAGCATTGCTGCCTCATAGCTGCAGGGACCCGGGTTCAATTCCTGCCTCCGGTCACTGTGTAGAGTTTGCACGTTCTCACCATGTTTCCATGGGTTTCCTCCGGGTATGATTCTATATTGGATGATGATTCTGATGAATCACTCAACATTCAAGAACAGCTTGGCACCGTCAAGGTAAAGAAAATGGTTTGTAACTATTGGAATGATGACTACAGGAGAGTACCAAATTTATGTGAAGTGTCACTGGTGCTACATGCAAGGCTAGCATTTGTTGCCCACCCCAATTGTCTTTTAAGGGAAGTTAAGTGCCAATCACAGTGACGTGGGTCTGGAGTCACATATAGGCCAGACGAGGTAAGAATATCCTTCCCTTAAAGGTGTTATTGAACCAGATGATTTTATTCCCCTGACGATGGTAGCATCATGGTCAACATTAATAAGATTAGTTTTATATTGCAGATTTAGTGATTGAGGTTAGGTGGATTGGCCATGCTAAATTGTCCTTAGTGTCCAAAAAGGTTAGGAGGGGTTATTGGGTTACAGGGATAGGTTGGAAGTGAGGGCTTAATGAAATGAAAATCGCTTATTGTCACGAGTAGGCTTCAATGAAGTTACTGTGAAAAGCCCCTAGTCGCCACATTCCGGCGCCTGTTCGGGGAGGCTGGTATGGGAATTGAACCGTGCTGCTGGCCTGCCTTGGCCTGCTTTAAAAGCCAGTGATTTAGCCCAGTGTGATAAACCAGCCCCTAAGTGGGTCGGCACAGACTCGATGGGCCAATTTGAACCCATGTCCATAGCACATTAGCCTGGGCCTCTAGATTGTAGAGTCAGTGACTTTACCACTACAACACCATCGCCCCTTGGAGAATGCATTCTTGAAGAGGACAAACTAAACCAAAAGCTTAATGCAGTGGGAAGAAAGAAGATTTGTAGCTCAAACTGATAAAATCTAAGCAAAATCCATTTATCTCAGCTAAAATAAGTGAAACGCCTGGACATATAACCCCCCATGCATCAGAGGAGATTTGCAGCATTTCCCACAGCACCAATTAAGTCATTGACTGATGAACAGATCCGTAAAAATTACAAAGATGTTTTCACAGATGCTGGATATGTTTCTGGTGAATGTCACCTTGACAGTGTGAGATGAACTCAGCATTTTCTTAGGAGAATTCCAGCTAACCTCAAGTCCAGCCTGAAAGACAAGATATCATCGAATTTACAGTGTAGAAGAAGACCATTCGACCCATCGAGTCTGCACTGGCGCTTGGCAAGAACACCCTACCTAAGTCCACACCTCTAACCTATCCCCGAAACCCAGTAACCCCACCAAACCTTTTTGGACCTTAAGGGCAATTTAGCACAGCTAATCCACCTAACCTGCACATCTTTGGACTGTGGGAGGAAACCGGAGCACCCGGAGGAAACCCACGCAGACACCGGGAGAAAGTGAAAACTCCGCACAGTGATCCAAGCCAGGAATCGAACCTGGGATGCTAGAGATGTGAAGCAATTGTGCTAACTACTGTGCTACCGTGTCTCCCTCTGTGCTACTGATAGAGGAACTTATAGCTCATAGAATACGTGGAACCCATAAAATCCCCACAGTGCAGAAGGAGGCCATTCGAACCATCGAGTCTGCACTAACTAGCCAAAAGAGCACCCTACCTAGGCCCACTTCTCCACCCTATCCACGTAATCCACTATATTAATCATAGTCAGTCCACATAATCTGCACAAATTGGGGGAAATCAAAAAAGTGACAAATCCTACGGGCTAGATTAGCAGATTGGTGGTATTGAAAAGAAACTAGAAATATGAGAGCGTGTGCAGAGCCAAAGAATCTCAGTTACTCTTTGAAAAGATCTCACTATCCCATACCAACCACTGAAGAAACCTTGTTGCAACTTGCTAGGGCAAAAATCTTTACAACCCTCGAAGGAAAGGATGGATAACGGCAAATTAAGATAGATAAAAGCAGCAGTTTCCTGCCTATTTTCTGGATTCTATTTGGAAGGTACAGATGATCTCACATTCTGTTTGGTATTCTACTGCTCTGGAAGAGTATCAATGCAGACAACAAGAGATAGTCAATGACTTTCCAGAGTGGAAATGAACATGGACAATCTGCTACTCTGTGGAAATACGATGGAAGAAGCCATCACAAACCATGATCAGAATCTAGTGAGGCGACTGCAGAGACCTCACCAGATAAATCTGAAGATGAACAAGAAAAAACTGCAACTGACAATGAGTGACGCTAACTCCGTAGGTCTTGTGGTGAGAGTGAAAAGAGTTCACCCAGATCCTCATAAGACGATCACTGTATAGAGATACAGCAAGCAACAGGTAGTTCAACAATTTGAAGGATTTGTGAATTACCTCATCAAGCACTTGCACAATTTATCATCAGAGTGTTAACCATTGCAAAAAATATACTGGGACACAAAACAAGAAGCAGCTTTTGTCTACATCAAACAACTAGCGGTGATAATGTCAGTGCTGTGGCACTACAATATCAATACAAAGTCACCCTACAGCATGCCAGTGAGTTAGGACTTGGAGCAATCCTTGTGCAGCAAGGACAAACAGTTGCATCCAAAGAGTTAATAAAAGCTGAACAATGCTATGCACTGATTAAAAAAAAGAGTGCCTGGCTATTGTCTTTGCTTATGACAAAGACAATAAGCAAATTTAAATGCTTATTTAAATTTAATAATTTATTAAATTATTAAATAATTTATTTAATAATTTTAAATCAGTGCATGTTTGGGAGAGAGAAAATGATGATACAGTCTGACTATAAGCCACTCCAAAGTATCTTTCTCAACCTACTTCTATCTGCTCCAAAGCATCTGCAAAGGATGTTATTTGATTTACAGAAATGTCAAATGTACAAGCAATGGATGCAGATGTACATTGCCGGCATGTGTCAAGAGCTGTACTCACTTTGAAGAAAGGTGCTGATGCTAGAACAGTGTGTGGAGTCCGTCAGATTCAATGAGACACAACAATCCAACATGCTCTGGAAGTCACCAACCCAGCAGAAACAACAGGCTCTAACTTCCTAGCTCCCAACTGCACTGGGGAATCCCTCTGGGAATTTCCCTGGCTCCCCAGCTGCAGTAGGGAATTTCTCTGGGAAGTTGCCATGTAGGGGTTTTACCCGGCAATTGTCCAGTAGGATTAACTTCTCCTGGACAAATTGTGCTGGACTGGGAACCATCCAATAAAACAATTTAAATTGGTAACTTTGGATGGTTCTGCCAGTTTCACACCAATAGTTACTCTGAAAGAGTTAGATGGAATAAACCACTTCTAACTTTTGGGTAACTATTTAAAAATCTCAGAGTGATCCTGCATGGAATGCTCCCTACACCCCTGATCCCCACGGGACCCCTCACCCCACAACCAAGCACCTCATCCCCATGGTATTCCCAACCCGCAAGGATTACCCTCCATACCTGACATTAACGCCACACCATCCTGACAACCCCATCCCCTCAACCATTGCTCGGAACCCTCTGGCCAATGCTCGGACCCTCATTCCTCCCACCTTCCCCAGCCAACGTCAGGACCACCCCACCCCAGGCCTATGTTTGAAACACCCCCTTCCCTCCGGCCTGTTCTCGGGCTGTCTCCAGCCTTTGTTTGAACACCCCAGCTAACATCCGGAAAACGCTTCCCTCCCAGCCAATGTCTGGAACCCTCCCAGCCAATGTCTGGAACCCCCCCCACCGGCCGATGTCTGGACTTCCCCCCCCACACCCGGCCAATATCTGAACCCCACACATCCCATTCACTTACATTAGAAATTTACTTTCTGCTTTTCAATGGTCCCTTTAAATCCATTTGATTATGACAGCTAGTGCAGTGTAAAGGGGGTGTGCACTCCTTTGCTCCGCTCCTTTTGTACTTTGCTACTGGGGCCACTGACAGCTTTGCTTCCTCAGTCACAACCGGCCTGATTCAGGAAGGACAAATGAGACAGGCTTCTTGGAATTTGAATATGGGTAAGTTGCTCTGAAGTAGAAATCCACCATTGATTGCCAATCCAAGGAAGTTACGGACCGTTGAATCTGACAGATTGGTGTTTTGCTCTGATCAAGCAATTTAAGCAATGGGATGCAACGGTCCAAATGCTGCAGGAGGTAGTGATGACAGGATGGTCTGAAAGCATCAGGGACACCCCTGTTGCGTCAGAGTGTATTGGGTTCACAGAGATATTGTGATTGTACAAGATGGCATCTTACACAAAAGAACTAGGAACATTACTCCTTAGGAGTTGAAGAAAGAGATGCTGAAGAGCATCCATATCAGACATCAAGGAATTGAGTCACGTCAGAGGAAGGTGAGAAAAGTGCTCTCCAGGACAAATGTGAACAAGATTGAGGACCACGTGAGCCAGTGCAGAGCTAGTAATGAATATCCAGCTGAGAAAGTTAAAGAGTTGCTCATGACTCCCCATGACATCTTATGAAACCAGGAGTAGACCTCTTCACTCTCACAGGAAAGTATTATATCATCACCTTTGACTACTATTCTGACGACTGGGAGTCAGGCAAACTGTCATCAAAGCGAGACTGTAGAATTCCTGAAAGTATACTTCAGTTGTTATGACATTCCAAACATTGTGATGAGTGATGGTGGTCCTCCGTTCTTGAGTGAAGAATTCAGATGCTTCCATGAATGATGGGAAATTCAGCACTGCATATCATCTCCACACTCTAACCTAATCAAATGGAAAGGCTGAGGCAGCAGCATAATTTGCAAAGGTATCATCAAAAGTATGAGTAGATCCAGCAAGATGTGTACAAGTCAAACCTAGAATGGAGAAACACACCTGCTGAAGACAAGAAAAGTAGTCCACTCCAGAGACAACACTGCACCCAAACTACACTTACAACAGGTAAAATCTATTGAAGTCAAAAGTGGTTGTGGTGAATGTGATTCACACCGAATTATAATCTGTATATACATGTGTGTATATTGTAAGTGCAATTGCACTACCTTACCACCAGGGTGAGTAGCTCTGGGAATGCTCGAGAATTGTACTGGGCTTCTCCCTTGGTTCCGCCCAGGACTCCTCCCCCTGGAGCTGCTGTATAAAGATCAGTGCCACATGGTCAGCCGGCCAGTTCACCGAAAGTTCAATGGCTAATAGGCTGGCTCTGTTGTGAGTATATTAAAACCGCTATTCTAATCCTACAAGCACGTGTCCGTAGAATTGTTGGTTCCAACAGTGGTCACAGAAATGACTGAGAAAATCAAAGTAAAATGACAGAAAGCAAAATTTCACTTTGATAATTTGACAATTCGTTGCCCGAGCTGAGAGTTGGGAAGCCAGTCAAAGTGTAAATATTCAACACTCTCTATAAAACTCAGCACGCTTGGAAAAATGGAAGCAATGTAGAGTAGTTATCACCTTGATCGTACACGGTGAAAGCAAACAACCAGAAGTATTGTCGCAACCGCAGACACATATGTGCAATTGGAGAAGCTGCTCCTTTACAGCAGACAGCTGGTGAAGAAGATTTGATTTCACTAACTGCACAAGGAACAGAACAGCCATCAGTCCTCGAGGTCAGCTTCTCCCCCAACAAATGCAATGGAGCAGCAGCAACAATTACCACAGCAGCAACACTCGCCATGACAACGACATTCCCCAAAGAGGGAACATTACCCCAGGACACCACAACAACAACCTCCACGCCAAAGACCTGAACTCTTTGAAAATTATCTGCAATGCACATGGGGGGCAAGTGAAAGTGGAACAGCCTAGAATGAACAGTGTTCTGTTCATGCATGATGATTTTCTTTATAATATCTTACAACTGCAAATGATGATGCATATAATTTAGTTTTTGTTTATTTTTTGAAACGGGGGAAATTTTGAGAAATGCCTTCATGGGGCTTGCTATAATTATGTGACCGCTTCGTTGAGAAAGGTTTTAAGGCAGTAGCCATTTTGGCCACCACATGAAACATTTATGTTTCACATTTGACCAGAGATAATTGTACAGGAAGTATCTATGAGGCATATAGTCTGCTACAAATTTCATTGCCTCTTGTGTTATCATGTTCCTACTGGAAGTGATCTCGGGTGAGGAGATATTTTGCCATTATTTTGATATTATTCCTCCCCTAATGGAAATTGCATGATCAGTTCATTTAAACAATTAGCTGAGGGCCATGACCATCTTCACAGCCACTGACAGTCCCGTCCTCAAGTTAATCCACTTATCTTCTTATTTGTTACGGCACTATTTCCTCTCCTGCCACAGCCGAAGAATGGTGTTACTATGGTGCCCAAGATCCACAGTAATGGTCTGCCCAGTAAAAAGCAGCATCTTCCTCATGTAGAGCACCATTCCTGTGGACTTCACTGAATATTCAAAACATCCAGCACTTCCAGAAATGTAAGCAGAGCCAGCAGACAGTGAAAAACTAGTAACCTGCGAGATATTGAAGATCTCTTTGTCGAGCTGATGGGGGACCTTTGTGTGGCTGAACACGTGTTCAGCTGTGCGTATTAAAGAGAGGGCAGTAACTAGAATGGGGAGTTTCAATATGTTCATGATGACAAAACTGGTGAAATCAGCTTTTGATGCTGACTGATGACACAATCTAGCCACCCTACATACATCCGGCGCACACACATAATGATGACACCCACACCAAGGTGGCTTTTGGCAGGGACCGTACTAGAATTGGCACAGATACCATTTTGCTACTAAACTAACACCCGTATTGTCGAAACTGCCAGTGGTATGGAGCTGGAATTTGTGGCCAGTGTCTTTAAAATCAATATCAAACAGTTTGCACGAGTTGATTATTTGCACATTTACAGAAAGTCAGGAAATCTGCAACCCTCAGCCATTATAGATGGCTTGTCTACAGTCACCATAGTAACTGTGCTGAAATACATGTGAAATCCAAATATGCCAACTTCCTTTCTCTATAGTCACACTGCAGATAACACATTTTTCCAGCTGAAGAATCGCCCATACCTAAAGACTGTCAGGTACATCAGGTATCTGGGACAGGATTTTTCTGGCACTCATAAAAAATTCTCTAACAGTCTTTTTTTAACCTTTCAGTGCCTTTTGCTTTTTTTAACTGTTGTTAAATACCACCCACTCTGTTCAAGATAAAACACTCATGCTTTAATTAATCTACTACACGTATAATCTCCTTGTGTTTAAGAATAGCTGTGTGCGACATAAATAAAATGTTCCCTTGTAGACTAAGAATAAGATGATGAGACAGCAGCAACTATTCCTTACCCATATTTCAACAGGATACAAAAGTCATGAGGAACTGATTTGGGTCCTACAGTAGCTGCCGAGCTATTTAAAAGTTGACAATGTGTCAGGCGATTTTAACTCAATGGAGCTGACAATTGCCATCTGCCACAATTTGCTTTTAGACCTGAATCAGTCAGTTGCTTGCAAACTTGCCTGTAGCCTTGAATGAACAGATAGTATGCAACTTATTTGAAATGGGTGGCATTCTGACATTGGATCTTCAATGTATTCTCTTTCCACTCTAATATCGTACCTCTGGTGTCCCCATGGCTTCATCCTACATATCAATAGCTTGCTTCTCCTCGTCAACATTACCTGAAGATTCATGTACATACTGTCGACACCCAGCTCAACCTCACCACCTGGTCTCTCTGAATTGTCATGCTTCTTGTCTGACATCCGATACATGATGAGTAGAAATTGACCTCAATTAGAAATTGGGAAGAGTGATTGTCCTTTGTCTCCACTGCAAGCTTGACCTTGGAGCTATCAACTCCATTTATCTCCCTGGCAATTTCCTTGGTAGAGCCAGATTGTTTGCAACCTAGGTGTCATATTTGACCCTGAGATCCACGTCATCATCAAGACTGCCCATTCCCACCTCTGTAAAATACCCCTGCACATCCCGAACCCAGCCTTAGTCCAACTGCTACCGAAACATTGATGCTTTGTTCCCGCCAGACTTGACAAATCTAATGTATTCCAAGATAGTCTCCCATGTTGCACTTTTTTGTAACCCTGATGACATACAGGCATATGAAATATGATCATAAGTAGGCCATTCAGTCACTCAAGTACGAAAGGAAATGAAAACAAACAATGCAGACTGCTGGTGTTCTGGAAGCTATTATCCTGTCAATTAGAGACGACTAAAAGCTATTTCTCTTTGAATGTGAATAGAAACTTTGCAGATTCAAAAGCCTGGCGATGTGCTTTGGCTTTCTATGAAGTAAAAACTATTGGTTTCAATACCTTTGTCTGAGGCAGTAGGTATAAGAAACAGGTAAGTGAAAAAGCAATTATTTTTCACTGTTTCTGTCTGGACTGCTCTTTAGATTTCAGACAGGAGCCACTGATGGTAGGTTTCTAATATGTGGGTCTGATGGGGGGATATAATGGGAGTCTCTGATTTGTGTCTGATGGGGTCTCTGATGGGGCTATGATGGGGGTTGGGGGGTTGATGGAGGGGCTGAGGGTGGGTTAATTGGATTTACATTGTAGGATGCAGGGGGCTTTCCAATCGACTTTGGTGGCACTGACATTAAATACTTACCCCCTTAACCCACCGTGAGGTCCACCACACCAGGGCCACGCTGGCAAATACTTGCACCAACCATGTCCACGTGAATCCCAGCCGAGATTACTGGAGCATCATTGAGGCAAGGAGAATTCAGTGTTCAGCCTGTTAACAGAATGCAAATGGGTTCAAATAACCCATTTGTACCTTTCCCCTGGCGCAGGGCGTGAAGCTCGATGTTGCTGTCAGCAGGGGATTGGAGAATTACAACAGGGTACAGATCCCGTTTTTTGCCCCATGCTAAATTCTCCATCACATTGGGTACTCTGCTACCGGCGACGGGTGGCACAGAATCCTGGCCATGATTTCACTTTCACAAAACTATGCTGACTCTTCTGCACTACAGTGAGTTTTTTTAAAGTGCCCAGTTGTAAACTATTGAATGATCAATTCTAACACTATCCCCATAACACAAATCAAGCTAACTAGCCTATATTTTCCTGTTTTCTGCCTCCCTCCCTTCTTAAATAGAAGGATCCTATTTGCTGCTTCCCTGCTGATGGAACATTTCCAGTAACTGGCAAATTTTGGAACATTAACATTCATACACCTATTACCTCATATTCCTCCTTTTAAGACTCTAGGATAAAGTCCATCAAGATCGGAGACTTGACAACCCATAGCTCCATAAGTTTGCTCAGTATCACTTCCTGAGTGATGTAATTTCACCAAGTTCCTCTCTCTCCCTTCCACCTTCTGATTTACAGCTATTACTGGAATGTTTTGTGTCTTCTTTCATGAAGACAGATGAAAATACCTGTTTATTTCATCCACCATTTTCTTAATATCAACTATTAACTCTCCACTGTCACTCTCTTGAGGTCCAGCACTTTACTTACTCTTTTCCTTTCAAATACCAGTAGAAACTTTTGCTATTCACTTTTATATTCCTCGCTTGGTTCTGCTCATGTCTAACTTCTGTCTCCTGATTAGTGTTCTCTGCCGTTCCTTATATTTTGACCAATCATCTGGCTGGCCACTTATCCTTGTGCAGTTATATGTTTTATTCCTCAAGTTTGATGCTTTTCTTAACTTTTTTAGTTAATGACAGATGGTGGGTCCTCTGCTTCGACTTTTCCTTACTGTAGGTATATACTTATTCGGAGTGTTCTGAAATATCCCCTTAAACCTATCCTCCAACCTAGTATCCCAGTTTACTTCAGCTAACTCAGCTTTCATGCCCACATAGTTTATCTTATTTAAGTTTAAAACACTAGCCCTAGACTCACTCTTCTCCCTTTCAAATTGAATGTAAAATTAAATAATATCGTGATTGCTGCTACCTAGGGGTGTGGTCAATAATTGATCTTGTCACATTGCACAGCAATAAATCAAATCGAGAACGTGCTGCTGTCAGAAGCGATCTCAAAACCATTCTATAAACTTCTCATCCACGCTAAGACTGCCAAACTGATCTTTCCAATTTATATCAGGTTTAAAATTATAGTCATCCCTTTATCACAAGCACCCAATGTTGCGTCTCAGTTGCCTTTTGATACACTGCTTACCTTTGTTCTGTCATTAACACAAACTAATCTCTTTATGTACCAGTACTCTTCTCAGCCTCAGTAAGAAGTCTTACAACATCAGGTTAAATTCCAAAAGGTTTATTTGGAATCACAAACTTTCAGAGCATAGCTCCTTCATCAGGTGAGTGAAGAGGTTGGTTATCTCGGTACTAGATTGGATTGAGGATTGGCTGACTGACAGAGAACAGAGGATCGGCATGAATGGGTCTTTCACTGTCTGGCAAAATGTAACCAGTGGAATGCCGCAGGGATCAGTCCTCAGAACTCAACTGTTCACAATCTATGTAACTGATCTGCAAGCAGGTGCAGAATTTGAAGATGATACTAAAATAGGTGGGAAAGCAGGCAGTGAAGAGGAGATAAAGAGTTTACAGATGGATATAGATAGGCTAGGAGAATGGGCCAAAATTTGGCAGATTTAATGAGAATAAGTGTGAGGTTATCCATTTTAGCTGATAAAAGAGAAAGGCAAATTATTATCTCAATGGAAAGCAGATTCAAAGTGCATCTGGGCAGAGGATCTGGGTGTCTATTCATGAATCGCAGAAAATTGTTATGCAGGTACAGCAGGCAATAAAAAAGACAAATGGAATTTTAGCATTAATTGCAAAAGGACTAGAGTATAAACATGCAGAAGAGTTGCAATTTTATAGGGTGTTGGTGAGACCGCATCTGCAGCATTGTGTCCAGTTTTGGCCTCCTTATTTGAGGAAGGTTCTGGTAGCATTGGAGGCAGTTCAAAGAAGATTCACCAGATTGATTCCGGGGATGAAATGGTTGACATATGAGAAGAGATTAAACAGTTTGGGCTTACATTCGTTACATTTTAGAAGAATGAGAAGGGATGTGATCGAGGCATATGAAATATTAAAGTAAACGTAGACCAAATATTCTTCCTTGTGGGGAAACCTAGAACGAGAGGTCACAGATATAGGTTAAAAAATGAAATAAGGAGGAACTACTTCTCGCAGAGGGTGGTGAATTTGTGGGGCTTGCTGCCCCATAGTGCAGTGGAATCTGAATCATTAATTGGTTTCAGGAAGGAGATAGATACATTTCTGACAAAAAAACTGGTTAAAGGGATATGGGGAACAGGTAGGGAGGTGGATTTGAGACCAGGAAGAGATCAGCTATGATCTGATTGAATGGCAGAGCAGGCTCAAAGGGCTCAATTGCCTACTTCTGCCCTTAATGCCTATTGTTCTATGACTCTAGAATTTTCCCTATTGCTGACTATAAGCTAATCGATCAGTAATTTCCTGTTTTCACCCTCCCTCCTTTTTTAAATAGCAGGGTTAGATTTGCACACCTCCAATTTGCTTGGATTCATCATCATCATCTTTATTATTGTCACAAGTAGGCTTACGTTAACACTGCAATGAAGTTACTGTGAAAATCCACAGACAGCACAGACAGATATGGGGAGGAAGTGCAGACTCTGCACAGACAGTGACCCAAGCCGGGAATCGAACCTGGGACCCTGGTGGTGTGAAGCAACAGTGCTAACCACTGTTCTACTGTGCTGCCCAGTACAGAATCTACACAATTTTGGAAAGTTACAACCAATTCATCCATTCTTTCCCTGGTCACCTCCTTTAGTACCCTGGGACTTGGGTTATCAGACCCTGGGGATTTATCAACTTTCAGTCCCATTTATTTCTCCAGCACTATTTTTTTTACTGATACTAATTTCCTTCAATTCCTCCTTCTCATTAGATCATTGATTCCTTAGTATTTACGGGAAGTTATTTGTGTCTTCTTCCGTGAAGACACAACTAAAGTCGCTTAATTGCTCTGCCCTTGCCTTGTTCTTTATTGTAAATTCTGCCATTTCTGACTGTATCACTACTCTTTCCTTACAGAAGCTTTTACAATCCACTTTTATGCTTCTTGTAAATTTACTCTCACATTCTATTTTCCCCTCTTAATCAATCTCTTGGTCCTCCCTTCTGAATTCTAAACTACTCCCAATACTCAGGCTTGCTACTTTTTCCAGCAACTTTATATGACTCCCCTTTGGATTTAATGGTATCCCTAATTTTTTTGTCAGACCAAAAAGAACCTGTAACCATCTGAATCACTGACCAATACTCCCTCAAGGGCAGGTTCCCATTGATAGTGTATGATCCAACATTAGATTCAATAGTATATGTATTAATTTATAAATGTACTAATGCACCGCTTGTGCTAATTAATTTGCGCTTTTCTGGCATCATAGAAACATACAGCACTGAATAGGCAGAAGGGCTATTTTACCTAACAGCTCTTTCTCTGAGCCATCTAAATGTATTCTCATTGCCTTATTTTCTCTCCACAATCGTTTATATTCCTCTGCTTCAAAGGTCGATCCACTTTCATTCAAAATGTGACTATGATCTCTACCTCAATTATTCTCGATGACAAAGAATTTCATAAAATCTTCTGCAAAATAAAATAAAAATTATCCTCACCCCCAAACCTTACTTTCTCAGTAAGAATATTATAGTGATTACCTCTCACCAATGGCTTCCATTCCAAGGAAATAGATGTTGTTCTTTCCACCCCATCAAATGTCTGTATTATTTTAAGAAGCTCTGTTAAATTCCCTTCATTACTCAAGTGGAAATAGTTTCCGAATCTCAAGTCTCTCCTTTTAACGATAGGTTCTCATTTCTGGTATCATTCTGGTACAAATGCATGATAACAAAGAAAAGAAACAGAGGAACATGGGTGGAATAGCATATTCACCCCCTCAAGCTTAATCTCTCATTCAATCAAATCCCTATCCCATGACACCTTAACCATTGCGAAAATCCATGTATCTTAATCTTGAAAATTTTGATTCACACAATAACCAGAGTCCTTTAGGGAGAGAGTTATAGACTTCCATGGCCCTTTGTGTGAAAAAGTGCTTTCTGATTGCAGTCATAAATGGACTAATTCTAGCCCTCTTGTTCTGGATTCCCAACCAGAGGAAAGTACATGTATCCTTTTGAAGCTCTTTATTCTTTTAAAGGACTTAGATTACAGTTCAACCTTCTTTACTCAGTGGAATAGAATTTACAGTGCAGAAGGAGGCCATTTGGCCCATCGGGTTTGCACAGGCCTTAGGAAAGGGTACCCTACTTAAGCCCACATCTCCATCCTAACTCCGCTGCCCATCAAGTTTGTGAAACAAGTGATAATTTAAGCACCATTATCTGGTGTATCTGCACTGCAACTCCTCCAGGGTTAATATTTCTTTCCAGAGGTGCATTGCTCAAAACAAAGATCAGGCCTGAGCACAGGTCTGTTCAAATTAAGTATCAATTCCCATGCTTTGTATTACAGCACCCTTAATGTTCTGTATTTGCATTAATTCTTCTTAGCTCTGTTGAAGCTCCATTATATATTTTGTTCTAAAATTTAGAGTACCCAACTATTTTTTTCCAATTAAGGGCAATTTAGCGTGGCCAATATACCTACCCTGCACATCTTTGAAACCCACACAAACACGTGGAGAATGTGCAAACTCCACACTGTCAGTGACCCAGAGCCGGGATCGAACCTGGGACCTCGGCGCCGTAAGGTAGCAGTGCCAACCACTGCCCCACCATACTGCCTTAAGCTTCATTATATTAACATATTCACCATAAGTGACGTCATAAGTCCTACCGCATGAAACAGAGAGGGAAGCACAGACATGTAATAATAATCATATTATAATATAATAATAATCTTTATTGTCATAAGTAGGCTTACATTAACACTGTAATGAAGTTACTGTGAAAAGCCCCTAGTTGCCATATTCTGGCGCCTGTTTGGAAACACAGAGGGAGAATTCAGAATGTCCAAATTGCCTAACAACATGGGCGCAATTCTCCGCTCCCCACACAGCCTGGGAGGCCCCCCCGACATTTTTTACTCCCCCCTGGCGCCCCCCGCGATTCTCCCCCCCCCTCGCTCAGAAAAATCACCACTCGCCATTTTTCACGGCAAACGGCGATTCTCCGAGCCCGATAGGCCGAGCGGCCGGCCCTTCACGCCCGTTTCAACTCAGTAGTAACCACACCTGGTCGCTACATTCGTGAAACGGGCACCAGATACCCGTTTGGGGCATCTAGGGGCCCAATTGGGATGGGAGCACCACGACTGTGCTTGGGAGGGGGCAGGCCCGCAATGGGTGCCCACTGATCATCAGGCCAGCGTCCAAAACGGATGCACACTTTCCCCTCCGCCGCCCGGCAAGATCAAGCCGCCACGTCTTCCTGGGCGGCTGAGGAAAAAGACGGCCACCGCGCATGCGCAGGTTCGTGCCGTCTGCGCGATGAAGTCATCCGCGCATGCGCGGGTTGGAACTGGCAACACGCGCATGCGCGGATGACTTCACATTCTCGGCGTGACGAGGTCACGGCCGGGAAAGACGGAGGCCCGTTCCTAGCCCCCCCCGGATGGGGGTGAATTAGGTGCGAGGAGAGGGCCCCGAGGCCGTCGTGAACCTCGGCCGATTTCACGACTGCCATCCCGATTTTTATCGGGAGCGAAGAATACCGCCCCATGTCTTTTGGGACTTGTGGGTGGGAAACGGAGCACCTAGAGGAAACCCACGAAGACAAAGGGAGAACGTGTAGACTCTGCACAGTGACCCAAAGCGGGAATCGAATCTGGGACCCTGGCGCTGTGAAGCGATAGTGCTACCCACTGTGCTACCGTGCCGCCTGATGTGCCATCAATTGCACGAGAGATGAGTTGCTTTACAAAAGTTAGGCTTTAATAAACTAGAACTTAGCCCTGCGGTTGTCTACAATAAAATGGACGCCCGCCGGGCGTTTGACTATTTATACCTCGGCAAGGAGGCGTGGTTAACTCAGCCTCTCGACCAATCGGTCGAGAGGCACATGACCGACCAGGGCCAATGGTAAGCCGGTGTTCTGCCCCAATGGCAGACAGGTATGCAAATCATATCACCACACCGCCCATAGAGAAAACAGAATGTAAACAAAGCTCCGTTGTTTTAAACCTTTGTGCTCTTCAGTATAACATTCCCACCCTAATAGCACATGGGGTGCACCTCCACCACATGGACTGCAGCGGTGGGAAAATCACGGCCATTATGTCCATTTGTATTAGTGAGAAAAAAAATAAAATTTTAGCGGAAATGATAAACAAATTGTAACAATGTGACAAAATGGCTTGACATTAAATTGTCATTTGTTGAATTAATTATTGTAAATTATTCCTCAAATACATTATTGGCTGCAATCTCAGTGATCGACATCTGCAAGCAAACAAGTAATACTTCATGTATTCTGGATGGCAATCAAAAAATGCAAAACCGTGGAGATCCCTGCTATCCCTTCAAAATCTGAAAATTAGCTTTGTAGAGTCAAGAATGTTTTTAATGTACATATTTAAAAAAATGTTCTTATGCAAAATACACTCTTCTAGCGCGTGCAGTAATCACCAAGCCAGGCAGTAGCTTCCGCAGTGGTTAAATGGAGCTCTCTAAGCCATACAGCTTAATTTTGTTTCTGCAAGGGCCCACTTGTGCCAATTTGTTGCACAAAGGTCTTGGCCAGTGTGAAAACGGTTGAGGAGTCCCCAATATTTCTATGGAAGATGGAATCTGTGATGAGGAAGTGGCTTTGTATGGTTGGTGTGTCAGTACCATTCTTGCTGCCATAGGGCCTCTGCTGTTGTACATTGGCACAGTGGCCTTAGCCATACATGCTGGTGTGATGGGAGGCGAGCAGCAGGTAGTCTGGTAAAGTCCTTGCATAGCGACAGGCTTGTGTTGATGTAAAATACATTGGCAGTGGTTTAAATAAGGTATGTTTCCATCTCATAAATTAAAAATAGGGCAGCTATGATGACTGACCCAGAATGTTTCATTAAGTCATACAATTACTTTGAGATATTTGTTGAACTGGCAAGAGGACAGAAGAACATTAGAGTCATGATAAAGAATTGGACCAGTTTATGTTCATATACTTCACAAATAAGTTTTTTTAGCAGCCAATGACTTACATGGGTTAAATGTATGCCATGCAAGAGACAGAATGGACACAATAATGCTTTTGCTGGAGAAGCTTCTTCCCTGCTGCAACAGACTCCTGAATGGCCTACTTATGGACTGAATTGATTGTCCACACATCTTTTCTACTGTGTAGCACTACACTCCGTATGCGTCATCCGATGTCTATGCCCCTGGATTTACATTGTGTATTTATCTTATGTTCTATGTTTTTCATTCATGGAACGATTTGCCTGTAGTGCACGCAGAAAATACTTTTCACTGTACCTTGGTACTAATCTATTTGGCTATTATTTAGGAAAAGACACGACCAAATGATGGGGTAAAACTGCTAGATAGGATGTACTGGAAAGGTTGGCTATGCTTAGTGTAGAAACGTCATTTGTCTTGATGACTCAAATTCCAGGTTGTTTAAGAAAGTGGGGTTGAAGATGATTCAGGGCTTTGACATAACCTTCCAAACCTCCCTAGATAAGGGGGAAGTACCAGGGGATTGGAAAGTGGCAAACATGACAGCCGCGTTTAAGAAAGGGTAAAAGGAGATTTCTACTAACTACAGATTTATAGAATCCCTACAGTGCAGAAGGTGGCCATTCAGCCCATTGGGTCCACACCGACCCTCTGAAAGAGCACTCTATCTCGGCCCACTCCATATTCCGGCAATCCCGTAACCTAACCTACACATCTTTGGACACAAAGGTGCAATTGATCATGGCCAATCCACCTAACCTGCACATCTTTGGGCTGTGGGAGAAAACTGAAGCACCCGGAGGAAACCCATGCAGACTTGAGGAGAAAGTGGAAACTCCACCCAAGGTTGGAATGGAATCCAGTTACCAGTCACTGTGACACAGCAGTGCCAACCGCTGTGCCACCATGCCACCTGTAGGCTGGACTAACATTAGCAGTAGGTAAGATTTTAGAACCAAAAATCAACAGCAACAATAATTAACATTTATATAGTGTCATGAACATAATAAAACAACCCTAGTCTCTTCGCGGGAGTATTATAAAACAGATTATGACACCAAGTCACACAGGAGAGTTTAGGTGGAATGATCAACAATCTGGTCAAAAAGTTAGACTTAAAGAGTGTTTTAAAGGAGGAAAATGGGAAAGAGGTGTAGAGTTGTCGGGAGGGCATTCCGGGCATAGGCTACTGAAGAGACAGCCACCAATGGTGGAGCGATTAAAATGGGGCATGTTCAAGAGGCCAGAATTAGAAGAGCGCAGATATGTCTATTGTTAAAGGGGAAAATGCACAGGGGAGATTAAGTGACGAAAGATTTTATGATGCAACAGGCAAAAAGTATTGGATATAGTAAAGAAACAAAGCTTTAATCCAAATGAGGTGAGGATTGGTACACAGCAACCATCTGAATGCAAAATAAAGGGATTAAGAAACAAACAAGACAAAGCAAACCAACACAGCAAAACAAAAAAGGAGAAAATAAACACATAGAACATGATGGAGGCAACGGCTATGATCGAACATTGTTGAACTCCAGAAGGCTGTAGGGTGTTGAGTCAAAAGATAAAATGTAAGGAGTTTATTGCAGGGCACCACCTGACTACCTCTGGCACTAGAACTGCATTTTCAGCATTTTCAGAAGTCCAATACCCTACTCAATGGTGGTCCTAGTGAGCAGGGGGCATTGGTTATATTGCCTTTCTACCTGTGTCTCAGCTTTTCATGGAGGAGTGAGTAGCCAACTCCTCATTGATATTCCTTGTTCCCTAGGATCCATCCATGGACTTCAGTTTGCGGAGTGAAGATCTGAAGCATCCTGGACTTCAAGAGGGTGAAGGATTCATGGCAGCAGCCTGAAAAGTGAGCGCAAACATGTACAAAGTTATTGTTGCGGTTGCAGATCAGTTGAATGTTGAGAGAGTGGAAACTTTTCCTCTTCATGAATCTCACTGGTCCATTACTGGGAGCCTTGATGGCCACGTGGGCGCAAACGATGATGCCATGCATTTGGGGAATCCAGCAAAAGTGTCAAATCCCTCTGTTATGTGAGGCTGCCATTATCGCGAACAGAATGCATTGTGCAATTATCTCAAAAAGGCCATTAGTGGCCTGCAAAATTCAATGGTGTACAGCTGATCCTTGGAAAGATTCAGAAGAAGAGAAGTCCAAGTCCACTATGACATCAATCGCAATTTGCAGTTCACACAGTGCGCCATGTGTGACGTCTTGGGGATGAGGGCACAGATGTCTGTAACCATCTGTCCGGAGAGTTAAGTCCCCTGTGTCACTAGATCTCAGTCATCCCCAGGTAGATTCACCTTCAGCGATGGATCCCATGCTGAAGGTATGGGCTTCGTGTTCTTGCAACCCTTCATTTCCCTTCCCTCCCCTCCCCTCCTAAGGACCAGAGCTCCACCTTTCCTACCGCATTGCCACTGGGCCCATAGTCTGAGAGACAATCCCCGATTGCCCCAATTGGCTTCCTTGTGGTCAGACTGGTGTTCAATTGTCTTTTGCATCCTGGCCCCCTGTCTTTAGCCCCCACAGTGCAAAGAGCGCCATGACGCCCTCCCTATACTGTCCATGCCTGATACCACACTTTGCCAGACTCTTGCACGGTGCCAAAAACATCTGTCTACCAATGTATAAGCCTCTCTTTGCACTGTTTCAACTTTTATAACTTGTTCCCCACACTGTACTCAGCTCCTTTCACCTGGTGCCCCATACAGAGCATGTAGTGAATGCAGAATAATTATATTCTTGAAAGCTCTCATTAATAAGTTCTTTGAATCATGGAATCATTGAATTCCGACAATGCAGAAGGAGGCCATTCAGCCCATCATTCTACCCATGTCCACTCACCCGCCCACCCTGCCCCATAACCCAACCTGCACATCCCTGGACACTTAGGGGCAATTTATCATGGCCAATCCACCTAACCTGCAGATCTTTGGACTGTGGGAGGAAACCAGAACACCCGGTGGAAACCCACACAGACACGGGGAGAACGTACAAACTCCACAGAGACAATCACCCAAGGCCAGAATTAAACCCGGGCCCCTGGCGCTGTGAGACCGCAGTGCTAAGACTGTGCCACTGCAGTGCTCATTAATTCTTAATGAGTTCAACAATCAGTTTAATTGTTCTTCATGAGCGATGTGATAGCATTGTGAGCCTCCCTCCCTCCTAACTGGTGAACAATGACAGTGCTGGGAATGCCATCGGGAAACCAGGACATTGTCCAATGCCGGTATGTTTGACCCAGTCCACATCCAATCCTGACCTCAGCAGTGCCCAAATATTCATCCCTATGTCTCTATAATCTGTAGGTTAACAACATAATAAAAGAACGGAATGAGGATTTTTGCATAAGTACGTTGACATATGTGTTTCCAATGTTGCGTGAGTGATTGCCGCTATGATCTATATGGATCTATGATCTATATTGAAGTCTGCATTAGCTTCTTCCCCAACAGCAATAACACCTGGAGAATAATCAACTTCAGCAGGCACTTTGGTGGAAGTTGCAATGTGAGTATATAAGATGATAAATAGCATGGAATGATAGAAGATCACTGGATCCATGGAGCCTGTTCCCTTCAAAGATCATGTTCAGTGAACCATGCATTTGAACTAAACCAGTGTCTTCAGGGAATCATCCAGCCATTGTTGAAAACCAATAAGATAAAGCTCAGTGAATTCTCTTCATGACTTCTAAGGTAATTACACAAATCTCTGATGTATTAACTCTTTGAATACCGGCAGATCTAAGGACCTCTGTACTTCCTGCATCTGCCATCAGTACTGTAGTAAAGAGTGAAGGAGAATGTGATGAGTTGCAAAAGAGGTTAAAAGGATGAAGAGAAAAAGAGGAAACATAAAATGAAAATATCAAAGGCTAGGAAAGAAGCATTCTATAAGTACATCAGTTACAAAAGCAGTTTGAGGACAAGAGTAGGGTCACTCAAAGAAGATGATTCTGAATGACAGGAATATTGAATGGATACTTTGCCATTTCCTCTTCAGTGAAAGCTGAAGAGATGGTTGCAAAATTCAAGCAGGACATTATAACAGTAATAAAGGAAGGAGACACTAGACAAACAAATCAAATTAACAAGGTCAAAGATTTGGTTCTGGTGAGATTGTGCCTGCGGGTTCTCAAAGAAAGGAGGGAGGAGATAACGGAGACATTAATACCCATATATAAAGAATTAATGGGAAAGGAAACAGTGACAGAGAAACGGAAATGTAATTAGTATCTTTAGAAAGGGAGGTGGAACGAATCCAGGAATCTATAGACTAATTGGCTTAATGGCAATGGTAGGGAAAATACTAGAATTCTGATCTGAGTGAACATAGTCAGCTTGATTTCATATAATGTACAGAATTATCATATCATGTACAATTTACAGTGCAGAAGGAGGCCATTCGGCCCATCGAGTCTGCACCGGCTCGTGGAAAGAGCACCCCACCAAGGTCAACACCTCCACCCTGTCCCCATAACCCAGTAACCCCACCCAACAGTAAGGGCAATTTTGAACACTAATGAGAATTTATCATGGCCAATCCACCTAGCCTGCACATCTTTGGACTGTGGGAGAAAACCGGAGCACCCGGAGGAAACCCACACACACGCGGGGAGGATGTGCAGACTCCGCACAGACAGTGACCCAAGCCGGAATCGAACCTGGGACCCTGGAGCTGTGAAGCAATTGTGCTATCCACTATGCCACCGTGCTGTCCACGATTTGTAGGTTGGTTGATTAAAAAGAATACTAATTGTTGAAAAGTAACTTTATTATTAGATATTAACATCTAACTTTGTGAGCCAAATTGGTAGTACAGGGAATGGGAAGCTTACAAGTAGGGCACAGAATGGAAAAGATTCCGAGGCAGTGGCACCATGGAGAAATTAGGTAGGATTCTCTGATCCTGAGGCTAAGTGTTGACGCCATCGTAAACGGCGTCGCGTTTTACAATGGCACCAACAGGCACCCAGGAGCAGCGATTCTGAGCCCGACAGGAGGCCAGCAGGGCACTGGAGAGACCCACGCCATTCCAGCTGCCGATACAGGCCTCAAATGGGCACCGCGGGTGTGCACATGCCGCTGCGACCGGTGCGTTTGCGTGCAGGCATGGTGGCTTCCATCTCCACGCCGGCCCCGACGCAACATGGCGTAGGGCTACAAGGGCCGGCGCAGAGCAAAAGAGGCCCCCAGCCCAAGAGGCCGTCCCGCCGATCGTAGGCCCCGATCGCGGGCCAGGCCACAGCAGAGGCCCCCAATGGAGTCGGACCCCTCCTCCAGCTCCACCAGACTGCCATGAAAGGATGCACGCCGAGGTCCCGCCAGGTAAGACCACATGTGGACTGCGCCGGCTGGACTCGGATTTTTTTTTGCGGCCACTCGGCCCATCCCGGTCGGAGAATCGGTGGGGGGGTCCATGTAGAGCGGCCCCCGACCGGCACGGGCCACGCCAGCGCCAATGGCGCCAATTCTCCACTCACCGGGGAATCGGCAGATTGGTGTCGGGGTGGCGTCTTGGCGCCCGGCCCAACGATTCTCCGACCCGGCGTGGGTTGAGAGAATCCCGCCCATTATGTCTGGTTTTAAAAAGCTTACTTGCAGCACAAATCTGAGACTGAGGACGGGATTCTTCCGTACCCGGCGGGGCGGGGGGGGGGGGGGGGGGGGGGTGATCCAGTGACCAACAGTCTCTGAGGTGGGATTTCCACCCATTTGAGGGACAGAATTCCTGCCTCCGGCCAACTAACACTTCATGGATTGTTCAATGGCTTCAGGGTCACTTTGATCAGTGGGGATGGATTTTCTGCCAACTCTTCAAGCAGCAGTGTTGAAGAATTCGGCATCTGAAAGATCCTGCCTGTAATATCCCCCATGGGACTTACGGAGTGGAAAAGATTTTCTTCCCCATGGTTCTCGCGGAGTACGAGCTCCCCCACTTTGGGGCTGGGGTTACTCCAATTAACATTGAATAAAAGATTGACCAGTTAGGCACCAAACAGACAGAGACCCAGTAGGGATCTACCAAGAAGTGTGCATACCGTAGTTGTAAATAAATCTAAATTATTTATTTTACTCAGCGTGAGCTCCCCTTGTCCTTATCAAACTGCCATTTTCAAACTGGCCCAGTCTGACTAAGTGGTTACTTTGGTAGAACTATATCATTAGTCCCTCTCCCCTGCTCTTTCCCTATGGCCCTCTAAGTGCGTTTATTCAATTATTTATCCATTTCCCTTTTAAACTGTAATTGAAATTGCTTCCACAACCCTTGCGAGTAGTGCTTCCAAGTCACAACAACTCATTGTATGAAAATGCTTTCCTCAGGCCATCTCTAACTGTTTTGCCATTCTGTGTCCTCTAGTTATCGACTCTAATGCCACAGGAAAACATTTATCATGATTTGCTCTACTCCAATTCTTCATGATTTGAAAATATTAAATCTCTCCGCTCCAGGAACCTGAGCACAGACAGAATGCTGGTCCAGATTGAGAACTGTGTCACCACCAGAAACCTTGCTGAGCTGAACATCTTTACATGGTTTATTCCATTGTCTAGGAAACTCTGTCGGAAATACGCAGTACATGGAAACATGGAAACATAGAAAATAGAAGCAGGAGGAGGCCATTTGGCCTTCGAGCCTGCTCCTCCACTCATTATGATCATGGCTGATCACCAAGTTGAATACCCTGATTCCGCCTTCCCCACCATCGGGGATATTCATTCGGAATCTACCTGTCTAATCCTGTTCAAACTTTATAAGTTTCTATGAGATCCCCTCTCACTCTTCTAAACTCCAATGAATATAATCCTGATCATCTCTGACCATGGGCAGAACCCTGCTGGAAAGGACCGCCAAACCACAACTCAATCAGATAGTGGCTAGCCATCAGGAGGCCTTCCTCTGGAATCAAGACTCCAGGAGCAGAGGTCTCACCGAATGAGCGCTTCCAAGTTCTAGTGTCCAGCAATACCACAAGAGAGGGGATGGCTGCTGCAGGAAAAACACCTCCCAGTGTTGCAGGATCACGGAGCAACTCAGGCCACAGGTAAGTAAAGCTGGGTGTTGGTCGTGACGGTGCTTCCACAGGTCATGAGGAGAGGGGTGTGGGTGGCGGACAGTAAAGGAAGGGGACTGGCATTCAATTATACCCCTGTTCCTGATATCCAGTCCCTCGATCAGGCACCCAGTGAGTCCCCCCCCCCCCCGGACAAGCTGGTCACATGGTTTCAGCTGTTACGTAGGCCACACGTCGACAGAACCACTTGGAGTTGGGTTAATACCCGCGGTGGCAGGCCGAGGTCCTTAATTGGTTATTAGTTGGCTCTTAAGGGCCTCAATAGGCAGAAAGACATGAAAGTTGACCATGGGCCTTCCCACACAGAATTAATTCTGGAAGAAGCTGTATGATTCTAGTATGCCTATTATTTAAAAATCTGTTATTTAAATGGTGAGGGACTGCAGAAATCTGTAGCACAAAGAGGCTTGGGGGTCCATGTTCATAAAACCTAGAAAACAAGCATACAGGCGCAGTAGGTAATAGGGAAGGCAAATGAAAGATCTGCAGAGGGACAGTTAGTATTGAGGAAGCCGGGGGGCTGCAGAAGGACTTGGACAGGCTAGGAGTGTGGGTAAATAAGTGGCAGATAATAATAATAATCTTTCTTGTCACAAGTAGGTTCACATTAACACTGCAATGAAGTTATTGTGAAAAGCCCCTAGTCGCCACATTCCAGCGGCTGTTCAGGTACACAGAGGGAGAATTCAGAATGTCCAAATTACCTAACAAGCACGTCTTTCAGGACTTGTGGGAGGAAACCGGAGCACCCGGAGGAAACCCGCAGACACGGGGAGAACGTGCAAAATCCGCACAGACTGACCTAAGCCGGGAATCGAGTCTGGGACCGTGGCGCTGTGAAGTCATAGTGCTAACCAACATGCTACCATACTGATGGAATACAATGTGAAAAGTGTGAGGTTATGCACTTTGGAAGGAGGAATGGAGGCATGGACTATTTTCTAAATGGGGAAATGCTGAGGAAATCAGTAGCACAAAGGGGCTTGGGAGTCTTTGTTCAAGATTCTCTTAAATAAACGTTCAGGTTCAGTTGGCAGTTAAGAAGGCAAATGCAATGTTAGCATTCATCTCTCGGGCTAGAATACAAGAGCAGGTATGTACTTCTGAGGCTATATAAGGCCATAGTCAGCCCCTATTTGGAGTATTGTGAGCAGTTTTGGGCCCCGTATCAAAGGAAAGATGTGCTGGCCTGGAGCTGCGGATGGACTCACTTTGGAGCATCCGCGATGCTGAGGAGGTCGTGGATAGCACATTTAGCGAGTTGGTCACTCCGCAGGTGAAAGTTACTGAGGGAGATAGCAAATAGGTGACCAAAAGACCAAGCAAGAGTAGGAAGGCAGTGCAGGTGTCCCCTGCGGTCATCTCCCTGCAAAACAGATATACCGCTTTGGATACTGTTGGGGGAGATGGCTCACCAGGGGAAGGCAGCAGCAAGGTTCATGGCACCGTGGCTGGCTCTGCTGCACAGCAGGGCCGGAAGAAAAATGGCAGGGCTATAGTGATAGGGGACTCGATCGTAAGGGGAATAGACAGGCGGTTCTGTGGACGCAATCGAGACTCCAGGATGGTATGTTGCCTCCCTGGTGCAAGGGTCAAGGATGTTTCGGAGCGGCTGCAGGACATTCTGGGGGGGGGAGGGTGAACAGCCAGCTGTCGTGGTGCACATAGGCACCAACGATATAGGTAAAAAATGGGATGAGGTCCTACAAGCGGAATTCAGGTAGTTAGGAGTTAAACTAAAAAGTAGGACCTCAAAGGTAGTACTCTCAGGATTGCTACCAGTGCCACGAGCTTGTCAGAGTAGGAATGTCAGGATAGATAGGATGAATGCATGGCTCGAGAGATGGTGCAAGAGGGAGGGATTCAAATTCCTGGGGCATTGGGACCGGTTCTGGGGGAGGTGGGACCAGTACAAACCGGACGGTCTGCACCTGGGCAGGACTGGAACCAATGTCCTGGGGGGGTGTTTTCTAGAACTGTTGGGGAGCGTTTAAACTAATGTGGCAGGGGGATGGGAACCAATGCAGGAAGTTGGAAGGTAGTAAAACAGGGACAGAAGCAAAAGGAAGTAAGGTGAAAAGTGCAAGGCAGAGAAGACATAGTCAAAAATCAAAAAGAGCGACAGTACAAGGTACAGTGACTGAGGGGAGCTCAGTGAATAGGCCCAGTAATACAAAAAGGAATAAAATTGGAGATGTTAAGATTCAAAACAGAGGTAAAAAAACCAACATAAGTGTACTTTACCTGAATGCTCGTAGTATTCAGAATAAAGTAAATGAGTTGATGGCATAAATCATCGTGAATGACTATGATTTAGTGGCCATTACTGAAGTTGGATCTTGTCCTAGATCTTGTCCTGTGTAATGAGACAGGATTGATTCATAATCTCATAGTTAGGGATCCTCTCGGAAGGAGCGATCACAATATGGTGGAATTTAAAATACAGATGGAGGGTGAGAAGGTAAAATCAAATACTAGTGTTTTGTGTTTAAACACAGAAGATTACAATGGGATGAGAGAAGAACTAGCTAAGGTAGACTGGGAACAAAGACTTTATGGTGGAACAGTTGAGGAACAGTGGAGAACTTTCCAAGCAATTTTTCACAGTGCTCAGCAAAGGTTTATACCAACAAAAAGGAAGGACGGTAGAAAGAGGTAAAATCAACCGTGGATATCTAAGGAAATAAGGGAGAGTATCAAATTGAAGGAAAAAGCATATAAAGTGGCAAAGATTGGTGGGAGATTAGAGGACTGGAACTCTTTAGAGGGCAACAGAAAGCTACTAAAAAAGCTATAAAGAAGAGTAAGATAGAGTATGAAAGTAAACTTGCTCAGAATATAAAAACAGACAGTAAAAGTTTTTACAAATATATAAAACAAAAAAGAGTGTCTAAGGTAAATATTGGTCCTTTCGAGGATGAGAAGGGAGTTTTAATAATGGGAGATGAGGAAATGGCTGAGGAACTGAACAGGTTTTTTGGGTCGGTCTTCAAAGTGGAAGACACAAATAAAATGCCAGCGACTGATAGAAATGAGGCTATGGTAGGTGAGGTCCTTGAGAGGATTGTTATCACTAAGGAGGTAGTGATGGGCAAGCTATTGGGGCTAAAGATAGACAAGTCTCCTGGCCTTGATGGAATGCATCCCAGAGTGCTAAAAGAAATGGCTAGGGAAATTGCAGATGCACTAATGATGATTTACCAAAATTCACTAGACTCTGGGGTGGCCCCGGTGGATTGGAAATTAGCAAACGTGACACCACTGTTTAAAAAAGGAGGTAGGCAGAGAGCAGGAAATTATAGGCCAGTGAGCTTAACTTTGGTAGTAGGGAAGATGCTGGAATCTATCATCAAGGAAGAAATAGCGAGGCATCTGGATAAAAATTGTCCCATTGGGCAGACGCAGCATGGGTTCATAAAGGGCATGTCGTGCCTGACTAATTTAGTGGAATTTTTTGAGGACATTACCAGTGCAGTAGATAACGGGGAGCCAATGGATGTGGTCTATCTGGATTTCCAGAAAGCCTTTGACAAGGGGCCACACAAAAGGTTGCTGCATAAGATAAAGATGCATGGCATTAAGGGTAAAGTAGTAGCATGGATAGAGGATTGGTTAATTAATAGAAAGCAAAGAGTGGGGATTAATGGGTGTTTCTCTAGTTGGCAATCAGTAGCTAGTGGTGGCCCTCAGGGATCCGTGTTGGGCCCACAATTGTTCACAATGTACATAGATGATTTGGAGTTGGGGACCAAGGGCAATGTGTCCAAGTTTGCAGATGACACTAAATGAGTGGTAAAGCGAAAAGTGCAGAGGATACTGGAAGTCTGCAGAGGGATTTGGATAGGTTAAATGAATGGGCTAGGGTCTGGCAGATGGAATACAATGTTGACAAATGTGAGGTTATCCATTTTGGTAGGAATAACAGCAAGCGGGATTATTATTTAAACGATAAAATATTAAAGCATGCCGCTGTGCAGAGACCTTAGTGTGCTCGTGCATGAGTCACAGAAAGTTGATTTACAGGTGCAACAGGTGATTAAGAAGGCAAATGGAATTTTGTCATTCATTGCTGGAGGGATGGAGTTTAAGACTAGGGAGGTTATGTTGCAATTGTGTAAGGTGTTAGTGAGGCAACACCTGGAGTATTGTGTTCAGTTTTGGTCTCCTTACTTGAGAAAGGACATACTGGCACTGGAGGGTGTGCAGAGGAGATTCACTAGGTTAATCCCAGAGCTGAAGGGGTTGGATTATGAGGAGAGGTTGAGTAGACTGGGACTGTACTCGTTGGAATTTAGAAGGATGAGGGGGGATCTTATAGAAACATTTAAAATTATGAAGGGAATAGATAGGATAGATGCGGGCAGGTTGTTTCCACTGGCGGGTGAAAGCAGAACTAGGGGACATAGCCTCAAAATAAGGAGAAGTAGATTCAGGACCGAGTTTAGGAGGAACTTCTTCATCCAAAGGGTTGTGCATCTATGGAATTCCTTGCCCAGTGAAGCAGTTGAGGCTCCTTCATTACATGCTTTTAAGGTAAAGATAGATGGTTTTTTGAAGAATAAAGGGATTAAGGGTTATGGTGTTCGTGCCGGAAAGTGGAGCTGAGTCCACAAAAGATGATCTCATTGAATGGCGGAGCAGGCTCGAGGGGCCAGATGGCCTACTCCTGCTCCTAGTACTTATGTTCTTATGTTCTTATGAAGAGCCTGTCATATGAGGAATGGGTGAGGACTCTGGGTCTGTTGTTGGAGTTCAGAAGGATGAGGTGGGGTCTTATTGATACAGAATACTGCGAGGCCTGGATAGAGTGGACGTGGAGAGGATGTTTCCACTTGTTGGAAAAACTAGAACCAGAGGTCACAATCTCAGACTAAAGGGACAATCCTTTAAAACAGAGATGAGGAGGAATTTCTTCAGCCACAGGGTGGTGAATCTGTGGACTGCATTGCTGCAGAAGGCTGTGGAGGCCAATTCACTGAGTGTCTTTAAGACAGAGATAGATATGTTCTTGATTAATAAGGGGATCAGGGGTTATGGGGAGAAGGCAGGAGAATGGTGATGAGAAAATTAACAGCCATGATTGAATGGCGAAGCAGACCCGATGGGCCGAGTGGCCTAATTCTGCTCCTATGTCTTATGGTCTTACGGTAATCATGCTCTTCTCTTGTGGATCCATGGATAGGGATGTTGTCCATGTCACAAATGAATCCTTGTTTACCTTCTAACACCATGAATAGTATGCGCTAGAATATCTCCGGAGCTAATGAGGCAGTTAAAACAAAAATGACCAAACGACCTGACAAATGTTGTTGGCAGCCTGGACTCCCGGTCGAGGGATATTTTCTGAAACCCTCTATTAACATTGAATTTAATGAAGATGAGTTAGTTAGAAAGCTTCGCCAGGCTGTCGTCCACCGACCCCTTTGAGCAGACTTTCCTCTGGACTGCCTTGTTTAATTGCGTGAGATCAACGTGCAACCAGAGTTGGCTGTTTGGTTTGGGAACTGTTACCAACTGGGAACACCACCTAATTGTTTGGCAACAGGTGAAGTCACACTTCTGTATAGCATGCAGTCAAGTTCCTCTTTGACTTTTGGCAGTAGAGGATGTGGCACCATCCTGAAGGTAAATTGGTACACCGACATGCCATTTGGGAGCAATGAAATCTGTTATTTGCTTTTTAGCTTACCAACAATGCAGCCCTGTTGTCTACTTTTTGTAGCATGTGGCATGTGAGAGTACCTTAAAGAAATGGATGTTTAAGCAATGTACCATTAAGAAATGAAGCAGCTCATATTACTGAAGTGATGTCAGAGTGTGGGTGGAGCTGGGTTTTTAGCTCAGCCATTTTGCAGTGTTTAGTTTCAGTTTGAGAGCAAGCAGCTGAAAAGTGCCTGGCTGGTTTGCTGTGAGCTGTTTGAAAGGAAAAGCCAGTTTTGAGTAAAAGAGCTTGGGTGTGTCTGTGTTTTGCAGTGAGCTGGATCTGCTGTGATCTCTGCCATGAAAGACTATCTCTGAATCATTTAGGTGATTTAAACTCATAATAGTAATGTCTTTAACCTGATGTGTTTCTCTTTAAAGGTGTTAAGTCTTTTGGAGGTTTGAAGGAACCTTTTGAGGGATTATTTAGTGTTGTATTATTTTCGGGGTTATCTTTGAAGTAAAGGGTGTTAAGGGATCCAATGTTTATTTAAAAAGGTTAAGTTGAATTCATGGAATAAACATTGTTTTGTGTTTAATAACCCCTTTGTCTATAATTGTAATACCACACCTGGAGACCAAGCTGTGTGCTTCAAAAGCAACAATACATTAAAGGTAGAGGTTGGCTGAACTCCATGATACATTTTGGGGTTCTTAAAACGACGCTCCCGTAACAAGTGGGGGCTCGAGGGGGATAAAAGTCTATCTATTGGATCGGCTTTTGTGAACTTAAAGACAGTGAAGGATTGTTGCTTTTCTGGTGTGGTATTTTAGTTTAAGTGAGGAGAGTGTTGTGAACAATGGCTCTTTCAGAGGCTCAAAAGTTTTTGGGGGTGGAGAATGTCACACGCAGTACCTTACGGACAGAGACAAAAAGAGACTTAGATTTGGCAAAAACATTGCAGTTAACATTACCTGACAAAATGCGAAAAGATGAGGTAATTATGGCGGTGGTTAAGCATTTAAAGTTGCCTGAGATAGAGTCTGACTCATTGGAAATGGCAAAAAATTCAGTTGCAAATTAAACAAATGGAACATGAGAAAGAATTAATGCGGCTTGAATACGAAAGAGAGAGAGAGAGAGGAAAAAGAAAGAGAGAGAGAGAGAGGAAAAAGAAAGAGAGAGAGAGGAAAAAGAAAAGGAGAGAGAAGAAAGGAGAAAAGAAAGAATTGCCCTAGCAGAACAAAAAGAAAAAGAACGGTATATACAGATCAGGGAAAAAGATAAAGACAGGGGGCGCGATTCTCCGATTCTCCGCTGCCCACGAAGGGTCGGAGAATAGCGGGAGGGCCTTCCCGACATTTTTCCCAACCTCCCGCTATCCCCCCCCCCCCCTCCCCACGGCCGCCCATGACACGAATCCCTGCTCGCCGTTTTTTACGGCGAACAGCGATTCTCCCCTGTCTGATGGGCCGAGTTCCCAGGCCTTTACGGCCGTTTTCATGAACGCAAACACACCTGCTCTCACCGTTCGTGAAAACGGCCGCAAAGTGCCGTCCCGGACAACCATGACACCGATTGGCACGGCCGTGCCAAGGGTGGCATGGGCCTGCGATCAGTGGGCACCGATCGCGGGCAGAGGGTCCGATACCTGCGCACTCTTTGTTCCTCTGCCACCCCGCAGGATCAGTCCACGGGGCGGCTGAGGGGTATGATGGCCCGCGCATGCGCGGGTTTGACGCATATGCGTGATGACGTCATCTGCGCATGCACGGGTTGGAGCCGTCCAACCCGCGCATGCGCGGCTGACATCATCGTGCGCGTCAGCCGCCGTGACGCTTGGCGCGCGGGCTTAGCGATGGTCGCTAATCCTGCGATGCCGTTCTTCACGGGGCCGCGCTGCTAGCCCCGCCTGGGGGGGAGAATCGGGTCCCGGGAGGGGACGCGGAGGCTGCCGTGAAACACAGCCAGTTTCACGGCAGCCTTTACGACTCTCCGCATTTGCGGAGAACCGCGCCCAGGGAGTTTGAACTTCAGAAAATGGCCATGAAACATGAAAGTCAATTAAAATTGGCAGACATAAAGGGAAACGCACAGTTGGATGATAGTGATGAGGATAGTGAGAAAGAGCATCATAGCCGAAGGCTTGGTGGGAACCTATTTAAATATGTCCAAGCATTGCCAAAGTTTGACGAGAAGGAAGTGGAAACCTTTTTCATTTCATTTGAGAAGGTAGCTTAATAAATGAAATGGCCACAGGACATGTGGGTGTTACTGATTCAAACAAAGTTGGTAGGTAGAGCTTGTGAAGTGTTTGCATCACTACCGGCGGAGGTATCTGGAACGTATGAGGAGGTGAAGAAATCCATCTTAAGTGCATATGAGCTAGTGCCTGAAGCTTACAGACAATAGTTTAGAAACTTAAGGAAATAATCTGGTCAAAAATACATGGAGTTTAGATCATAGAATTTACAGTGCAGAAGGAGGCCATTCAGACCATCGAGTCTGTACCGGCTCCTGGAAAGAGCACCCTACCCAAGGTCAACACCTCCACCCTATCCCCATAACCCAGTAACCCCACCCAACACTCAGGGCAATTTTGGACACTAAGGGCAATTTATCATGTCCAATCCACCTAACTTGCACATCTTTGGACTGTGGGAGGAAACCAGAGCACCCGGAGGAAACCCACGCACACACGGGGAGGATGTGCAGACTCCGCACAGACAGTGACCCAAACCGGAATCGAACCTGGGACCCTGGAGCTGTGAAGTGATTGTGCTGTCCACAATGCTACCGTGCTGAAAGGCTCAAACAGAGTAATCTTGATAGGTGGATAAGGGCTTTGAAAATAGATTAAATGTATGAAGCTCTCAGAGAAATTATACTTTTGGAGGAGTTCAAAAATTCAATTCCTGATGTAGTGCGAACTCATGTGGAAGAACAGAGGGTTAAAACTGAGATTAGCATCAGAAATGGCAGATGATTATGAATTAGTTCATAAATCAAAGATTGGTTTCTGACATCAGTTTCAGCCAGTGAGGGATATAAACTGGGGACATGAGAAATACTCAAGTGGTAAAGGTAATGGTGATCTGATGGGAGACAATAAAGAGAGTGTACCTCAGATTTAAAAAAAAACCCAGGAGGGTGGAAAAGAGATGAAAAGTTTCAAATGTTTTCGCTGTAATAAACAAGGCCATGTAAAGTCACAGTGTTGGTGGTTGAAGAAAACCACTGGGAAGGCTGATGTGGTAAAACAGGATAAGACAGTGGGATTTGTTGGAGTGTTAAAGGAAAGCCCAAGGGAAGCGAAGGAGGTGCAAACGATTGTATAGCTGTTCAAGAAGTAATTGCTAAGAAGGTGCCAGATGTCTTTAAAGAATTTACTTGTGTGGGTAAAGTTTACTCATTTGTATCAGGAGGAGCAAGTAAAGAAGTCACAATTTTAAGAGATACAGTGGCTAGTCAATCTTTAATGGTAAGATATGAGGAATTATGTAGTTTGGGAAGAATGTTGGCAGAAAAGGTGGTGATATGTGGAATTCAGGGTGAGAGGAGTAGCATTCCATTATATTAGGTAAGGTTGGAAAGTCCAGTGAAGAGTGGTGAAGTGGTAGTAGGAGTAATAGATAAACTATCTTGTCCAGGAATACAGTTTATCTTGGGTAATGGTATAGCTGGATTGCAGGTGGGAGTGATGCCTACTGTGGTTGACAAGCCAGTGGAAAATCAGACAACTGAAGGGTTGAAGGACTAATAGCCTGGGATTTTTCTGGATTGTGTAGTTGCCCGGTCGCAAAGTCACAGGTTAATACAAGAGGAGAAATCAAAGAGTGAAGATGAAGTTGAAGTGCACTTATCAGAAACGATTTTTGATCAGATGGTTGAAAAAGAACAAGAACAGGTGGAGAATGAGGCGGATATTTTTAGTTCAGGAAAATTGGTGGAGTTACAACAGAAAGATGTTGAAATAAATCGGATATATCAGAAAGCATATACGGAAGAGGAATCTGAGAGTATACCAGAGTGTTATTACCGTAAAAGTGATGCCTTGATGAGAAAATGGAGACCTGTACATATACAGGTGGATGAAAAGTGGGCAGAAGTTCATCAAGTAGTATTGCCGGTAGGGTATAGAAAGGAGGTGTTGTGAGTTGCACATGTGGTACCAGTGGGAGGTCATTTGGGAATCAGGAAAACTCAAGCTAAAATCCAGAAACATTTTTATTGGCCTGGACTACATAAAGATGTAGTTAAATTTTGTCAATCATGTCACACATGTCAAGTGATAGGGAAACCTCAAGCAGTGATAAAACCAGTGCCCTTAATACCCATTCCAGCATATGAGGAACCTTTTACGAGGGTCCTAATTGATTGTGTAGGACCGCTTCCTAAAACAAAAAGTGGGAATCAATATCTTTTGATTATAATGGATGTATCTACTAGGTTTCCAGAGTCCATTCCAGTACGTAATATTACAGCTAAAAGGATTGTGGAGGAGTTACTTCAATTTTTTACTAGATATGGACTACCCACAGAAATTCAGTCGGATCAAGGATCAAATTTTACTTCAAAGATATTCAAAGAAGTTATGGATAGCTTAGGAATAAAACAATTTAAATCAACTGCGTATCATTCAGAATCGCAGGGAGCGTTAGAAAGGTGGCATCAGACATTAAAGACAATGTTGAGGGCGTATTGTCAAGATTATCCAGAGGATTGGGATAAAGGAATTCCATTCATATTGTTTGCAATTAGGGATGCACCTAATGAGCCTACCAAATTTAGTCATTTTGAACTAATTTTTGGTCATGAGGTAAGAGGAGCACTTAAATTGATTAAGGAAAAATTGGTGTTTGAGAAATCGGAAATGACACTATCGGATTATGTGTCAAATTTTAGGGAACGATTAAATAGAGCAGGTGAATTGGCTAGACAACATTTGAAAGTTGCTCAAAATGTGATCAAACGGGTAGCGGACAAGAAATCCAAAGTTCGTAGTTGTGTCATGGGGGATGAAGTTTTACTGTTGTTACCAGTGGAAGGTGAGCCTTTAAAAGCTACGTTTTGTGGACTGTATCAGATTGAAAGCAAATTAAGTGAGGTGAATTATGTGGTAAAAACACCAAATAGAAGGAAGACTCACCGAGTGTGTCATGTGAATATGCTTAAAAGGTACTTCGAAAGGGTAAGAGAGAAAAAGGACGTTTTAATGATTCTAACTCAAAGTGACGAACCAAATCCAGATGACTGTGAATTTGACATACCTCAAATTAAATTGGAAAATGAGGATGTTCTTAAAAATTGGGATGAATTGTTAAGTTACCTTCCAGAGGAAAAACAAACTGACCTGAAAGAGTTATTGATGTCACTTGGGCAAGCTGTGATAACCGATGCTCCTGTATTGGAGAATTGCAAGGGACTCTTTGACCAGATTGAACTGAAGTATCTAACTTTAAAGAGAATTGCCGAGGCGTAGAGGAATGGATGGATCGTGCATTGACTTTCTTGCTCAAAGAGACTGTCAATCGAGAAGGAATTCGGTTGGAGGAAGAAGAACGGGAAAGATGGACTTTATTATTTTGCCTGTTTGCGTGTGTTGTCTTTTTTTGTGAAACGAAAAAGTATTTTCATTGTGTAAATTTCTTACTGGATGGTGCAAAAGTGAAAAATGAAACCATCTTGAAGTTGATGGTTTATTTTTTTTCTTGGGTGGAGGTGTCATGTGAGAGTACCTTGAAAAATGGATGTTTAAGCAATGTATCTTTGAGACACGGAGCAGCTTATATTACTGAAGTGATGTCAGTGTGTGGGTAGAGCTGGGTTTTTAGCTCAGCCATTTTACAGTGTTTAGTTTCAGTTTGAGAGAGAGCAGCTGTAAAGTGCCTGGCTGGTTTGCTGTGAGCTGTTTGAAAGGAAAAGCCAGTTTTGAGGAAAAGAGCTTGGGTGTGTCTGTGTTTGCTGTAAGCTAGATCTGCGGTGATCTCTGCCATGAAAGACTATCTCTGAATCATTTGGGTGATTTAAACTCATAATAGTAATGTCTTTAACCTTTTTTTTTTGTTTAAAGGTGTTAGGTCCTTTGGAGGTTTGAAGGAACATTTTGAGAGATTATTTAGTGTTGTATTATTTTTGGGGTTATCTTTGAAGTAAGGGGTGTTAAGGGATCCAATGTTTATCTAAAAGGGTTAAGTTGAATTCATGGAATAAACATTGTTTTGTGTTTAAAAACCCCTGTGTCCATAATTGTAATTCCACACCTGGAGACCAAGCCGTGTGTTTCAAAAGCAACAATACATTAAGTGGAGAGGTTGGCTGAACTCCATGATACATTTTGGGGTTCTGAAAACGCCCCTCCCATAACAGATGTCCAGTTGTATGCATGCATTCTTGATGTGCAAAGAGGTGCCTTAATTGTGCAGAATATAGAAAGTCTCTTTGATCTGTCATAGAGCAGGATTGAGTGGCTATGATCTGACCCTGTACTTGCAGATTAGTTCTCCTTGTTTGATGGCTGCGCATAAACTGTGATGAGCATGGGCAGGCCTACCAAATTTGGGCCTAAACAGTGAGAGGACATCCCTGGAACCTCAGAGTGTCGGTTCGTCAGAGGCCTATTTCATATTTGTGTCAACCTTACTCGCGGCATGGTCGACCAAGTGTGTTATCGGCTTCTAGGATTCCTATTTGTGACAACCAGCTACCAAGAACGAATGCACTTGCCCAACTCCAATGTCCGGATTTTAAAACAAAGTCAACGTTTGCAGGAGTTTTGTCTACCACCTTGGTTGAGAAAGATCTGGTTGGCAATAGGCCTCTGAGTTAAAGGAATGAACGAAGCGGGTGTTTCTGCTCTTTGGTAAGGAAACCTGAAGCTGCTTGGAACTTCAAGAAATAATCTCGCCATTGCTTCTAATGTTGGCCTCTGTGTGGGTCCTGGAGATTTTGAATGGGGAGGTAGAGGCAGTGACTGCCTGACGAGTGTCACCATCACTACCCTTTTCAGTTGGTCTGCTTAGGCATGCTTGTGGGTTGTCATTCCAACCAGGGAACATTCCAGTTGTGGGCTGGGAACATTTCATCAATGGCACCAACCTTTGCTTAGATTGGTACTACCACTGGTGTTTCCATGTTTCATAGATTGTTTGGTAATATAGAGGGACTGTAGTCTGGCAGTTACTTCAAACTGATTTATTTACACCGTATACAGCACATACAAGGTGGCTACTGAGAAAGTGCTGCCTGCTTGGTCTGCAGTGCAGTGTCCCTTGCACATAACAGTTGATGTCACTGACAGATCATAGCCTACATCACTGGTTAGCATATCTGTTCCATCAACCCATTACAATACAGCTGGGGCATGTCCTTGTCACCTTTAACATTTTTAATTCTATGTTGGGATGAGAATTTAGGAACAGCTGCAACCAGGTGGGAAAGTGTAGGGTGAGCTCAAAGGTCCCAGCCTGGTCTCTGCACTTACTTAAACAGAAATGCGAACAGTTCATCCATCTGCAGCGTTGACACTTGTTCTCTCTCCACAGATGCTCTTTGACCTGCTGAATAGTTCCATCATTTTCCCTTTGTGTTACAGATTTCCAGCATCGACAATATTTTGCTTTTGGATTGTTTGAACAGGCCCACTGTGCCCTGCGTGCCCTTTTCCTTGTCCAATCACATTTTTAGACCACACTGCCACCCAGGCAACCAGAGGAGTTGGATTCCCCCTGAAGCTTTTGAATGCTGCAAATGTTCATGCGCGCCAAATTGAATTCCTATGTTATCTGCAGTAATTCCTTTTGCGTGAATTAGAAAACCCATATAATTCCCTCGTAATACTGTTTTGATTCAGCCATAATTTAAGTGGGAGGCAGACATCGTCTGATCTTTCCTGTGGTTTATCCCTTGAAGTAAAGAATTTGTCGGAAAATAGATTTAAAATCAATCATTTTATCAACTTTAAAGACAAATAAATGAAATGCCTCAAAGGGTGTAAATGAAAAATTAATTTCTATGCCATAACATCACGGTTTGTTTCAGGGCACCTTCAAAGGAGGAAACTGTCTTGAAAGTCTACTCGTTGGAATCTTATTCAATTGTTTGAATCAATTTTAGCGATATGGAATCATTTACCAAATTTATCTAAATGGGCATGGTACTGGCAATAAAAGGCAAAAGAATAGAGCTCAAAGAAAGGTCTCAACTAAATTTGCATCAACTGAGAGTTGGCATGATTACCAGTGAAGGCCCAGCGAAGGTTCCAGGAGCTGCCAAGAAAAAGATAGTTGATATCAGTATAGATTGATTGTCTTAAAAATGCCTCGTATGCCTAGTTATTGGGTAGAATTTTATGGCTTATCCCACCCCATGACCCACATCCATCAACCGCCAGGAGCAAATTGATAGACGAAGGTGGGAGAGGGGCATAAACTCAGGTGCCATGGTAGAGGCATGTACACACAGACAAATAACACAGAGGGGAAATGGTGGTGGAAAGGGAAAGAAGGAAAGAATATATTAATAAAAATAAAGGTATAAGGATTTTTACACTGGCATGGCTTCCAGTTAATATCTTTCAGAAGTTCATGCTCTTGTTTTGGTACTTTTTCCTTTTGTGCTTGAGATTATTTTCTCTGGAAATGCTGTCTACCTTCTCTGCAGGCTCAGGATCATTTCAGGTTCACAGCAAAGGAAGTGCCAAGCACTCATTGCTTTCAGAACAATCGAGCAGTTCTTTCACTTCAGCAAGCAGGAGAGAGACAAACAGTGAGAAACAGGGCATTCCTTTCACTTCCTAGGTCTAAACACTTCTGCTGAGTTCTCTCAGAACGCACCATGCTGGAACCAATCACTGACCGTTGTCAGACAGAACACTGTCACAGGCCAACCCACTGATTGCCAGTTAACCAATCAAACCAACCTCCCCCAAAACTGGTTCCTAAGATCCACCCTGATTTTTCCTCACCAAAATACAAAACCTGGGATCACAGTGTCCTAGAAAGCAGGCTGTTTCAATTTGAGTCTTCTGCTTAAAGGCAGATCCTGATCATGGGTCCACAGAGCAAAATAATGCAATAAAAGAAATGGGAACAATGGAAATAAACAGGAAGGACTTTTACAACATTTACAGAATGTTGCATGTCAAATATTTTTGATTAATAAAACACAGATGGAGGCCACACAGCCCATTGCATCTATGCTTGTCCTTGGCACAGTTCTACTCAATTAATAACAGTCCTTGTTCCTTCCCTTTAACCCAAGAAATGGTTACCTTTCAAGCATTTATCCGTTTCCTATTGAAAATGACGATAGAGCCTACTTCCACCATCCTTTCAAACAATACATTCCAGATTCCACCAACTCACATTGTCATCAGTTGGTTCGCCAACTTCCTCTGGTTCTTCTGCTGATGAGTTTACATTTGTGCCCTCTGGTTAAGGACCATTCTGCCAATGGAAAATGTTTCACCATGGACCATAACTTCTGATCTCTGGGTCATTGTATCCGGGTATCCCAAAGATGTGCTTGGACACCCTAGAGGTCTCCTCACAAACTTCTGTTCGGCATTTTCCCTGAACTGTGGCCCATCTGATACTCCGATTTAAATCACAATTTTAGGATGATTCCAACTGTTTAACAGAAATAGATATCCAGGAAAGATTGGAAGAATTAAAATCACTTCAAGCTCCGAATAACTTTGGTACTGACCTCCCCCCACCTGCCTCCTTCATTCCCTGCACTGGTCGTCCGGACCAGCCATCACCCCCCCCCCCCCCCCCACCCCCCCCAACCCAAACACCCACAGAACCTCATGACTATGCCCCTACCACCTCTGACTTCCCTCCCAACCACACAAAAGACCTACCGACTATGCTTCCACCACCCTAACATCCCCTCTACTGTCCACTGACCAAAGACACACAACGCCTTCACTCCCCCATGGACTGTTCTGACTATGCTCCCATCCAACTATGATTACCCCGTCAAATACCCATCTACCCTCACGACTACCCATCCCCGCCGAGTGAAGCCCCCATGCCCTGACTACCACCGGCCCCTTACAGGGCTCCCCAACTATGCCCCCACTCCCTCGACTACCCTGCTGTCCGCCCATGGGACCCCTCGGCTCCTCTCCCACCCATATCCTCCCATCCCCTGACAACTTGGCCAACCCTCAACAACCTTCTGACTGCCCCACCTGAATATTCTCAATGACCACTCTCACCAGTGATCATTCCCTGTTGACAACTGTGTAAATTCGCAGGCATCACATCCATTAAAATGAATGAATAGCTACAGGGAAGTGCAGAATATTCTAAACGGATGTTATGATCCCATTTAATGTTATAACTGGACAGGAAGATCATAGAATGGAATCTTGGCTCAAAAGACTGTATTTTATATTTTATTTTATAAAACATGGTGGAACAGAGTCCTTTCCAACAGCAGAGTCTTATCTTCAGGGAGCAGAGACAGCCAGAACTATTAGGGAAACTTGTATTAGGAAGAGGTTAAAGGGAGAGCGAGGCTCGGGTCCTGCACTTACCTTCCGGGAGCAGAGGTAGCCAGACTTGCAAGGGACACTTTGCACTGGGAAGAGGATAAAGAGAGTGAGGCTTGGGGGCCTGCATGTACCTTCCAGGAACAGAGATAGCCAGACCTATGAGGACAACCACTGTTCAGGCAGGGGGCTGGGTTTGAAAATAAAAGATCAAGGGTGACGTCACAGGGAAAGTGGTAAGCTGATTGGTTGGTGAGTAACTGACATTAAGGACTGTCTTTAAATAGCTGCAACGTAATAATAATAATACTAATAATCTTTATTATTGTCACAAGTAGGCTTACGTTAACATTCTGCAATGAAGTTTCTGCGAAAATACCCTACTCGCCACATTCCAGCGCCTGTTCGGGTACACAGAGGGAGAATTCAGAATGTCCAATTCACCTAACAAGCAGGTCTTTCAGGACTTGTGGGAGGAAACTGGAGCACCCGAAGAAACCCACGCAGCCACGGGGAGAACGTGCAGACTCCTCACAGACAGTGACCCAAGTGGGAATCAAACCCAGGACCCTGACACTGTGAAACAACAGCGCTAACCACGGTGCTACCCAATAATTGAATAAGGCAACACTTAGGGAAAAGTTACTGCAGGTTTCTATACTCATACGCACGTGGCACAGGACGTAATCCCAACCATCTGCATAACACCGTAACCTCATGTTTCATGTCTCTAAAGGAAAGCAAAACAGCTACGTGAGTGCAGTTATATATTATATTTACTATAATAATAAGGAGCAGAGAAGACGGGTTCTAGGTAATGTTGGTTAATACTTGCTAATATTATTTGACATCAAAGGATTAATTTAACTTAAAGAGCAGAGCTCCAAGCCGTGGTCTGCTCTTCTTGCTCCAAGTCAGAGACCAGGAACGTTTCCAATTCCCAGCACCACCATGTGTGTGAGAGGAGTCTCCAGCTGCAGCTCCTGGAAGCCCGCGTTTCAGTGCTGGAGTGGCATCTGGGAACACTGTGGAGCATCTGCAAGGTGGAGAGTATCATGGATAGCAAGTATCGAGAGGTGGTCACACTGCAGGTTCAGACTTCACAGGCAGGGAGGGAATGGGTGGCCACCAGGCAGAGCAAGAGGGCGAGGCAGACAGTGCAGGAATCCTCTGTGGCTATTCCCCTGCAAAACAGATATACGTTTTGGATACTGTTGGGGGGTATGGCCTCTCAGGAGAAAGCAGCAGCAGTCAAGTCTGTGGCAGCAGAGTTGACTCTGCTGGACAGCTGGGGAGGAAAAGGACAAAGCAGCTGTAGTGGTGGGTGATTCAATAATGAGGAGAACTGACAGGCATTTCTGTGGCCAAAAGCACGACTCCAGAGTGGTATGTTGCCTCCGTGGTGCCAGGATCAAGGATGTCACTTAGCAGCTGTAGGGCATTCTGAAACATGAGTCTGATCAACCAGAGGTCATGGTACACACAAGTAGAAAGAGGGATGAAGCCCTGAAACATGAGTTTACGGTGTTATGCAGAAGGTTGGGATTACGTCCTGTGCTACGTGCGGATGAGTATAGAAATAGGGGGATAGGTCAGATAGACATGTGGCAGAGGGATGGTGCAGGATGGAGGGCTTTTGATACTAGGGGGTGATCACATTGCTGGGAATGTACAATAGGCTCCAAACAGTTAGGGAGAGGTAGAAGGGCAGATATGTAGGCAAATCTCAGAGAATTTAAAGAAAAATTGGGTAATAATACCAGCGTATTTCAACTTCCCCAATATTAATTGGGATAGTCACAGTGTGAAAGATTTAGAGGGGGCGGTATTTTAAAATGCATCCAGGAGAGCGTTTTATGCCAAAACGTATAAGGTCTTACAAGGGAGGGAGCGGTGCTGGATCTAGTTTTAGGGAATGAAGCCAGGCAAGTGGATGAAGTTTCAGTGGTGGAGCATTTTGGAAATAGTGACCATAACTCAATAAAAATTAAGGTAGTTCTGGAAAGGGACAAAGATACACCAGAAATTTAGGTTCTTAAGTGGGGGAGGCCAATTTTAATAAAATAAGGCAGGATCTGTCCAAAGTTAACTGGGAGCAGCTACTTGTGGGAAAACCTACTTCAGAGCCGTGGGATTCATTCAAAAAGGAAATAAAGAGAGTACAGGGCCAACCCGTTTCCATGATAGTGAAGGTTGGGAGCAGTAAGTTCAGGGAATCCTGGATGTCAAGGAATATCCAGGGTCGGATAAGGAAAAAAATGGGAGACTAATGGCAGATACCGAGGGCACCAAGTAGCAGAAGTTCGAGAGGAATGTAGAAAGTGCAGTGGGTTACTCAAGAAAGAAACTAGGAGAGAGAAGAGGGGCATAAAAATCACTGGCGGGTAAAATAAAGGAAAATCCAAAGGTGTTTTATAAGTATATTAAGGGCAGCATGTTGACCAGGGTAAGAGTAGGGCCCATGAGGGACATATGAGACAATTTATATGTGGAACTGGAATATATAGGTGAGGTTTTAAATGAGTACTTTGCATCTGTGTTCACTATGGAGAAGGATGATATAGGTATAGAAATCAGGGAGCCACATTGTAATTTACTTGAATACATAGAGACAGAGGTGGCATTAACAGTTTTAATGAGCCGAAAAGTAGACAAATCCCCAGGGCCAGATGAGATGTATCCCAGCTTGCTGTGGGAGGCAAGGGAGGAGATTGCAGTGGCTCTGACAGAAAAAAATCCAAGTCTTCTCTGGCCACAAGAGAGGTGCTAGAGCACTAGAGGACAACTACGATGGTGCTATTATTCAAGAAGGGACGAACCAGGAAATTACAGGCCAGTGAGTCTAACTTCAGTGGTAGGGAAACTACTGGAAAAGCTTCTGATGGATGGAATTAATCTCCACTTGGAGAGGCAAGGATTAGCAAGGATATTCAGCTCAGCATGGTTTTGTCAACAGGAGGTCATGTCTTGCAAAATTGATTGAACTTTTGGAGGAGGTGATTTGATGTGTACAGAAGAGGGTACGGCAGTTGATGTAGTCTACAAGGACATTAGGTGGTGTTCCACAGGGATTGGTGCTGGGTCCCTTGTTGTTTGTCGTATGCATTAATGATTTGGATGTGAATGCAGGAGGTATGATAAGTAAATTTGCAGATGACACAAAAATTGGTGGTGTGATAAATAGTAAGGAGCAAGGCCTTAGAGTATAGGGATATAGATAGACAGAAGAGGGGCTGGTTTAGCACCGTGGGCTGAACAGCTGGCTTGTAATGCAGAACAAGGCAGCAGCGCGGGTTCAATTCCCATACTGGCCTCCCCGAACAGGCGCCGGAATGTGGTGACTAGGGGCTTTTCACAGTAACTTCATTGAAGCCTACTTGTGACAATAAGCGATTATTATTATTAAGAGTGGCAAAAGGGGCAGCACGGTGGCTCAGTAGGTTAGCACTGCAGTCTCACGGCGCTGAGGTCCCAGGTTCGATCCCGGCTCTGGGTCACTGTCCGTGTGGAGTTTGCACATTCTCCCCGTGTTTGCGTGGGTTTCACCCCCAAAACCCAAAAGATGTGCAAGGTAGGTGGATTGAACACGCTAAATTGCCCCTTAATTGGAAAAAATTAATTGGGTACTCTAAATTTATAAAAAAAAAGAAAAAAAAAAATTAAGAGTGGCAAAATGAGATTTAACCATGAAAAGTGTGAGGTGGACTAACAAGACAAGGGAATGTACAATGAATGGTCGGACCTGAGGAAGTACAGAGGATCAAAGGAACCTTGGTGCGCAGGTTCACAGATCTCTGAAGGCATCAGGACAGGTAGATAAGATGGTTAAGAAGGCCTATGGGATCTTTGCCTTTATTAACAGATGTGGAGATGCTGGCGTTGGACTGGGGTGAGCACTGTAAGAAGTCATACAACACCAGGTTAAAGTCCAACAGGCTTGTTTCAAACATTAACTTTCGGAACACTGCTCCTTCCTCAGGTGAATGAATGAATGAATGAATGAATTACACATACCTCTTCATTCACCTGAGCAAGGAGCAGTGCTCCGAAAGCTAGTGTTTGAAACAAACCTGCTGGACTTTAACCTGGTGTTGTAAGACTTCTCACTTTATTAACTGGAGTATTGAATATAAGAACAGGGAGGTTATGATGGAGCTGCATAAAACACTGGGTAGGCCCCTGCTGGAGTACTGTGTACAGTTCTGGTCACCACACTATAGAAAGGAAGTGATTGAACTGGAGAGGGCGCAGAGGAGATTCACAGGATGTTGCCTGGATTGGATCGTTTCAACTATGAAGACAGACTGGACAGGTTGGGGTTGTTTTTCTTAGAGCAGAGAAGGCTGTGGAGGACCTGGTTAAGGTGTATAAAATTAGGCGGGGCATAGATATGGTGGACAGAAAGGTACTTTTCCCCTTAGTGGAGGGGTCAATAATCAGAGGGCATAGATTTAAGGTAAGGTTAGTTCAACAAATGCACACAGATTTAAAGATTAACATGGATTGGAAGTACATCTTAAATTACAATTATTTCATTGACACAAAAGTCCCTTTAAGAACACGGATCGACAGTTGTCAAATACACACATTCCACTCTGAACCCAAGTTAGTGTCTGTGGTTTTCTCCTCAGAATCGTCCCGGATCTTGATCATATCAGTGTTTTCAATCTCCACTCCCAAAACTGTGCTTTAAAGTCTTCTCTCATAATAATAATATCCCTTAGTGGCTAGCATTCTGAAATCCAGACCAGGTTTTACAAATGACTCTTTTAACCCAAGCTTCTACTCCACTTTTAACAGTGAATGCAGTCTACGATTTTACACCACCCCTTTTTATGTTTCTTTTGTCTTAACTAATTTTAACACAAACTCCAAGATCCAGCCATCTATTTCAATAATGATTTCAACTCATGTTCCATACGCTGCAGTAAAATTTCACAAACCTGAAAATCACTTCAGACATCTTTTTGGCATCTCAGCTTCTTCTTAGCTTGGTCTGTCTTTAATGGGCATTTCCAAGTTCTCGTATCTTTAGGAACATAAGAACATAAGAGCATAAGAATTAGGAGCAGGAGTAGGCCATCTGGCCCCTTGAGCCTGCTCCGCCATTCAATGAGATCATGGCTGATCTTTTGTGGACTCAGCTCCACTTTCCGGCCCGAACACAATAACCCTTAATCCCTTTATTCTTCAAAAAAAATCTATCTTTATCTTAAAAACATTTAATGAAGGAGCCTCTACTGCTTCACTGGGCAAGGGATTCCATAGATTCACAACCCTTTGAGTGAAGAAGTTCCTCCTCAACTCAGTCCTAAATCTACTTCTCCTTATTTTGAGGCTATGCCCCCTTGTTCTGCTTTCACCCGCCAGTGGAAACAACCTGCCCACATCTGTCCTATCTATTCCCTTCATAATTTTATATGTTTCTATAAGATCCCTCCTCATACTTCTAAATTCCAACGAGTACAGTCCCAGTCTACTCAACCTCTCCTCGTAATCCAACCCCTTCAACTCTGGGATTAACCTAATAAATCTCCTCTGCACACCCTCCAGTGCCAGTACGTCCTTTCTCAAGTAAGGAGACCAAAACTGAACACAATACTCCAGGTGTGACCTCACTAACACCTTATACAATTGCAGCATAACCTCCCTCGTCTTAAACTCCATTCCTCTAGCAATGAAGGACAACATTCCATTTGCCTTCTTAATCACCTGTTGCACCTGTAAATCAACTTTTTGCGACTCATGCACTAGCACACCCAGGGTCTCTCTGCACAGCAGCATGTTTTAATATTTTATCATTTAAGTAATAATCCTGTTTGCTGTTATTCCTACCAAAATGGATAACCTCACATTTGTGAACATTGTATTCCATCTGCCAGACCCTAGCCCATTCACTTAACCTATCCAAATCCCTCTGCAGACTTCCAGTATCCTCTGCACTTTTCACTTCACCGCTCACCTTAGTGTCGTCTGCAATCTTGGACACATTGCCCTTGGTCCCCAACTCCAAATCATCTATGTAAATTGTGAACAATTGTGAGCCCAACACTGATCCCTGAGGGACACCACTAGCTACTGATTGCCAACCAGAGAAACACCCATTAATCCCCACTCTTTGCTTTCTATTAATTAACCAATCCTCTATCCATGCTACTACTTTACCCTTAATGCCATGCATCTTTATCTTATGCAGCAACCTTTTGTGTGGCACCTTGTCAAAGGCTTTCTGGAAATCCAGATATACCACAACCATTGGCTCCCCGTTATCTACTGCACTGGTAATGTCCTCAAAAAATTCCACTAAATTAGTCAGGCACGACCTGCCCTTTATGAACCCATGCTGTGTCTGCCCAATGGGACAATTTCTATCCAGATGCCTCGCTATTTCTTCCTTGATGATAGATTCCAGCATCTTCCCTACTACCGAAGTTAAGCTCACTGGCCTATAATTTCCCGCTCTCTGCCTACCTCCTTTTTGAAACAGTGGTGTCACGTTTGCTAATTTCAAATCCGCCGGGACCACACCAGAGTCTAGTGAATTTTGGTAAATTATCACTAGTGCATTTGCAATTTCCCTAGCCATCTCCTTTAGCACTCGGGGATGCATTCCATCAAGGCAAGGAGATTTATCTACCTTTAGCCCCATTAGCTTGCCCATCACTACTTCCTTAGTGATAACAATCCTCTCAAGGTCCTCACCAGTCATAGCCTCATTTCTATCAGTCACTGGCATGTTATTTGTGTCTTCCGTGAAGACCGACCCAAAAAACCTGTTCAGTTCCTCAGCCATTTCCTCATCTCCCATTATTAAAACTCCCTTCTCATCCTCTAAAGGACCAATATTTCCTTAGCCACCCTTTTTTTGTTTTATATATTTGTAGAAACTTTTACTATCTGTTTTTATATTCTGTGCAGGTTTACTCTCATAATCTATTTTACTCTTCTTTATCGCTTTTTTAGTAGCTTTCTGTTGCCCCCTAAAGATTTCCCAGTCCTCTAGTCTCCCACTAATCTTTGCCACTTTGTATGCTTTTCCCTTCAATTTGATACTCTCCCTTGATGTCCTCAGCATCGTGGATGCTCCAAAGTGAGTTCATCCGCAGCTCCAGAGCCGTCAAGCCATCTAACAGGAGCTACAACTGAACACACTTCTTGCACATGAAGGAGCCAGGGACAGTGGATGTGCCACTGACCTCCCACATCGCACACGAGGAGCATGACACGGGTCTGGGATCTCCTGCCATGTCTTAAACCTTCGGTAAACTTATACAACTACAATTTCAAAAAACAAAAGAAAAAATAAATAAATTAAACAATGAAAAGTAAAACTACTTACCAGTCACTTACCAGGAGTAAAAAGCACCTCCTCCCCACCCAGCTTCGAATTCCCACCTAGCTTCAAATTTCCAAACTCACTCTTGGTTGTGCCTCACTCTGGCTGTGTCTTCTCTGTCGCACTGGGAGAGCTCACTGAGCATTCAGATGCTCTCTGGTTCTCTCCCACTTACCTTTCCTGATTACCTCACTGCACCAAATTACCAAGTTCCAACTTCCCACTCTGGATGTGCCTCACTCCGGCTGTGTCTCCTCGACTTGCGTAAATCTTTACCTCAAATTACTTGGAAACTTCTCTTAATTTCTCTAGTTTCCTTAACTAGCTGCATTTCTGATCTCTGCACTTGTTTTCTTCACCACTTTTCCGTGGCATAGTTTATCTTCAAGCAAAGCTGACAGAGATGCTCCATCTCCCTCTAAACTAACTGCTTCTAGGAGAGCTGTGAGAGTTTCCTTCTCTTTCACTATCTATCTTCAACTGCAATCAAATTAACAAAACTAAAACATAAAAGCTTCTCTCCCTTACAAGGCCCCAGTTGCTAAGCAACGACTTATCCTTCTCCAGGCTTTAATTTACTCTCCACACTGCAACCCTCTACAAGCACAATAGAATCACAGTTGGAACTTAACCAAACCCTACACATACAAATACCTTGGACCAGCATGAATCTAACAATAGGTTTTACCCTTCCGGGCACAGAAATATTAAATAAAACCCACTTAAACTATCAGCGGGATTTACCAACCATCCTGCCGCATGTTTTTTGATGGCAGAAGCAGCCCGCCAGCGAGATCTACCGGTCCCGCAGTTGTCAACGGAATTTCTCGCCGGAGTGAACAACCGGTTAATCACGCCCTTTATCTTCTTTGTCATATTTACCAATACAAACATAAATCCATTAAAATTAACTTTATTGTTCTAACAGCGGTCTGAGCAGACATTGACAACCTGATTTCATATAATTATTTTCTTCAGAATCATTCTGGCTATTCAATTATTTGAAGAACACAGGAACAATAAAACTGCTTTAATATGTGAAAGATTAACAGAAATACCGAGTCTAGGGTACTTTTTTTTATTTGAGCTCAGAAAATTAAAGGGTGACCTGATTAAGATCTTCAGGATCTTGAAGATCATAAGATGGTAGGTGGTGATCGTTTAAATTTATCGATCATTCAACCAACAAAGAAACGTGATACATTTAGGGTAATCATTAAATAAAAGCAAGTTATTTACCGATGACAGCTACAATATGAAAGCAGAGACCTGGGAAATAAAAAAAAGGTATGGTTATTTGAAAAATATTGATATTAAAAGTGCATAGCAATCAGGAGAGCTAGATTAGATGGACAAGAAGAATGGTCAATGATTGGATTATCTAAATGGTCTGTTTTTGTGTTGTGGCATTCACTGATTTGATGGTATATAGTTCTTTGTATCAGTCTTTTCAAAACAAGTTGATAGTTTGTCCTTTGTCGAGGTGTGGACACGGTCACTGTATATTGATTGAAATCCGTACAATTGCGCCTTGCACCGCAGAAATAATTTGTCACACATGTGGTTTGGTCCTCACCTTTTTCCATTAAAACGCATTCATCTAACATCCTGCTTTCTCTCCCCATTGACCTCCAACAAATGAGCCAGTCACAGTAACATATGTAATGGTTCTGCAGGTCAAGGTATTCCTTCTCTGTCAAAGACATCAATAGGGCAAAATTTATAGTTCTGCCAGAATTGAATTAAATGTGCTGATGGGGACTGGATGCCCTTTCATCAGGGGACTTGATACGAGAAAGGATTGATACCCCGGTCAATGATCTTTTACTGGCAACAGGTTTGCTGACTTTAAAAAACAATAGGAAATCTGCAATGCATGAGCACCTTGACACATAATTCTGTGCCATTTTGTAACTTGGATAGCAACAAAACTGGTATTAATATTGTGCCTTTGTTTGCTTTTACTACACAGAGTGGCAGAAAAAAATAACATAAATAGATGTTCTAACTGTTTACACAATGGCTCACGTAGCCAAGCTACTTATCTAGTCTAATGTGGCTCAGTGCACCTTCATTTTTAATGCTTTCTGTACTTGTGACCAATTTAAAGTGTTCTTACTGCTGTACATTTTTTCCTTTGATGCTGCCAATTGTTTTCACGGCTCGTCTCCTGAATAATCTAGCTCAGGCAACCTTTGTGTGTGAATATTAGGCAGCAAGTCTTACCAGGTTATTTTGTTGGAAATTTTCCAATTACGAGATTTTAATGAACATCTCAAGGTATTTCACAGGACCATTATAAAAGAAAATTGTAAGGAGATACGAGGGCAGATGACCAACATCTTTGTTTCAAGGAAACTCTTAAAGGAGGAAAGAGAAGTATAGAGGTCAAGACATTTAGGCAGGGTATTAGAGAGCTAAGGGCTTTGGCAGGTGAAAGCATGGCCATCAGTACTGGAGTGATTAAAATCGGACAAGTTCAAGAGGCTAGCATTAGTCGAGGGTCAGTCAAAAGTGAGTTTAACTAGTCAAGCCTAGAAGTAATAAAAGCACAAATGAGAGTTTCAACAGATGATGAGCTAAGACTGAGAAAGAACCAGTAAATGTTATTGTTGTGTCATAGTTGTATTGCCACTGGACTATTACTCCAGAGACCCAGTGTAATGCACTGGGGTCCCAGGTTTGAATCCAGCCATGGCAGATGGAGACATTTAAATTCAATAAAAATCTGGAATTAAATGTATAATGATGACCGATTGTCGTAAAAACCCATCTGGTTCACTAATATCCTTTTTAAGGAAGGAAAGCTGTCACCCTTACCCTGTCTGGCCCACATGTGATTCCAGACCCACACAGTGATGCTATTGATGCTTAGCTGCCTATTCTCTGAAATGGCCTGGCAAGCCACTCATATCAAGGGCAATTAGGGAGGGGAAACAATTGCTGGCCCAGGCAGCGACACCCACATCCCAAGAATTAATAAAACTTTTTTAAAATGTGGCCTTCGTGATAGCACCATTGGAAGCTCCATTTAAAAAAAAAATCTTTATTGTCACAAGTAGGCTTACATTAACACTGGAATAAAGATACCGTGAAAAGCCCCTAGTCGCCACATTTTGGCACCTGTTTGGGTACACAAGGGAGAATTCAGAATATCCAATTTACATGACAGCACATCTTTTGGAACTTGTGGGACGAAACCAGAGGACCTGGAGGAAACCAATGCAAACACGGGAAGAATTATAAATTATAACACTACATAGAAACATACATGTAGAAAATAGAAGTAGGAGGAGGCCATGTGGCCCTTTGAGCCTGCTTCGCCATTCATTAGTATCATGGCTGATCATCAAGTTCAATACCCTGATCCGCCTTTCCCCTATATCCCTTGATTAATTTAGCCGCAGGAGCTATATCTAATTCCTTCTCGAAATTACACAACGTCTGCGCTGAGGACCCAGGTTCGATCCCAGCTCTGAGTCACTGTCCATGTGGAGTTTGCACATTCTTCCCTTGTCTGCATGAGTCTCACTGCAAAACCCAAAGATGTCCAGGTAGGTGAATTGGCCATGCTAAATTACCCCTTAATTGGAAAAAAAATTTTTTTTTATAAATGTTTTTATTCAGTTTTCGTATTTTATATTGAACAAATTACAAATTGTTAGGAGAGAGAAAAAAAAAAACAAACAAAAACAAACACGCAAAAATTAACACACATATTTACAGGTAAGCATCTTCGTAGTAGTAACTGCGCCCCCCCCCCCTCCCCCCCTCAACATGTTTATTTAGCTTGGTTTTGGGCCTTAGCTAGCCATCGAACCCCCGTAACGAACCTGTAGCCCCCCCCCCCCTCCCGCTACCTTCCCCCGACTATTCTTCCTCTTGTACATTGGCCACAAATAGGTCCCGGAACAGTCGCATGAATGGCTCCCACGTTCTGTGGAAGCCGTCGTCCGACCCTCGGATGGCAAATTTGATTTTCTCCATTTGGAGAGATTCCGAGAGGTCGGACAGCCAGTCCGCAGCTCTGGGCGGTGCTGCTGACCGCCAGCCAAACAGGATTCTACGGCGGGCGATCAGGGAGGCAAAGGCAAGGGCATCCGCCCTCCTCCCCAGGAATAGATCTGGCTGTTCTGAAACCCCGAAGACCGCCACTATCGGGCATGGCTCCACCCTCACTCCCACCACTTTGGACATTACCTCGAAGAAGGCTGTCCAGTACTCCACGAGTCTGGGGCAGGACCAGAACATGTGGGCGTGGTTGGCCGGGCCTCTTTGGCACCGTTCACATCTGTCTTCCACCTCCGGGAAGAACCTACTCATACGGGTTCTTGTTAAGTGGGCTCTATGTACCACTTTTAGTTGCGTCAGGCTGAGCCTTGCGCACGTGGAGGTGGAGTTGACCCTATGCAGTGCTTCGCTCCAGAGTCCCCACCCGATCTCCATCCCCAGGTCGTCCTCCCATTTCCTCCTTGTTGCGTCCAGTACGGTGTCGTCCCTATCTACCAGTCGGTCATACATGTCACTACAGTTCCCTTTCTCTAGGATACTTGCGTCCAGTAGGTCTTCCAGTAGTGTCTGTCATGGCGGTTGTGGGTACGTCCTTGTCTCCTTTCGTAGGAAGTTTTTGAGCTGCAGGTACCGTAGCTCGTTCCCCCCAGCTAGCTGAAATTTCTCTGTCAGTTCGTCCAGTGTTGCGATCCTGTCGTCCGTGTATAGGTCCCTGACTGTCAGTGTCCCCCCGTCCTGCCTCCACCTTTTGAAGGTGGCGTCGGTCAGTGCTGGTTTGAACCTATGGTTGTTGCAGATGGGAGCCCTGTTCGACATTTTGGTCAGGCCAAGTTGCTGCCGCAGTTGGTTCCAGGATTGGAGGGTGGCTGTCACCACTGGGCTGCTGGAGTGTTTTTTGGGTGGGGATGGGAGTGCTGCCGTGGCGAGGGCCCGGAGGGAGGTTCCCATGCAGGAGGCCTCCTCCGCACGCACCCACTCAGCTTCTGGCTCCTGGATCCATCCCCTTACTCGCTCGGCTGTTGCTGCCCAGTGGTAGAATTGTAGATTCGGGAGGGCTAACCCTCCCCTGGTTTTTGTTTTTTGTAAGACCTTCTTTGGGATCCTAGCATTTTTACCCCCCCATACGAACGCCATGATGAGTTTGTCCAGCGCTTTGAAAAAGGCCTTGGGGATGTAGATCGGAATGGATCTAAACAGGAAGAGGAACCTGGGCAGTACGTTCATTTTGATCGTCTGAACTCTCCCCGCGAGGGAGAGCGGGAGTGTGTTCCATCTTTGCAGGTCCTTTTTAACTTCCTCCGTCAGGCTGGTGAGGTTCCATTTGTGGATCCCTTTCCAGTCATGGGCTATTTGGATCCCCAGGTAGCGGAATTTATGTCGGGCTTGTTTGAACGGCAGCCCCTTTAGTGCTGCCCCCCCCCCCCCCCCTTGCGGGTGTAATGGGAAGATCTCACTTTTGCTCATGTTGAGTTTGTAGCCCGAGAAGGCTCCAAACTCTTTCAGGAGCGCGATGATTCCGTCCATGCTGCTTTGTGGGTCCGAGATATAGAGGAGCAGATCATCCGCATAGAGTGAGACTCTGTGCTCTCTACCTCCCCTTCGGATCCCCCTCCAATTTTTTGCTGCCCTGAGCGCGATTGCTAGCGGTTCGATTGCTAGTGCGAACAGCAGCGGGGACAGTGGGCATCCTTGTCTGGTGCCCCTGTGCAGCTGGAAGTATTGGGAGTTGGTATTGTTGGTCTGTACACTCGCCATGGGAGCGTTGTACAGGAGCTTTACCCAAGCGGTGAACCCTGTTCCAAGCCCGAACCGCTCCAGTACCTCTATGAGGTATTTCCATTCGACTCTGTCGAAGGCCTTTTCTGCGTCCAGGGAGACGATCACCTCTTGTGTTCTCTCCCCGGAGGGGGTCATTATCACGTTCAGCAGGCGCCTGATGTTCGCGGTCAGCTGTCTACCTTTGACAAAGCCCGTCTGGTCCTCTGTGACCACCTCAGGTACACAGTCTTTTAGCCTTTTGGCTAGGATTTTGGCCAGTATTTTGGCGTCTGCATTCAGCAGAGATATGGGTCTGTATGACCCACATTCCGTTGGGTCTTTGTCTTTCTTAGGTATCAGCGAGATTGAGGCCTGTGCTAACGTGGGTGGCAACGTGCCCCTAGCTAGCGAGTCTGTGAACATGTGCGGGGCCAGCGCTGTCGCAAATTTTTTGTAGAAGTCCGCCGGGAATCCGTCCGGTCCCGGCGCCTTCCCCGCCTGCATGGAGCTAATGCTGTCCATGATCTCTCCCAGTGCTAGTGGTGCTTCCAGATCCCGTTTTCTGCCCTCTCCCACAACTGGTATGTTCAGTCCGTCAAGAAACCGGTTCATCCCAGCCTTCCCCGTTGGGGGCTCTGAGGTGTACAGCTCTTGGTAGAAGGCCTTGAAGGTTTTGTTAATCTTCTCTGGTTCTGTTTCCAACGTGCCTCTGGTATCTCTGATTTGCGCGATTTCTCTGCTGGCTGCCTGCTTTCTCAGCTGGTGGGCCAACAGGCGGCTGGCTTTGTCTCCGTGTTCGTATAGGGCCCCGCGTGCCTGGCGGAGTTGGTGTACTGCTTTCCTGGTGGAGAGCAGGTCAAAGTTCCTTTGTAATTCTTTTCTCTCCGCCAGGAGTTCTACAGTCGGGGCCTCGGAGTATTTATGGTCTACCTCCAGTATGGAGTCGACCAGCTTCTGCCTAGCCACCCTTTCCTCCCTATCTCTTTGCGCTTTGTAGGCTATGATTTCCCCTCTTAGTACGGCCTTAAGCGCTTCCCAGAACGTGGAGGGTGAGACCTCCCCGTTTTGGTTGATCTCAGTGTACTCCGCTATGGCCTGCGCTATCCTTTCGCTGAAGGCCTTGTCAGCTAGTAAGGCACCGTCCAACCTCCATTTGGGGCGCTGGGCCCTTCCCGTCTCTAGCCGCACATCCATGTAGTGTGGAGCGTGGTCTGATATCACAATTGCGGAGTATTCCACCTTGTCTATCTCTGGAAGCACCGTTTTCCCCACCACAAAGAAGTCAATTCTGGTGTACACGTTGTGTACTGGGGAGAAGAAAGAGAATTCTTTCTCCCCCGGGTGGGCGAATCTCCAGGGGTCTACTGCTCCCATCTGCTCCATATAGTGGCTGAGTTCCCTTGCCATGTTTGAGGTTTTCCCCGTTCTGGGGTTTGATCTGTCCGTCGTTGGGTCCTGTACACAGTTGAAGTCCCCCCCCATGATTAGTCGGTGCGTCGCTATGTCCGGGATTTCTGCCATGGTCTTTTGGATGAAGCTCGTGTCGTCCCAGTTGGGCGCGTACACGTTAACTAGAACTACCGGCGCCCCATCCAGGGCCCCGCTGACCATGACATACCGTCCCCCTGGGTCCGTAACCGTCTTTGTCGCCCTAAACATTGTCCTCTTGCCAATCAGGATCGCCACCCCCCTGGCCCTTGCCCCATAACAGGAATGATAGGTTTGTCCCACCCAGCCCTTTCTTACCCGCAGTTGGTCCCGCTCCCTCAAGTGCGTCTCTTGGAGGAAGACTATGTCGGCCCTCATGTTTCTAAGGTGGGTGAGGACTCTAGATCTCTTCACTGGGCCGTTAAGTCCCCTTACGTTCCAGGTGACTATTCTGGTGGGGGGCTTCTGCCCCCTTGCTCCTGTGGGGTTAACCATATTTGTCCGGTGGACGCGCCCCTGCCCTCTGGGGTTTCCCTATGTTAGGGGGCCGTCCAGGATGTCCACTATCACTGCTCTCCCCATGCGGTCGGGTCCCTGCGCTCCGGGGTTCCCCCTTGTCCCGGGGACACCCGCCATGGCCGTCCACTTTGTGTCCGCCACGCGGGTAGTCCCCTGCACTCCGGGGGGCCCCTTCACCCACAGACCGTACTGGGTGGGTGCTTGCAGCAGTTCCCTGTTTCGAGCCCTTGTCTGTGGCACTTTGTGGCCCTATTCCCTTACTGGCCTCTTTTGTCCCTTCGTCCCTGCGTTTCCCCTCCCTGGTCTCTCGCCCCCCGGGTGCCCCCCCCCCCCGCTCTATCCCTTTCGGGGATACCCCTGTGTACCCCTCCATTGCCCCTCTCTCCCCCATTCCTGTCCCCATTTGCTCTCCCACCTTTGATGGGTGATCCCCCCCCTCCCCTGCCTGGCGCCTTCCCCCCTGTTGGGGGTGCGCTGCGGCCCTGCTCTGTTGCGCGCCCCCTTCGCTAGCTTTCCTGCTAGCACGGTGGCTCCCCTCTCGGAGGTTGCTGTCCCGCTTCCCCTCTCCCCTCTCCAGTACTCCCGTTCCCTCGTGCCGGGGCCTGGCCTCCCACCTGGAGCGGGCCCTAGGGCATTGGGTTGTTTTCCGTTCTGGGTGTTTCTGCCAGGGGGGAGGGGGCTGGCTTTGCCTCGCCCCTCCCCACCCCCCCGTCGGCATGACGTGTCTCCTTGCCATGGGCCCCTCGTCCCTACTTCCCATGGCGTTTTTCCAGCCCGTGCTCCTCGACGAATCTATTCGCCTCGGCAGGGGCTGTAAAGAAATATTCCTTGTGTTGGTATGTGACCCAGAGTTTTGCTGGGTACAGCATACCAAAACGTACTTTGTTCTTATAGAGAGCTGCTTTCGCTCTGTTGAACTCCGCCCGTCTCTTAGCTATGTCCGCTTCAAAATCCTCGTAGATTCGGATGGCGTGCCCGTCCCAATTGCAGGCTCTATTCTCCTTGGCCCAGCGCAGGATTGTCTCCCTATCCCGGTACCGGTGCAGTCTGGCTATAACTGCTCTCGGTTTTTTCCCCTTCCTTGGGCTTCGGGCGCAGTGACCGATGAGCTCTGTCCATTTCCGGTGGGGTGGGAAAAGTTTCCCGCCCCACTAAGGAGCCCAGCATCGCAGCCACGAATGTTGTGGGATTTCTACCCTCTATCCCCTCTGGCAGGCCCACTATCTTGATATTTTGCCTTCTCGAGCTGATCTCCTGGTCGTCTACCCTGCCCTTCAGGCTCCCCTGTGTTGCACTCAGTTTCACCATTCCCCTCTCCAGGGATATGACCCGGTCGCTCGCGTCAGTCGCTGCCTTCTCCAGCTCTTTAATGGTTGCCCCCTGGGCTTCCAGTATCTTCCCTTGGGCTTCCAGTATCTTCCCTTGGGCATCCACTTTCTTCTCCAATCTGGTCAGAACCTGCTGCACCCCTGACATGGCCCTGGTCGCTGCTGCCTGTGCTGCGGCCTCTGCGTCTGCTTTTAACTCTGCCTTGAATGCCTGCAGCTGCTCCCTCACCACCTCGGCAAAGGCTTCCTTCCAATTCACGCCCCCCTCTAACCCCAGGGGAGAGGTTGCCCGCCCGTCCAGCTCTTCTGGATGCGGCGAAGCATCCTTCCCGCCGCTTCGCGTGTTGACTCGTTCGCCCGAGCTGGCTTTCCCTTTGCCCAGTCTACTTCCGGTGCCCCCTTTCTCTTGGCTCCTTTCTGGCACTTTTTTCTCCCCCTTCCCCTTCATCTTTTCTTCTCTCCTTGTTCTTCTTTTTCCCCCTTTTCCGCACCCTATTTTTATTTTATTTATTATTATATATCTATATATGTATATATATATATATATATATATTTTTTTTTTTTAATTTATTTCCCCTACCCCTTTTCTCTTTACCAGTTTTCTTTTGGGAAGAACAGAAATACAAGTCTCTTTTTTTCTTTTTTCCCCACTCAACCAGGAGAGAGTCCCTTTGTCTTTGCCACGTGGTGGTCACAGCAGTTGGGAGGAGGGGGGAGGGGCGAGTGGGCCGGTGGTCGCTGCTGGTTGGGGGGGGGGGGGGGTCCCCGCTGCTGGTTGGGGGGGGGGGTTGTGTCCCCGCTGCTGGCTGGGGGGGGGGGTTGTGTCCCCGCTGCTGGCTGGGGGGGGGGGGGGGTTGTGTCCCCGCTGCTGGCTGGGGGGGGGGTTGTGTCCCCGCTGCTGGCTGGGGGGGGGGGGGGAGAGAAGAGGGGCCGCCGCCGCCGCACCGCCCCTGGCCCGCGGGGGGGGGGGGGGGGGGGGGGGGGAAGAAGAGGGGCCGCCGCCGCCGCACCGCTCCTGGCCCGCGTGGGGGGGGGGGGGGGGGAGAGAGAAGAGGGGCCGCCGCCGCCGCACCGCTCCTGGCCCGCGTGGGGGGGGGGGGGGGAGGAAGAGAAGAGGGGCCGCCGCCGCCGCACCGCTCCTGGCCCGCGTGGGGGGGGGGGGGGAGAGAAGAGGGGCCGCCGCCGCCGCACCGCTCCTGGGTCGCGTGGGGGGGGGGAGAGAAGAGGGGCCGCCGCCGCACCGCTCCTGGCCCGCGTGGGGGGGGGGGGGGGGGGAGGGAGAGGGGATGGACCTGCTGCTGTTGGGCCCCCCTGTCGCCGCTCCGGCTCCTCCGCTCCGGCTCCTCCGCTCCCGCTCCGGCTCCTCGGCTCCGGCTCCTCGGCTCCCGCTCCGGCTCCTCGGCTCCTCGGCTCCTCCGCCCCGGCTCCTCGGCTCCTCGGCTCCTCGGCTCCCCGGCTCCTCGGCTCCTCCGCTCCGGCTCCTCGGCTCCTCGGCTCCCCGGCTCCTCGGCTCCTCGGCTCCCCGGCTCCTCGGCTCCCCGGCTCCTCGGCTCCTCCGCTCCGGCTCCTCCGCTCCGTCTCCTCGGCTCCCGCTCCGGCTCCTCCGCCGTCCGGCCTGTCGGGGGGGGGGGGGGGGGGGCTGTTCCTCCTGCTGTCCACCGCTTGCGGGAGCCCCTCTCCCTGCGACCTCCTCGCTCGCCGCCCGGAAGTCAAGTCTCTAATTGGAAAAAAAATGAAGTGGGTACTCTAAATTTATTATAAAAAAAGAAATTACGCAATGTTTTGGCCTCAACTACTTTCTGTCATAATGAATTCCACAGATTCACCAGTCTCTGGGTGAAGAAGTTCCTCCTCACCTCAGTCATAAAAGGTATACCTCATATCCTCAAACTGTGACCCTTAGTTCTGGACTCCCCCACCATCAAAAGCTTTCTTTCCGAATCGATCCTGTCCAATCCTGTTACCATGTTTTACGTTTCTATGAGATACCCTCTCACTCTTCTCAACTCAAATGAATATAATCCTAAATGATTTACGGCGTGATTTTCCGCACCCGGGAGAAATCGTGAGGCTGGCGTCAAAAACGGGAATCGATTCTGGTCCCCGGTCGGGGCTAGCATCCCGCGGCCGTGAACTCCGGCATCGCGGGCTTAACGAATTTCGTTAAGCCCGCTAGCCAGAGTTTGCGACGGCTGACGCGTCACATGACATCAGCCGCGCATGCGCGGATTGGACGACTCCAACCCGCGTATGCGCGGATGACGTCATCACGCATTTGCGTGAAACCCGCGCATGCGCGGGCCGGTATGCCCCTCAGCCGCCCCGCGAATGGATACAGCGGGGCGGCGGAAGTATAAAGAGTGCACGGGGTAAGTACCCGCTGCCCGCGATTGGTGCCCACCGATCGCGGGCCCATGGCACCCTTGGCACGGCCGTGGTACAGCCGTGCCAATCGGTGCCATGGTTCCCCAGATCGGGACTTTACGGCCGTTTTTACGAACGGTCAGACCAGGTGTGTTTGACGTTCATAAAAACGGTCGTAAAGGCCTTGGAATTCGGCCCATCGGCCAGCTGAGAATTGCTGCTCGCCGTAAAAAAACGGCGGGCAGCGATTCGTGTCGGGAGGTGGGCGTGGGGGGGGGGAGAATAGCGGGAGGGCGTCAGACCAGCGTGGCCATAAAAATTTACGCCGCCCGCTATTCTCCGCACCGCCGTGAGTGCGGAGAATTGCGCCCTTAGTCTTTCCTCATATGACAGTCGCGCCATCCCAGGAATCAGCCAGGTAAACCTTTGCTGTACTCCCTCCATAGCAAGAACATCCTTCCTCAGATAAGGACACCAAAACTGCACACAATACTCCAGATGTGACCTCACCAGTGCCCTATACAATTGCAGGAAAACATTTCTAGTCCAACACTCAAATCCTCTCGCTATGAAGGTCAGCATACCATTTGCCTTCTTTACCGCCTGCTGTACCTGCGTGCTTACTTTCAGCAACTGATGCACAACACCAACGTCTCGCTGAGCATCCACCTCTCTCAATTTACACCCATTCAAATAATAATTTGCCTTCCTATTTTTGCTATCGAAGTGGCTAACCTCACATTTATCCACATTATACTGCCTCTGCCATGAATATACCCACCCACTCAGCCTGTCTACTATCATTGTAAAAGTCTTGTTAAGCCACAAACCGTCACCTGGAAGAGGAATGGAATTGGCTGCTCGGTGCAGTTTCCCATACTTAATTTAAGGAATTTCTGTTAATCCAGGTAAACAGTTTGCCAATTTAGAAACATTGGAGGAAGTGGAGCTCGGGGTCAGGTATGTATTATCAGCATACATGTGGAAACTGATGATGTTTTTTCAAATGGTGTTGCTGAGGCGGAGTATACAAGTATGCAGTGAAGAAATAGGAGGGAGACACGGCAAATCGTTGGGGGATACCAGATATAATAGTGTGGGTAACAGTGCAGATAGTCACAGTCCAGCTGACTGTCTCCTCCTTATCCAGGACTGCTGAGGTTAATTTTATGATATTTTCACAATTCCTGTCAAGACCACCATATCTGGCTCCTTTCTGATCTATATGTTTCAGTATCACACTTGGTTGTTACCAATTGGTCTTTACCAATTAACGTCAAGAATTGACTGGCAGCACTCTTTTGCCAATCATGAAAACAGCTGATAGTCCCTGAATCATGATGATCAAAAATATTCAACACTACTCCGTGCAAGACTTAGGATGCATCGGATGGGGAGGGAAACTGCAGGGGATGGACACAATAGAAATGTGGAGCTTGTTCAAGGAACAGCTACTGCATGTCCTTGATAAGTATGTACCTGTCAGGCAGGGAGGAAGTGGTCGAGCGAGGGAACCGTGGTTTACTAAAGTAATTGAAACACTTGTCAAGAGAAAGAAGGAGGCTTATGTAAAGATGAGACGTGAAGGTTCAGTTATGGCGCTCAAGAGTTACAAGTGAGCTAGGAAGGACCTAAAGAGAGAGCTAAGAAGAGCCAGGAGGGGACTTGAGAAGTCTTTGGTAGGTAGGATCAAGGATAACCCTAAAGCTTTCTATAGATATGTCAGGAATAAAAGAATGACTAAGGTAAGAGTAGGGCCAGTCAAGGACAGTAGTGGGAAGTTGTGCGTGGAGTGTGAGGAGATAGGAGAGGTGCTAAATGAATATTTTTCGTCAGTATTCACACACGATAAAGACAATGTTGTCGAGGAGAATACTGACATACAGGCTAATAGACTAGAAGGGCTTGAGGTTCATAAGGAGGAGGTGTTAGCAATTCTGGAAAGAGTGAAAATAGATAAGTCCCCTGGGCCGGATGGCATTTATCCTAGGATTCTCTGGGAAGCTGGGGAGGAGATTACTGAGCCTTTGGCTTTGATCTTTAAGTCATCTTTGTCTACAGGAATAATGCCAGAAGACTGGAGGATAGCAAATGTTGTCCCCTTGTTCAAGAAGGGGAGTAGAGACAACCCCGGTAACAACAGACTGACGTCTGTTGTTGGCAAAGTCTTGGAAAGGTTTATAAGAGATAGGATGTATAATCATCTGGAAAGGAATAATTTGATTAGAGATAGTCAACATGGTTTTGTGAAGATTAGGTTGTGCCTCACAAACCTTATTGAGTTCTTTGAGAAGGTGACCAAACAGGCGGATGAGGGTAAAGCAGTCGATGTGGTGTATATGGATTTCAGTAAAGCGTTTGATAAGGTTCCCCATGGTAGGCTATTGCAGAAAATACGGAGGCATGGGGTTCAGGGTGATTCAGCAGTTTGGATCAGAAATTGGCTAGCTGCAGGAAGACAAAGGGTGGTGGTTGATGGAAAATGTTCAGACTGGTGTCCAGTTACTAGTGGTGTACCACAAGGATCTGTTTTGCGGCCGCTGCTGTTTGTCATTTTTATAAATACCTGGAGGAGGGCGTAGAAGGATGGGTGAGTAAATTTGCAGATGACACTAAAGTCGGTGGAGTTGTGGACAGTGCGGCAGGATGTTACAAGTTACAGAGGAACATAGATAAGCTGCAGAGCTGGGCTGAGAGGTGGCAAATGGAGTTTAATGCAGAAAAGTGTGAGGTGATTCATTTTGGAAGGAATAACAGGAAGACAGAGTACTGGGCTAAAGGTAAGATTCTTGGTAGTGTGGATGAGCAGAGAGATCTCGGTGTCCATGTACATAGATCCCTGAAAGTTGCCACCCAGGTTGAAAGGGTTGTTAAGAAGGCGTACGGTGTGTTAGCTTTTATTGGTAGAAGGATTGAGTTTCAGAGCCATGAGGTCATGTTGCAGTTGTACATAACTCTGGTGCGGCTGCATTTGGAGTATTGCGTGCAGTTCTGGTCGCCGCATTATAGGAAGGATGTGGAAGCATTGGAAAGGGTACAGAGGAGATTTACAAGAATGTTGCCTGGTATGGAGGGAAGATCTTATGAGGGAAGGCTGAGGGACTTGAGGCTGTTTTCGTTAGAGAGAAGAAGGTTAAGAGGTGACTTAATTGAGGCATACAAGATGATTAGAGGATTAGATAGGATGGACAGTGAGAGCCTTTTTCCTCGGATGGTGATGCCTAGGGACATAGCTTTAAATTGAGGGGAGATAGATATAGGACAGATGTCAGAGGTAGGTTCTTTACTCAGAGAGTAGTAAGGGCGTGAATGCCCTGCTTGCAACAGTAGTGGACTCGTCAACATTAAGGGCATTCAAATGGTCATTGGATAGGCATATGGATGATAAGGGAATAGTGTAGATGGGCTTTAGAGTGGTTTTACAGGTCGGTGCAACATCGAGGGCCGAAGGGCCTGTACTGCGCTGTAATGTTCTATGTTCTAATTGCCACGGACCTATTTCTTGGTATGGATTACTGGAAATTAGCAATTGTTATGTTATGTTATTCAAGGAAAATACGGAACTCTGTTGTTACTTGCATGTATACATATATTTCTAGAGTGTCAGATCGCTCACTACTGCACTGCAGTCTGTACATCAAACTAACAATGTATTATTCTACCACCCACAAAGAGAGCTGCAACAAATACAGTCAATGTCAGCTCCAATATTTTCGTCTAAAAGTATGATTATTTCAAACTTCTGGGAACCACAAGGCACAACATCAATAGCTTTATTGGGCGTTGAATTACTTGTTTGTCACCATAAGTAGGACATAAAAGTATGGGTCAGCTGACTTTCAACATAATTAAGCAGTTTATTGATGTACATACAATCCATAGTATAGAATATGCTATTGTAAAATGTAACGTTGTCAGGCCTTGTGATTTAATGCCTGATGCATTTCGACAAAAAATCTCGTAAACTCAGAGAAACCTTCTGGTATTTACACAGAAAATGCTCTCCAACTCAAAGGCCAGTGACAGATGTGGCTAGAGCAAAGACATATCAGACTAGAATGGTCTTTCATAATATGGTCAAAGCGAAGGAGTGTGTATTAGAGGACACATCACACAGGACCCTTGACACAGAAAGGGAGATTTCCCCCCTTCCTTTCGTCATACTCTCTGTAAAATAGTAGGGAAAAATTACAGGACAGTTTCTACCTTTAGTTCTACCCATTTATATCGTGCTCCATGGTTATACTTTACTCGATCCCTCAGGTGAACACTTCCTACAGGAATCAGTCCAATGTTGTTCCCAATTCCTAGTGGCTTGCTGTCTTTTCTTGCTGGGTAACTTTAAATCCTCAAGAGGACTTTCATGGTATGAGTTTCCTGGCAATCCCTTCATCACGGTAAAATTAGGTGAATATGCCAGTCTTATTTAAATCTGCCTAAAAATTGATGTCTTCAACCTGAGCATGGCATTTCTAAATTCTTCGTGGTGAACAATGAAGATGGGGTGCCTCTGTCTCTGGGCACTGAGAAACAATCTGCAGAGTGGCGAGAGAATCTCGTCCTGTATTCTTTATACCAGAGTGGCAGCACATTTCTGTGGACTTCTTTTTATCATTATGAACTACACTGCAAAAATTGGTTCCAACCAGTTGCCATCAAACATAAGTACTAGTTAAGCAAAAAACAAGTTTAATTTTAACTTCCAGTGGTGGCATAATATGAGGGAGGCTGTGGCCTAGTCGCTGACCTACTAATGCAAAGACCCAGATTAAGACTCTGGGAACCTGGGTTCAAATCCCACCACGGCAGATGGTGAAATTTGACTCTTAAATGCCCTCAGTGTCTTATCTTGAGATTATGTTCCCATGTTACAGACACCAAAGCCAAGGCAACTAACTTTCAAAGCAGAGTAACACCAATGCAATGTTCACCTAATTTTTTTATAACTTAACATTACCACTAATGATGTAATTTCATAAATGCCAACATGTTGAAATACCGAATTCCTCAAATGAACAAAATCCATTGATGAACAAACAATGGGCTGGATTCTCTGATTGCTGACGCCGAAATCGCGTCCAACGACCAGCTGGAGAATCCAAGTTTCTGACGAAATCGGGGGCGGTGCTGCTTTCACAATGCCCTCTCCAAAGCTACGGATCGACGGCCTCAGGACATTGCCTGTGGCTCGCCCCCGATGCAACAGCGTGGGTCTCTCATGGTCTCATCCATCGGGAATTTGGCTTGGCGGCTACGAACACAGTCCAGCACCGCCACAGTCGGGGAGGGCTAATCTGCGGGCAGGTGGGAACATTATTCAAGGCTGGGGGCACTGTGGTGCTGGGGTGGTCTGGTGCGCAAGCCAGCCGAAGTGGGGGACCATTTCGCGGGCCGGGCCCGTGAACAACTGCCGCCATGTAGCATGGCGCGGCCGCTGCAGGACCCAGCAATTCTCCGAGGCGTATCAACAGCTAGAGCTGGGTGCTCTCTGCTGCCGGCATACTAGCCCCCAGCAAAATGGAGAATTGGTGGCCATTTTGCGCCAGTTTTTCTGGTGTAAAACGCCACCGTTCCCATGCTGGCATGGGAACATAGCCCCAGAATCGGAGAATCCAGCTCAATTACCCTGATTCTGCTCTTCGTAATGAAGGAACGGTTCTTGCTCTTCATCTTGCTGACAAATGGCCACTGATTTTTCATAGTTTGGTTTGTGAGGATTTCCCGTAATCTGGTGTCTTTTCCAATATGATGTCCTCTACAAATGTCTCCTTGTGTACCGGGCAAATAACAGTGAGGAACTTCAACAAAGCAAAATTGAAGAAACTTCATTGAACTTCACAAAAATAAAACTGACCTTTTGGATCCACTCAGAGCAGGGGAGGCCATCAACGATGGTGAGAACCTGAATGGTCATGAAGCAGGTTCTACCATCTCTCTTTAACTGAGTCCAACCTGCGAGTTTCCTGATCATTCGGAGCTGGTGGATATGGTCTTGACCCTCTCCTGACTGTTCAAACCTTGTTATTTAAAGGAAAATCAGTAATTCATTCTACAGCTGTCAGAAAGAAATGGGGCGGGATTCTCTGTTGGCTGATGCTGAAATTGGGAAAGGCAATTGACCGCAGAATTGGTTCCGACACCAAAATCAGGACAGGTGCAAATTTGACACCAAATCGCAACTCTCCATCACCTTGGCAGCAATGTCAACGCATTCCAGAACGCACTTGCAGTAAACACCGTTTGCATATAATTAGGTGGCAAGACCCAGTATTCTCCAGGGCCTCCATGACTTTCCGCCTCCAATGGGCCAAGTTCCTGATAGCGCGGTTCACTTGTGCTTTTACAAATCATGAAACCGGCGTTGAGGGAGAGAGAGGGGGGACGAAAATTCTCCAACATTGCTATAGTTTTCTGACAGTTGTGCTGCTGACTGGGGGGGGGGCTTCTGCCAGGGCCAGGGAGAGTAGCAGGGGTGGCCAAGAGGTGGTCTATGGGGTCAGCATGGACAGGCACAGAACACCATTGCCTCAGCCGGCAAAGCAGCCATGCAATTGCGCATGCCGCTAATAGCCCACTGTGAACTTCGAGTCACAGGTCATATCAGTATCCCCCCAGGCCACCGGCCTGGGTGCCCTCTGGTCCCAACCGACCCATCAGCTGTATGAGCACGCTCTCGCACAACCAGTGCCATCATGTTGGCTGGGATACGTGTGTGTGGGGATTGTAATTATATATATGTGGCTGCAACTTGTCAGCCTCCCGAGTGTCAATTAGAGACACGGTGAATCCCGCACCATTTTTCATTGGAATCGATTGCGTTCCACGCTGCGCCGGTGCTAGCTCCTCCACAATAATGGAATTGGTCCAGCTGTGGAGCCAGTTTTCCTGTCGTGAAAGTCCACAAATTCTGCTTTGGCATCAACACTTAGTCTCAGAAACGGAGGATCCCACCCAAAGATTTTCAACATAGGAATGCTGACCCCTCCCCAACACCCTCTTCCCTGGTTCTCCAAGGTATTTTTGGAGATCATGAGAAGAGCCAAAAGAGAAATATTATTGCCGGCTGACAGGAAGAAGAGTTGAGCTTTCAAAACCACGTGTGTGGTTGGAAGTGGCTGAGAGGTTGACCATTGTGGTTCATGTTCATGGATACAGTGCTGTGAGAGGTTCAATGACCTCATCAGGGAAGGAATGATGAGTGGCATGTTTTGTGATCCATTGCCTAGTAATTATATAAGCAAAGAATCAGCCATCACAGTTCTGTATTTAATAGCTATCCAGCCTTATTCAGCCCTACCAAGCCCTGTGGTATTCTGACCCTATTGAACCTGGCAAGTTTCAGGCATCCCAGGAAATCTGTGCACTGGGTATTAAATTGAGAATTCAGGGCTAAAGCTGCAATCAATTGGCTTTTTGCATATTGAAATCTCAGCTCCACTTGTCCTACAGGATATTCTGTATGCATCGAAACATGCACCAGTTAAATTTGTCTGCCATATTTCTGCTAGGGTTCGGAGATGTCAGTCTATTTTGCTCCCCTCAGTCAACAACAGCTGACTCCATATCACCAGACCTGCCAACGCCCCTATCCCCCACCCCCGCCATTCCTAAAACCTCCTTGGGAATTGTGGGGGCGGAGGTTGGGGGGACCCATGCCAGCAGCGGTACAGCTTTAACTGCAGCGTCAGTGTGAGAGATGGGAGAGACATAGCGCAACGATTGTCACACTCCATAGGGAAGAAGCGCCGAATGTGTGCAGAGGTTTATGGAGCATGGCACAATGTAATGACAGGGAGGATTGGTGAACAGAGTGATTTTTAGTACAAAAGTGATATTGAGTGTTAGCCTCATTGCATTGGGGTGATGGCACCATCTCCTCAGACAGAGGCAATGCAACTACTCCAGTCAGCTTTGTAGTCTGATGAGGGCTGTCATCATCCCTTCCTGATGCTTGCATCTCTGGTTTTGCAGTTCCAGCAGCTCTGGCATGATCAGATCCAGGGGAATATCATCAGCCAGGAACTCAGAAGAGTCCTAGGCCTCGGCATCCCTCCAATTGCCAGATTCCTTCTTGCATCTGCTGTGGATCTTCAGCTGTGAGGTGCTCACTAGTTAGTGACCGAGAAGCTTGCTTATTAATTTATCCCATCAAGATGTGATTATATGCGCTCATGGAGGATTCAGGGTGACAGCTGTGACGCCGCCGTGACGTTTGCCTCCAAGATGTCTCCCCTGGAGCTTCTCTGGTTCGGGGTGTCCAGATACATGAGGATGATCCAAGCTGGACCACTGATTGACTTGCAAGAGAAACGAGATAGCATTAGTGCATCAGAGGGCATAAATGATGGGAGAAAGTTAACTCATGGGAGGTTTGCATCATGGCTCAATGTCTTGATGGTTCTCACGTTTGTATCTTGCCCCCACCTCCCCCTCTGCACAGGTGCAGTCCTGCTCCTCGCCGGCCAGCTCATTGACTCTCTCCTCAAAGGACGTTAGGCATCTGAGCTTGGGCATGACTCCAGTAGGCTGTGGCTGCTCTCATCGATTGCACTGGAGTTAGACCTGCAATGAGATGGATGGAGAGAGTGTAGTTAGGAGCGCTGCAAGGTCAGCTGGTGGTGTAGGCTGGCATGTGTGGGGGGTGAGTGGGAGCAGGGATGTGAAGAGCAGATTATCTACTGGGGGGCCACATGGAGTGAGGGTGATGGGGTGTGGGAGGGCATAGTGAAGGGCTCCATGGGAAATATTGGGAATCCGAAATCAAAGAACATCACATGACATGAGTGGACATCATAAGGTATCAGGTGTGCATGCTTAAGATAAGTAGAAAGGTACAGAAAGAAAAGTTTGGAAGAAATCTCCGTGAAAAAAAACTGAGAAAAATTTCGAACCAGAGCCTAACTTCAATGAAGACGTCGAAGCAAATCCCTGTCAAAGTGAGATGGAAGGCCTGCAAACTCCACGGCAATTTCATGCTTCAGGTAAAGTAGACGTTAATTGATGCAATTTCAAGCAGCAGTTTGATTTGTCTATCTCTGCCCTAGACCTAGAAGTGGCCAGGGGCCAGTGCAAAATAACACTGTTTTTAACAGTGGCTGGCTCGCACGCCATTGAAATCTTTAACTCGTTCCAGTTTGAGGATGAGGCAGATAAAAAAAGTACGACAAAGTTATCAAGAAGTTCGCCAGGCACTGCCAGCTGCAACAAAACAAATTGTTTGAACGGTATGTGTTCAGGCAAAGATTGCAAAAAGCAGGTGAAACGCTTGACTGCTTCTTAACGGATCTGAGACTAAAAGAGTAGACATGTAATTTTCGATTCTCGAAGACTCACTTTTGCGAGATCAGATAGTCTACAGAGTAAAAAGTGAGAGACTACAAGAAAGGTTATTACGACAGTCTAATTTGAATTTAGAAGGCACAATT